>NC_090244.1:26055531-26655531 GCF_024489055.1 Chanodichthys erythropterus
TCTTATTTGTATATTCAAAAATATTTAAAGAATTATTGAATGCACTTGTACTTTTTCAGTGTAAATGATTTAATTTGGTAACAGCCCTATAGTGTCTTACTATTTTAATTTATCAAATGTAAGAATTTGAAATAAAAGATTAAACATAAATTTAATTAGATTTGGGGAAAATACCCTTTATAAAGGTTAATAAAATCCCCCAGGGTAAATAACATAAATATGCAGATTTAAATATGCCACTGCTGATAAAACACTGATGAGAATTTTGCTTGTTTCAGAAATTATATTAACAATACACAAAAAAATCCTTTTTTCCCCCCAGGCAAGCTACCTTTTTACTCTGACAAGTAAATTACCAATTTAGTTGTCCAAAAGACAAGCACAAAACCAGGCATAATGTCGAACTCTGTATTTTGTATTTATATTCTCTCCTTTAATGGTAGAATCACTCTTATATTTGGTACTGACACAAAGGAGAAGGCACAGGCCTACAGAAAGATTTTATTGTCATCAGATGTAGCTTTGCACACTACCAGCATCTAGAGAATGATTTTGATCTGCATTTTAGTGTTCATAGCAACTTATATTTTAGTTTGTCAACTTATACAATTTTGTAGGCACACATGCACCCCTGAAACCACAGAGCCCCCCACATAACAAATCCAAATTGAACCCCTAGTCATCACCCTGCCTGCACAACGAACTTGCGAGCCTTCCACTGTGCTCTGTCTCACCACCCCTACAGCTTCATCAGGCTCCTCCTTCCCCCTGGTTCTGCCTACATCCTCAGTCGCATTGGCTCCACCTCAGGCAATCTAGTTCCACCTCAGATGCTCATTGCCGCGGCACCGCTTTGGTCTCCAGTGCCAGCAGTGTCTCTCACTCCCATCAGCTTTCCGTCCGTGCCCTGGGATCCCCTAACTATGGTTCTATCTCCGTTGGTCATCCCCCAGATGTCATCGCCCACCTCTACATCATGGCTCCTCCCTCCTTTCATTTGCATGGACTCTTACTTTGCTTTCATTAGTTCCTGTTGTCCTTTGTTTAGTTTCCTGCCACTTTTTTCCACCCCTGGGAGTCAGCCGACATTGGCTTAATGTAGCACCATCTTGTATATGTTACATATTACCATGCTTGTTTGTACAGCTTATTTTTAACCACTTCCCTTTTTCTGTGCTTCTAATATGTAAAGCTGCTTTGAACAATTACCAATTGTAAAAGCGCTATATAAATAAATTTGACTTGACTTGACTTATTAGTTACTATGGAGATTCATTATTCATCACACACTCTAAAAAATGCTGGGTTAAAAACAACCCAAGTTGGGTAAAATATGGACAAACCCAGCAGGTTGGGTTAAAGGGCACCTATTATTCCCTCTTTCACATGATGTAATATAAGTCTCTGGTCTGGTCAAGTTTCAGCTTAAAATACCCCACAAATTTGCCCCTATTTGTGGGTGAGCAAAAACATGCCTTTTACTATATTACTATATTGCTGGCTAAAAAATATATATATCCAAAATTGGTTGAAAAAAATGGCTGGGTGAAAACAACCCAATCCCTGGTTTTGTCCATATTTAACCCAGCAGTTTTTAGAGTGCAGGTGTTTGTCATTATTTCCCTCATTTGCTTTGTATTTAAGTTGCAGTCTTTTAAGTGTTAATTCATCCGTTCACGTTAATGCATCAGTTGAGTTTATTCGGCTGCATTATTTGGCTTTACCTTCTGAGTGTTATTAAAGATTTTTAATCTGATCTTCCTCTTCATTGTCTGTTTGCTGCAACCAAGTGTGACACAATTCATTTGTTTTTAAATCTTTGAATGGTACAGCCATTGTACTACATTGATGATCTTATGTAACAGGTATTATTTGTTTTAATTTTAATTCACACAAAATCATATTTGTTCAGTTGGGAATTAATATATGTATGAGAAAAGAAAAAGAGGGAAAAATTTCTGAGTTTTGCGTTTGTCGCAGTTGTGACATTATTATCGCGTGGCACACTCTTGCTTCAGTCCGCAGAGGTTCACTACAGTTAAAAAATGTGTTTTAAGCAGGGGAGGATCTAGAAAATTATTTTTAGTGTGGCAAAGGGGTGGCATGAGGTCTATGAGGGGTGGCAACACCAAAGCAAGCGCTCATGTAAAGACACTATATGAAAAACATCAACAGATTCTAAATGAGTCTGAGCTTGTATCAGTAAAGGAGATTGTCACAGACACGTCAGGCTCCACCATCCACCAATCACGTCGCACTCAATCACAGGAATACTGATCACCGCCACCTGCACGTCATTAACGCACTCATCAGCACCACTACAAAGAGCACTCACACACAGCACTCCATGTCCGGTCTCGTTGACAGATACTTTCGTGTATGCTTACCTCAAGGACTCCCCGCTCTCTACTTACCAGGCTCCAGTGTTTTCTGTTCTCCTCGTGTGCTCCTTTGTCCATGTGTGAGTGCTCCTTTGTCCATGTGTGAGTGCTCCTTTGTCCATGTGTGAGTGCTCCTTTGTCCATGTGTGAGTGCTCCTTTGTCCATGTGTGAGTGCTCCTTTGTCCATGTGTGAGTGCTCCTTTGTCCATGTGTGAGTGCTCCTTTGTCCATGTGTGAGTGCTCCTTTGTCCATGTGTGAGTGCTCCTTTGTCCATGTGTGAGTGCTCCTTTGTCCATGTGTGAGTGCTCCTTTGTCCATGTGTGAGTGCTCCTTTGTCCATGTGTGAGTGCTCCTTTGTCCATGTGTGAGTGCTCCTTTGTCCATGTGTGAGTGCTCCTTTGTCCATGTGTGAGTGCTCCTTTGTCCATGTGTGAGTGCTCCTTTGTCCATGTGTGAGTGCTCCTTTGTCCATGTGTGAGTGCTCCTTTGTCCATGTGTGAGTGCTCCTTTGTCCATGTGTGAGTGCTCCTTTGTCCATGTGTGAGTGCTCCTTTGTCCATGTGTGAGTGCTCCTTTGTCCATGTGTGAGTGCTCCTTTGTCCATGTGTGAGTGCTCCTTTGTCCATGTGTGAGTGCTCCTTTGTCCATGTGTGAGTGCTCCTTTGTCCATGTGTGAGTGCTCCTTTGTCCATGTGTGAGTGCTCCTTTGTCCATGTGTGAGTGCTCCTTTGTCCATGTGTGAGTGCTCCTTTGTCCATGTGTGAGTGCTCCTTTGTCCATGTGTGAGTGCTCCTTTGTCCATGTGTGAGTGCTCCTTTGTCCATGTGTGAGTGCTCCTTTGTCCATGTGTGAGTGCTCCTTTGTCCATGTGTGAGTGCTCCTTTGTCCATGTGTGAGTGCTCCTTTGTCCATGTGTGAGTGCTCCTTTGTCCATGTGTGAGTGCTCCTTTGTCCATGTGTGAGTGCTCCTTTGTCCATGTGTGAGTGCTCCTTTGTCCATGTGTGAGTGCTCCTTTGTCCATGTGTGAGTGCTCCTTTGTCCATGTGTGAGTGCTCCTTTGTCCATGTGTGAGTGCTCCTTTGTCCATGTGTGAGTGCTCCTTTGTCCATGTGTGAGTGCTCCTTTGTCCATGTGTGAGTGCTCCTTTGTCCATGTGTGAGTGCTCCTTTGTCCATGTGTGAGTGCTCCTTTGTCCATGTGTGAGTGCTCCTTTGTCCATGTGTGAGTGCTCCTTTGTCCATGTGTGAGTGCTCCTTTGTCCATGTGTGAGTGCTCCTTTGTCCATGTGTGAGTGCTCCTTTGTCCATGTGTGAGTGCTCCTTTGTCCATGTGTGAGTGCTCCTTTGTCCATGTGTGAGTGCTCCTTTGTCCATGTGTGAGTGCTCCTTTGTCCATGTGTGAGTGCTCCTTTGTCCATGTGTGAGTGCTCCTTTGTCCATGTGTGAGTGCTCCTTTGTCCATGTGTGAGTGCTCCTTTGTCCATGTGTGAGTGCTCCTTTGTCCATGTGTGAGTGCTCCTTTGTCCATGTGTGAGTGCTCCTTTGTCCATGTGTGAGTGCTCCTTTGTCCATGTGTGAGTGCTCCTTTGTCCATGTGTGAGTGCTCCTTTGTCCATGTGTGAGTGCTCCTTTGTCCATGTGTGAGTGCTCCTTTGTCCATGTGTGAGTGCTCCTTTGTCCATGTGTGAGTGCTCCTTTGTCCATGTGTGAGTGCTCCTTTGTCTCCAGCGAGCTCCAGCTATTCCAAAGACTCACTCATCTGAAAACAGAAAGGACTGTAACTATCTCTACCATTCATCATTATCATCATCATTGCCATTCATTAACTCCTGCACTACTGCTTATGTTAACACTGTTCTCAGATCACAATATTGTACAGATTATAATGAATAAGGCAAAAGCAAAGTCATCTATTGGTCATCTAGGAGTAATGTTATTGATTACTAATAACAGAAACAAATAAACTTCCTTAATATCCGTCCACACTAACGTTGCGTGATATAGCTGTTTCTTATCACAACTGATTTGGTAACGTTAGTTAGCAAAAGTAAAAAAAAAAAAAAAAAAGACTTACGGTGCACCATTCACGTTTCATCTCTCTGACGGATCTGTCATCATGTCTCCCGCTGGAGGCCGAACATGCAGTGTTACTGTATGTGTTTCAGTGTTGAAATTGGTTCAAGCAAAAACAGTGAAGAAGCGCATGTGTACGTTTATTTATTTAATATAATCATTTACAGTAGTATGCAGTAGTACAATGTTAAACTCCATCATATCGCCGGCATGAAAATCCTCCAGTCTATAATAAATGTGTTTTTCGAAGCAGATTCAGAAGTGAAGTCCGTTCTCTTCACCTGCTCAAAACACACCAGCACGGAAGATAGCAGGGTCCTTTTTCTTGTTATTAAACCTCTGGACTCAATGTCCTGACAGGCTGGAGTTTGTGCAACCTCCACAAACACAATAATTAACCATGATGATGATAAATACAAAAAGAATAGAATAGAATACAAAAACTACCGAAAACACACTGATTCACGACCACTGTTACTGAATACCAACCTACTCTGCACTAGTCAATGACTCAGTACCTTTTTATATGGTATTTTTGTACAGGTTTATATATTCATCTCGAAAAAAATGTTTAACCTGCAATATGCACTTTAACTCTCAATAGAATTCAAATGGATCGCACATTTTATCATCAGTGTCGGGATGGCTCGTGGAAATCTTATCAAACTTTTGGAGCGTGATAAGATTCAGAGAGTAGCCTTGTTATGATTGCTGCACCACTAAGGCATTAAATAAATAAAGCTTCATTTGCGCTGATGGTCTTTTCAGTTCATACGGGAACTTAGCGCTTATAAAAGCTCTGAACGCATGATGTAGGCTATATAATTAATAGTCTTATTTACTCACCACCATATTTCTCACATCGCGAACACGCACTGTGAAGCCTGTTTTTTTTTTTTTTTTTTTTTTTAACCGACGATGAGCGGGAAAAGGTAAAATAACAGAAGTGCTCATGCACCAATTACAGCAAAGAATCACAAGTTTACACAACAGCATTGGACACACAGTTAAAGGGGAAGCTAACAAAACAATATTTTATGGACTTTCGAAGCAAAAAACAAGTGGGTATACGCAAATACTGGTGCTGGATTGACCGGGAGGCTCAGCAGGAGACCATTGCGCAGCCGGCTGCGCATACCCACCTGCCATTGAACAAAATGGGGCCATGTGATGACCCCGAGGCCTTCCTCGATTTGTTTTTTTAGCGGTCAGCCGAGGCAAGTGGCCAGTGGTCCATGAGGCTGGTCCCGCTCCTCTCGGGGGAGTCACAGGTGGCGGCGCAGTAGCTGCCAGCAGAGAACCTCCTGGTCTTCGACCTTCGGCGGGCCATCGTCCAGTGGGTCGGCCGGACCCCAGAGCAGCATCGTCAACGCTTCCGCTCCCTGGACCTGGGCGAGTCTGGCCGGCCCTTCGTGTTGGCCCAACAGCTCCGGGACTCGTGCCGCAAATGGCTACTGGTTGAGGGAAGCGACGTGGACCTGGTTATCGATCGCGTGGTACTGGAGCAGTTCATCACTCGGCTCCCAAAGAAAACCGCAGAGAGGGTCCAGTGGGGCGGGACTCCCTGCTGCCGGGCCGGACTCCGCTCCTGCTTCTCCCCTCTCTCCGCGTCAACCATTTAACCCGCTCTCTGCCACAAGAGCGGCGGGCAGGTCTGGGCCAGCCTGTTGGCGTTGCGGGGACCCGGAGCACTTTGTGGACAGGTGTCCAGTGATGGAGGTTGGGACGGTGATCCGGGTTCCGGACGACCCGCAGGCTGCCCCCGGTCAAACTGGCGAGTACCAAATACCTGTAAGTGTCAAGGGGGGGTACCTATCAGGCTTTGGTGGACTCAGGATGTAACCAAACCTCTGTGAATCAAAGCCTGATTTCGTCCGGGGCATTGGATGCAGGCCGCTTGGTTAAGGTGAGGTGTGTGCACGGGGATGTGGTGAAATATCCGTTACTTATTCTTTCGGATCGCAATGACTTTCCCATGGAGCAGTCTCACGATGAGACACTAAAACACGCGTTTGAAAAGGTCAGTACCATCGATGGTCAGCCTCTCCAGCCTGGTCGTCCACTTTCGTATCCGTATTTTGCGATCATAAAAGATAGGTAGTATAGGTAGAAGGCTTTACTGACAAAATGCGCGTGGCGATCACATGTGATATATCCCCCAGCCCTACTGTTGCGTCATTCTTTTTGGCCACGAGTAAAACGAGATATCTCTGCTTATATTAAGCAGTGCAAAATCTGTCCGTTAACCAGTAGGCCTGAAATCTGTGCCTTTAAAACCTTTTGAACATCTCATTGTTCAGTGTACAGTTGAACATCGCATTTGTGAATAAGGCGATCAAGGTTTGATGGCCCCTTTGATGTGCAATGTAAGTTATCTGATGAGAATTACGAAGTAACTCTGCCGTGGAAAAAAGCAGTTACACAATACTATGTAAAATTGTTAAAACTATATCATGAGAATAAAATGAACCCCGCATAAAGTAAAAACTCTGTACACCTGGTACTTTCTGTCGCATCTACTGGAGGGAGTAAGGTCAGGTTAGTGACCTGCGTGAAGTTGGTCCCCCACCCAACGCAAAACGTCGGCAAAATAGTCTCAATCGTTTGTGCTCTGTTTGTGCTGGTTTGTGCCGTAAAAAAAAATGTTTGTGCTGCTTTGGTTTTTTTAGATATTAAAAGAATATTTATAGGTCATTCTCAGGTCACTCAGCCCCCCACATGCTCCAAATTCGCCCAAAATAGTCTCAAACGTTTGTGCATCGTTTGTGCTGGTTTGTGCCGGTAAAAGTTTCGTTTGTGCTGCTTTCGATTTTAAAATATTAAACTTTGAATTATAGGCGATGACGTCACCAGCCCCCCACATGCTCCAAATTCGCCCAAAATAGTCTCGTTTGTTTGTGCTTCGTTTGTGCTGGTGAAATTTTCGTTTGGACTGGTTCGGTTTTTAATATATTAAAATAATTGGCTATTCATTCTCACTCAGCCCCCATATGCTCCAAATTTGCCCATAATAGTCTCAAACGTTTGTGCTTCGTTTGTGCTGCTTCCATTTTTTTATTTTAGATATGTTTATTAAAATAATATTTATAAAATCTCAGGTCACTCAGCCCCCTACATGCTCCAAATTCACCACAAACAGTCGCAATCGTTTGTGCCGATAAAAGTTTCATTTGTGCTCCCTCGCTTTATAAATATTAGACATTGATTGCATTGAATTGAATGACACTGAACGGCTGCAAATGCAGATCGCATAAGAGCATATTATAGTGACTATTAGGCTATATACCAAAGCATATAAATAGGAGCAATGTGATTTCAAATTAAGTCTCTGTTTGCTTTCTTTCTTTTCAGTGACAGTGAAACATCATAACGAGTTGCATCATTAGGTTTTACTTAGGCCTTTTAAGAATAAAATAAATACAAATAAATAAAAATTTCCTCAATGTTGTTTCAGACCACATAAAGCCAAAATGAGTATTTTAGGGGCCACCCACACATTCGAAACGAATTTTAAAGCATAAACTAATTTGTTTAACCCATAAACCAAAAATACAACAACAAAAAAACTCTTAAAGCTCATTTTCTTTGTCTTATTGGCCTATAGGCTTAATTATTATTATTATTATTATTATTTTGTCTTTGTTTATTTTCAAGTAAAATCAAATTAAACGAATGTCTTTATTTGTTTTTTCGATTTGGTTTAGTTAGACAGTTAAATAAGTCGTTTTTTCTCGACATAGGGTAATTAATTGAAGGAATTACACGGACTGATGCAGCTTTTTTGATGCAACAACTTTCCGTTTCTGACACGCGCTTGTCACTGAAAAGAAAGAAAGCAAACAGAGACTTAATTTGAAATCACATTGCTCCTATTTATATGCTTTGGTATATAGCCTAATAGTCACTATAATATGCTCTTATGCGATCTGCATTTGCAGCCGTTCAGTGTCATTCAATTCAATGCAATCAATGTCTAATATTTATAAAGCGAGGGAGCACAAATGAAACTTTTATCGGCACAAACGATTGCGACTGTTTGTGGTGAATTTGGAGCATGTGGGGGGCTGAGTGACCTGAGATTTTATAAATATTATTTTAATAAACATAGGCTATCTAAAATAAAAAATGGAAGCAGCACAAACGCAGCACAAACGAAGCACAAACGTTTGAGACTACTTTGGGCAAATTTGGAGCATATGGGGGCTGAGTGACCTGAGAATGAATAGCCAATTCTTTTAATATATTAAAAACCGAAGCAGTCCAAACGAAAATTTCACCAGCACAAACCAGCACAAACGAAGCACAAACAAACAAGACTATTTTGGGCGAATTTGGAGCATGTTGGGGGGCTGGTGACGTCATCGACTATAATTCAAAGTTTAATATTTTAAAATCAAAGCAGCACAAACGAAACTTTTACCGGCACAAACCAGCACAAACGAAGCACAAATGATTGAAACTATTTGGGGTGAATTTGGAACTTGTTGGGGGGCTGGTGACGTCATCGACTATAATTCAAATTCTAATATTTTAAAATCGAAAGCAGCACAAACGAAACTTTTACCGGCACAAACCAGCACAAATGAAGCACAAACGTTTGAGACTATTTTCGGTGAATTTGGAACATGTGGGGGGGCTGGGTGACCTCAGAATGACCTATAAATATTCTTTTAATATCTAAAAAACCAAAGCAGCACAAACAAAAATTTTTACGGCACAAACCAGCACAAACAGAGCACAAACGATTGAGACTATTTTGCCGATGTTTTGCGTTGGGTGGGGGGCCAACTTCACGCAGGTTTACCAGCGCTAGTCCGCGATAGCTCTTGTGTGACGCACTTTCTTCACGAGGGAATTACAGAATAAGGGAATGCAGACCGAGGAACCTGTCCATCGATGCCAGAGGAACCACTGAGAAGTCGTGGTATCTCAGGGCGCTATCTGGGAAGTCTCCAGTGAATTCAGTTAACAAAAGAGGCGATATGCGATGGTTTTCCACCATCGCGAGTCTCTCACGTGCTGATGAGTGCTGTTTCGTTAGAATCAGCCACGCAGCTGTGTTATCCGACGATCCGAAGGGGAATTTCTATCCCTTCACGCACAAACAACATTACACCAAACTTAAATCAGTTCTCTTTTGGACAACTGCCATAGAATGGTATTTTTAATATTTTAGTTAAACTTAGATGCTCGATCATACAGCCATCACCTCTTCTTCTCCGTCGTCCCTCTCTGTCTCCGCCTACTTGTGCGTTCAACCAATTCCGTTGCACAAAAACCGCTAAGACTTATAACAAATGAACATACATTTTTTCTTTTCAATCAAAATGAACTTATACATACATACATACATACAATTAGGGGAAAACAATCTACATTAAATAAAAATATAAAATAATAAAAATTATATATAGAAAATGCTGACAAACCAAATGAATTAAACTGCAACTGGGCTTCATTGTGTTTCAACAGGTAGAAACAGTGTTTTAACTAGAGATGAGCCGGATACTCGGCTGAAACGAGTATCCGGTACGGATAAAGCACTTCTGCCGAGTACGAGTATTATACGAGTAATACGAGTCAATATCTGTGCTCTGATTGAATGAAAATCATCATTGGGTAGCTGATTGTGTCAGCGTTCTGTGATAGGCTAGTCACAGCGCCACTCCCCTACACACATACAGATGTATTTTGTTGCTGTGTATCGCTCTGCTCACTCACAGTGAAGCCTCGTTTACACTGCACGCGTGTGCGGCGCGTTACGGCTGATACACGGCCACTCTAGTCAATGCTTGTGTTTACACCAGCCGCGCCGCGGCACGTTTGAGAAGCGTCCCAGAAGCAGCTCGACGCAGCGCTTCGCTAAAGATAGGCACCTCGCCTATTTTGGACGGACGCCGCGTCCAAGACACGCAGCTCAAATACAAAATAAAGTCAAAATAATCACCCTGTGTAAACTCCCGCTCATATTTCACATCACTAGGAGTCTCTCTCTCTCTCTCTCTCTCTCTCTTTCTGAGTCTGAGAGGGTTGGGTGTCCGAGGGTTCCCACGTGGAGAGGGCGACTTTTTGGTTTTTTCTATTACTATTCTTTCGTTTTTCTACTAAAACTAAATTATTATTTTGTAAAGGAGATTATAGTTTATTTTTGAGTGTATTTGTGTTTTGTTTGGGATCGGGATGGCGTCCCTCTCCATGAGGGTGACGCCACCTGTGTCCCTCCGTCATGGCGTCAGGTGTGTTCCTGCGTCAGGTGTGGCGGTGGAGGATGTGTTGGTCGCGGTAGGAGAGGAGATTGGATATGAGAATATTACATCTGCGTCTCGTATGAATAAAGCGGTGGTGGTGTTTGTGAAGGAGGAGGTGCACGTAGGCCGGTTGATTACAAACGGGATTGTGGTAAGTGGAGAATTTATTATTGTTTCACCGCTTGTTGCTCCAACCACAAAAGTAACCGTGTCAAACGTGCCTCCATTCATTCCCAACGAGGAGATTGAGCGTGGACTTTCGCGCTACGGGAAATTCGCTAGTGCAATGAAAGCGCTTCCACTCGGCTGTAAGAATGAGTCGTTAAAACATGTAATGTCTTTCAGAAGACAAGTGTTCATGTTCCTAAACGAGCCGAGTATTGACGTGTCGTTTAGGGTGATGCATGAGGGGAAGGCTTACATGATTTATGCCAACACAGGGAGTATGAAGTGTTTTGTATGTGGGGATGTTAGCCATAAGCGATTAATGTGCCCACATAAGGTTGGTGTTAGCGGGGAGAACGCGTCCGAGAACGCCGGGCCGAGTGCCGCGGGCGTTGGGGAGAACGCGTCAGAGAACGCCGGGCCGAGTGCCGCGGGCGGCGGGGAGAACGCGATAGAGAGCGCGCTGCCTTCAGCTGTGGAGGAGCGGGAGGATCACAGTGGAAAACAGGCAGAAAGCGTAATTAATGACAGTCATACTGAGGAAGCTGGTGCTGAACCAGAAGCAGGTGAAAACAGTGTAACGAAAAACGATGTGAGTGAACGTGGAGATACTAAAATGGAAAGTGTTGATCTATCAAAGAGTCAAGAAAACTGTGAGACAGAAATGAAAGATGATGATACTTTTTCTGAGGTTTCTGATGTGGGCTCGCAGATAGAAAGGGACGTGTACACTCTAAAAGAAATAAATGATTTTCTAGACATGACTTTTGGCAAGGCTTTCGATGTCACTGATTTTTTCCCAGACCCTGAGAAGTTCATAGCGTCGGTACTGTTATTTCAGAGAACGGTTAGTTATGAGGCTTTAGACAAGAAAAAGAGGTTTAGACTGAAGAAAATGGTAACAAAATTGAGAAAAGATAAAGTTGTTTCCCAAAGACACCAAAATGTTTAAACATCACGTGGTGAACTTTACTTTTTACTGTCTCTTTCTGTCTCTGTCCTCTTTATTTTTATATTCCTACATGGATGTTTTAAGGGTGGGATCTCTAAATATAAACGGTGGACGAGACCGGGGAAAACTAGGAATGGTTTCTGAGTTTATTAAAATTAAAAAGGTTAACGTTTCTTTTTTACAAGAAACCCACACTAACAAGGACAATGAAATTGAGTGGGGAATGTGGTGGGAAGGCAAGTTTGTTTTAAGCCATGGCACAAACAACAGTGCAGGAGTTGCCATTTTATTCTCTTCCAACATGAATATCAACATTTTAAATATAGACAAGATTGTTGAAGGCAGATTGTTACTAACAGAAATTGAATATGAAGAAACTGTGTTTGTGCTGGTAAATATATATGCTCCCAATAACGGTCCAGAACGCAAGGATCTGTTTAGGAAATTAAGAGATGCTGTCCAGAAGTATGATGAGAGTGTGTGTCTGGTAATTGGTGGTGATTGGAATTGCACAACTGATTTTATTGTAGACCGAAATGGTGAAGAGCCTCACAGTCAATCTGCTGCTACCCTGTTAAGTTTTATTCATGAATTTCAGCTAATAGATGTGTGGAGAACAAGAAACACGGGTGTGAGACAATACACATGGCTGAAAGTGTGTGATGATAGAGTCTCTGGAGCAAGATTAGACCGGTTTTATTTGAACGAAATGTGGAGTAATAGAGTTATTGATGCTTCTATTTCTCCCAATGGTTTTTCAGATCACCACATGATTACTTTGGTTTTAAACATAAAGAAGACACAAAAGTGTAATTATTACTGGCTTTTAAATGTTAAGTTTTTAAATGATGTTTTATTTTGTGAAAGTTTTAAAGTGTTTTGGAGCAACTGGAAGTTGAAAAAGTCTTCATTTGAAAGTCTGTGTCAGTGGTGGGATGTGGGAAAGGTGAACATAAGACTTTTCTGTCAGAATTATGCTTCCCAAACATCAACTATAGTGAAAAACACAGTAAGGACTTTACAGAAGGACATTGAGTCGATGGAAAGAAATCTTGTATCCAGTAGTGAAGCTGTGCATTGCGATGTTTTAAAAAAGAAAAAACAAGAACTGAACTCTTATTTGCAGGAGCAGGCAAAGGGAGCGTTGATAAGAGCCAGATTCTGCTCTGTCAAGGACATGGACGCTCCAAGTGCTTTCTTTTTTAATTTAGAGAGAAAAAGTGTCCATCAGAAGCAAATGTGTCATCTCCGTCGGCAAGATGGATCGGTGACTTCAAATCCAGCTGAAATGAGGAAGCTAGCGAGAGACTTCTATAAGCAGCTGTTCAGCGCTGAGAGCTGTGATGCTGCAAGCGTTGAGGATCTGCTGGAGGAACTGCCTCAGCTCGAGCACCAGCAGAAAGAGGCACTGGACACTTTAATCTCTTTTAAAGAACTCACGGAAGCAGTGCATCAGCTACACACTGGCCGTTCTCCAGGGATTGATGGCTTATCTGTGGATTTTTATCAGCAATTCTGGGATATAATAGGACCAGATTTTTATGAAGTATTGTTGGACTGCATCAAGAACAAAACACTTCCCACAAGCTGTCGACGAGCCGTCCTGTCTCTCCTTCCAAAGAAGGGGGACTTGGGATTTTTAAAGAACTGGAGACCTGTATCCTTACTGTGTTCGGACTACAAAATATTCTCCAAATGCTTATCAAACAGGCTGAAAAATGTTTTAGACCAGTTGATTCACAAGGACCAGTCATACTGCATTCCTGAAAGATCAATTACGGACAACCTGTTTTTATTAAGAGACATGATCGACATTAATCAGTTTTATCATGGAAATCTTGGGTTTTTATCGTTAGATCAAGAAAAAGCTTTTGATCGAGTTGATCATGAATATCTTTTTAAGGTTTTAAAGTGTTTTGGATTTGGTGACAGTTTTATATCTTACATTAATTTGCTGTATTTTAATGTGTCTGTGCTGGTGAAAGCAGGAGGTGGTTTGAGTGAGCCGATCCTGGTGTCCAGAGGCATCCGGCAGGGATGTCCACTGTCTGGACAACTATACAACCTGGTCATAGAACCTTTGTTGTGCAGGTTGAGGAAGAATCTTAATGGAATAGCAATTCCTAATTCACAGGACAATTTTAAGTTATTTTTATCAGCATATGCAGATGACATTACTGTTTTTATTTCAAATCAGGATGACATCACAATTTTAAATCAAACTCTTGGTTTGTATGAAAGAGCTTCCTCTGCAAGAGTCAATTGGTCCAAAAGTGAAGGTTTTATTGTTGGTGGGTGGGAAGGCACAGGTTTTCCTCAACTCCCGGGTGTGTTACGCTGGAGACAAGATGGGTTTAAAGTTTTTAGGTGTTTTTTTAGGTAATGAACAGTTTCAGAAGAAAAATTGGGAGGGTCTGCTGGAAAAGGTGTCTGCCAAACTGACAAAGTGGAAGTGGCTGTTGCCACAACTGTCTTACAGGGGGAGAGTCCTGGTGATCAACAACCTCGCTGCATCGATGCTGTGGCACAGGACTGCAGTCATGGAGCCACCTGAAGAACTCATTTTAAACATTCAAAGGACACTGGTCAACTTCTTCTGGAGTGGACAGCACTGGATCCGTGCAGCTGCCCTGTATATTCCAGTCCAGGAGGGTGGGCAAGGCTTGGTGGATTTGAGGAGTCGGATCCGAGCCTTCAGATTACAGTCTGTGCAGAGACTTCTTTATAAAGATGTGACATGGGCCAAAACAGCAAGTGCTTTGCTGAAGCAGGCAGGAGGACTTGGTCTAGACAAACATTTGTTTTTAATGAAATTAGAGGAAATAAGCCTGTCAGAGCTTCCACCGTTTTATAAGTTTATGCTGCAGACATGGAGAACTGTTTTTAAAGTGAAACGAGACATAGATGAGCAAGAACACTGGACTCCAGAGGAACCGTTGTTTTTTAATCCGTTGATCCAGACCCGATTGCTCTCCTCCGTGACTGTGCGGAGAGGCTTAATAAGGAATGGCATCTACAAACTTGGACATCTTCTTGATGAGAGGGGCTGGAAATCTACTGAAGAACTCCAAGAGTTGACGGGTTTAAGGTCCTTGCGTCTTGTTTTTAAACTGAAAGAAGAGATCTCCAATGCGCTACCAAGTGGCTGCAGGTCTTGGATTGCACGGAGACAAACACTGGACATGAGAAATAACCAAGACTTCCCAGACATTAAGATCTCACCTATCATAAATGAGGAAGATGGTGAAATTGCGGACTCGATTTTATCTTTCACGACCCCCCAGCTTGATCTTTTTAAAGATGCGTCTAAGAAAGCCTTATATTGCACTTCAGTGAAAATGACACACCAGGAATCACTAAAAGGAATAAAAGCATCTAAATGGCCTGAACTGCTACAGCCAGACTTCCTGGTGCGGGACAGGTGGAGGACGCTGTACAAACCCCCGGTGGAGAAGAGAACGGCAGACCTCCAGTGGAGGATCATCCACGGGGCCATCGCTACGGACCGGCATGTGGCGCACCTCAATCCAGCAGTGGGGGGGGAATGTCGGTTCTGTGGGATTGAGGAAAACCTGGAGCATTTGTTTTTAAAGTGTAACAGATTAAAAGGTCTTTTTAATTTGCTTGAGATTTGTTTTAGAAGATTCAATGAGGATTTTTCTGAAGTAGTTTTTATTGGGGGTCTGAAATACAGTTTTTTAATGAGAAGGAAAATGGTTTTACTAAATTATTTGATAGGAACTGCCAAACTGGCAATCTGGAAAACCAGAAAAAACGTACTCGGTTACTAACGTAACCTCGGTTCCCTGAGATACGGAACGAGTACTGCGTATGGGGAAAGGTCTCCCTTTTTCCCCGCTGCTGAAGCCTTTTTCAATAACGCAGTGTAACTGCACCGTCATTGGTTCACTCATAGACAAGTTGTTGAACCAATGGCGGCGCGGCATAGCTGCGCGGCCTATGGCGACAAAGCGCGCGAATATTCCCGCCGAAATGGGCGGGGTATAGGGCTATATAAGCAGGCGTTTCGCCATAGGATTTCAGTGTCAATCGACTGAAGCGACGACCCTGAGCCGCAGCCTCGTGGCACGGCAAGTGACGCAGTACTCGTTCCGTATCTCAGGGAACCGAGGTTACGTTAGTAACCGAGTACGTTCCCTTTCGATACTTCACTCGTACTGCGTATGGGGAACGAATTCAACCACGCCGTGCCACGGCTGGGAACGATATAGGCTTGCATTTGGCCACCCAGAGGGGGGCAAAAAGGACAAGCGGAGGCAAAGCCTAACCGAACCCATGGTTACACTGAAGGAAGATACTTCCTATGGTGGCGTGAAGCGGGACCTGTTGGAAGCCGCTAATCACACCGACAGGACCCGAGCTTGTAAGGTCGGGACATCGAGGTGATAGAACCTGACAAAGGTGGACGGCGAAGACCAGCCGGCCGCCTCACAGATGTCTTGGATGGAAACTCCGTTGGACCAAGCCCACGAGGAAGCCATTCCTCTAGTGGAGTGGGCCCTGACTCCTATGGGGCAATTAGTGCCCAGTGAGGAGTAGCACAGGTTAATAGCATCCACTATCCAACGGGGAAATGCGTTGTTTCGAGACCGGAGACCCTTTTGGTGCGGCCGCCAAAACAAACAAAGAGCTGATCCGACAGTCTGAAAGACTGTGATCGGTCTATGTAGGTCCTCAATGCCCTGACTGGGCAGAGTAGCTGCAGCTCTGGTTCGTCCGCCGAGGGAGGAAGAGCAGAGAGCGAGATGACCTGAGCTCTAAACGGAGTTGAGAGCACTTTAGGGACGTAGCCATGCCTAGGTTTCAGAACGACCTTAGAGTCACCAGGCCCGAATTCGAGGCATGCAGGGTTCACAGAGAGGGCCTGCAAATCGCCAACACGCTTTACCGATGCTAGTGCTAGTAGCAGAGCGGTTTTTAGTGTTAGGGGCCTGAGGTCGGCTGAACCCATTGGTTCAAATGGGGCTCCTTTCAAGGCCCTGAGGACCAACGAGAGGTCCCAGGAGGGAATAGTGAGAGGGCGAGGAGGATTCAAACGCCTAGCACCTCTCAAAAACGGATCACGAGCCCGTTTCGTCCCACCGATTGGCCAGCAATAGGAGCGTGGAACGCTGCAATGGCTGCTACGTAAACCTTAAGCGTGGAAGGGGAGCGCCCCATTTCCAAGCGTTCTTGGAGGAAAGACAGTATGGAAGATACGTCACTCTCCACAGGGTCTATGTTGCGTGTTGAACACCAATCAACAAAGACTGACCACTTCTGGTCGTAGAGGCGCCTCGTAGATGGGGCTCTAGCCTGAGAAATGGTATTTAGGACGTCCTCGGGGAGGCTAGTCGGCTCCCATCGAGGGACCAGAGGTGCAGAGCCCAGAGCTGCGGCTGTGGGTGCCAGATTGTTCTGTTTGCCTGAGAGAGGAGGTCCCGTCTCAGGGGAATCGGCCACGGGGCTCTTAGAGAGAGCCTGAATAGCTCTGAGGACCAAAACCTGGTTCCTCCAGAGCGGGGCCACCAGAAGGACTCTGTGCTGGTCTTCTCTGATACGCCTGATGACCTGGGGGATCAGTGCGATCGGAGGGAAAGCATAAAGGAGCGTGCTGGGCCATGTGTGGGCCAGAGCATCTACTTCCTTCGAGAAAAATGTTGGGCAATGAGAGTTGTCTTCTGAGGCGAAGAGGTCTACCTCTGCCTTCCCGAAGAACTCCCAGATCGTGAGGACCACTTGGGGGTGGAGCATCCACTCGTCGGAGGGGATGTTGCTCCGTGACAACATGTCCGCACCCAGATTGTTCCTGCCAGGAACATGAGTCGCTCTGAGCGACTGAAGCCTCGGAAGAGCCCATTCCAGCAGTCGTTTCGCCAGAGCGCATAAGCGGCTGGACGAAAGACCGCCTTGGTGGTTCAGGTATGACACCACCGTCATACTGTCTGACCGAACTAGAACATGACGTCCCGTCAAGTAAGCCTGAAAGAACTGAAGGGCTTTCATCACTGCTAGCATCTCTAGACAGTTGATGTGTAGATGGCTTTCCTCGTGGCTCCACGAGCCGAAGGCCGGTCTGCCCTCGCACACAGCGCCCCAGCCCAAGTTGGAGGCGTCTGTTGAGAGCACCGTCCTCCGTGAGACCGCCTGTAAGGGGACTCCGCGTTGGAACCATACTGGATCCATCCAAGGTTTCAGGGCTAGAAGACAGGCCCGATTGACCTTGAGACATAGGCGGCCGTGCCGCCATGCGCTGGGAGGAACCCGGAACTTCAACCAGTACTGAAGAGGCCGCATCCGAAGAAGGCCTAGCTGCAGCACCGGGGAGGCGGAAGCCATCAGCCCTAGCAGCCTCTGGAAAAACTTCAGAGGGAGATAGGCTTTGTTCGTGACAGATGCCGTGAGCTGCTGAATTGCCAGGGCGCGCTCTGGCGAGACTACTGCCGTCATACGGACCGAGTCGAAAACTGCTCCCAGAAACGAAATTCGTTGAGTGGGGCATAGCGAGCTCTTGGCCAAGTTGACCCTGAGACCCAGGCATTGTAGATGGCTGAGGAGCACGGATCTGTGGCGTTCCAGCTCGTCTCGCGAACGGGCTAAGATGAGCCAGTCGTCGAGGTAATTCAGAACCCGGATTCCCATCTGTCTCAGAGGGGAAAGCGCCGCGTCCATGCACTTGGTGAAAGTGCGGGGAGCCAGAGACAGCCCGAAGGGCAGGACCGTATATTGGTATGCCACCCCTTCGTATGCGAATCTCAAGAATCGTCTGTGACGGGGGCTATCTGGATGTGAAAATACGCATCCTTCAGGTCCAGCGAGCAGAACCGGTCCTCGGGGCAAATGTGCGCGAGGATCTGCTTCAGCGTCAGCATTTTGAACTTCCGTCTCATGAGGGAGTGATTCAAAAGCCTGAGGTCTAGGATGGGTCTGAGACCGCCATCCTTTTTGGGGACCAGAAAGTAGCGGCTGTAAAAGCCTGTCTCGCTCTCTGACGGAGGAACCATTTCCACAGCTCCTTTTTCCAGCAACGACATGACTTCGGCCCGGAGGACATGAGCGTCGTCCGGATTGACCGATGTTTGAAGCACCCCGGCGAAGCGGGGGGGCCGTCGTGCAAACTGGAGCGAGTAGCCCTGGTTTACGATCCCCATGACCCATTCTGACACATCGGGGATGGCCTGCCAGGCCTCGGCCCGAGTGGCTAGGGGTTGAATAATGTTGGGTGACAGACCGCCGTTGAGAGGGTCGTACACCGCGAGGGGTGGAAGAGGAAATTTGCTCTTTTGTGATGAGGTAAAAATTTGTCCGCCGTGAAAACGGCGTTTGGAGTGGGCGCAACAGGTGTGGGCCCAGCTGTCACTTGGAGTATGTTTCCCACGCCCGGAAATAAACGAGGCGGAGGGGAAATTACCCGTGGGAGCTTTTGGGGTGGTCCGGTCGTAACGGGACGGTCCCCCATCCTCTTCCTGTCCGACGAATCAGGACGACTTCGGAGGCACCGGGTCCAGCACAATCCTGGGCCGGGGTCCCTGGCGCCTCGGGAAGGGAGGGCGCTTCGCAGGGCGCGAGCGCTGGCGATGCTCCTGGGGCGGCGCTGCCTGTGTTGCAGGTGGGGCTGGTTTGTTCTGCTGAGCCGGCGCAGTCCTGGGGCGGCTAGACGCAGAAGCGGAGCTGGAGCGCTTAGGCAAGAAATGCCTCATAGCCTGAGACGATTTCTGCGCGGCAGTAAAGCGCTCAGTGAAGCCATCCACTGCAGGCCCGAAGAGACCAGAAGGCGAGACCGGGGCGTCTAAGAAGGCCGTCTTGTCTAGGTCTTTGATCTCCGTTAGGTTGAGCCACAGGTGGCGCTCCAACACGACCAGGCTGGCCATGGAACGACCGATGGCCTGGGCCGTAGCCTTCGTAGCTCGCAGGGCAAGATCCGTGGCGCTGCGGAGATCTTTGAAGGCTGGCGCGTCGATTCCAGACTCATCCAGAGAGCGGAGGAGTTTGGCCTGGAATGCTTGAAATATGGCCATGGTGTGGAGCGCAGAGGCAGCTTGGCCCGCCGAGGTGTAAGCCCGTCCAGCCAGAGTAGAGGTGGTCCGACAGGGCTTGGAAGGAAGGGCCCTCTTCGTCTTCCAACCCACAGCCGCGGGAGGACAGAGGTGAGCAGCCACCGCTTCATCTAGGGGTGGCAAGCGCTCGTATCCCTTCTCCTCGGCGCCGTCGACGGCGGTGAGGGCGGAGCGGTGCGTAGTGTGGAGGCGGGCAGAGTAAGGAGCGCGCCACGACTTCGTCAGCTCTTCGTGGACCTCAGGAAAGAAGGGCGCTGAACGCTGGCGAGGTGCTTGGCGGCGGCCTGGCAGAAACCATTCGTCCAGGCGGCTGCGAGACGGCTCCTCTGGAGGGGCCCACTCGAGGTCCAGCTCTTCAACGGCTCTAGACAGGATGCGGAAGAGCTCGGCATCCATGCCCTGGCCATGCTCGATGGGTTCCAAGGGAGGCGGTGGAGCGGGGTCTTCCGGCTCGCCAGCCCATCCTTCCGCTTCGGAAGCCGCAAGAGACATGGAGTCGTCTTGTTCGTCGTCTGTTCCCCCGAATGAGACGAGGTCACTCGCTTCTGCGGAGGGACGCTGCTCAGGGCGAGAGAACAGAACTGGAGAGAGTTCCCTGGGAGGAGAGGGCGAGGCACGCGGGGCTGGGCCGGCGTGAGCTCGCTCAACTCCTGGCGCTGAGTCGCTCTACCCCGCTGTCTTTCCTCGCCGGGACCGCGGGAGGAAGGAGACGGGAGGGCGCGAGCGGCGAGATCGCCCTCAGTGAAGAAGGCGACCCGCGAGCGCAGGGAAGCGAGACCGCGCGCACTCGCAGTGCGGGCATGAGTCTCCAGCGAGCGCGCCGTCTGCGTGGGGCTTGCCCAGGCAAGCGACACACTCGCTGTGTCCATCGTCGTCGTGCAGGGGGCCCTGCAAGTACCACATGAGTGGCGGGGCATCGTGAGACGCCGCTGCCGTGAAAACGGCAATTGGGTGGCTCTTTTAGAGCGGCGAGGGCCGCGGAAGCTCTTAAAGCGGTGAAAACCGCTGGAAATCGCTCTTTAGAGCGGCGTTTAAGCCGCGGATGAAGCTCTCAGGCGGCGCGCGCCGGATGGCGGCAGGGGACGCACAGGAAGCGGCCGGAAGCGGGAAGCGGGAGGCGGCGGCTCGGCGACGGCGCTAGAAGCTGCAGTCCGCGAGGGCGCCGGCGCTTTCTTCCCACGGCGAGTCCAGGCGAGTCCGCTGCGGGAGCCTCTTCAGACGGCGGCGAGAGCAGAAAGCGGCGAGCTTCTTCGGCTTCAGGCGGAGATCAGCGAAGAGAAGTAGATGTCGTCGCTGAAGGAGAAAACACTGAAATCCTATGGCGAAACGCCTGCTTATATAGCCCTATACCCCGCCCATTTCGGCGGGAATATTCGCGCGCTTTGTCGCCATAGGCCGCGCAGCTATGCCGCGCCGCCATTGGTTCAACAACTTGTCTATGAGTGAACCAATGACGGTGCAGTTACACTGCGTTATTGAAAAAGGCTTCAGCAGCGGGGAAAAAGGGAGACCTTTCCCCATACGCAGTACGAGTGAAGTATCGAAAGGGAACAAAGGTTTGCAACTCTCTACAATAGATCCTGAGATGATGTTTCGGCATCTGGTGCAAGGAAGGCTGAAACTTGAATTTGCATATTACAAACTTACTAATAATTTGGTGTGGTTTTGCGATGTTTGGTGTTTTAATGAGGTGCTATGTACAGTTCAGGATGATCAGCTTGTTGTGAATTTTTAGGAATTTTTTTCTTTTTTCAGTAATGTGATGTAAGGTGTAATGGAAAAATAAAGTGCTTAAACCTCAAACCTCTCTCTCTCTCTCTCTCTCTCTCTCTCTCTCTCTTTCTGAGTCTGAGAGGGTTGGGTGTCCGAGGGTTCCCACGTGGAGAGGGCGACTTTTTGGTTTTTTCTATTACTATTCTTTCGTTTTTCTATTAAAACTAAATTATTATTTTGTAAAGGAGATTATAGTTTATTTTTGAGTGTATTTGTGTTTTGTTTGGGATCGGGATGGCGTCCCTCTCCATGAGGGTGACGCCACCTGTGTCCCTCCGTCATGGCGTCAGGTGTGTTCCTGCGTCAGGTGTGGCGGTGGAGGATGTGTTGGTCGCGGTAGGAGAGGAGATTGGATATGAGAATATTACATCTGCGTCTCGTATGAATAAAGCGGTGGTGGTGTTTGTGAAGGAGGAGGTGCACGTAGGCCGGTTGATTACAAACGGGATTGTGGTAAGTGGAGAATTTATTATTGTTTCACCGTTGCTCCAACCACAAAAGTAACCGTGTCAAACGTGCCTCCATTCATTCCCAACGAGGAGATTGAGCGTGGACTTTCGCGCTACGGGAAATTCGCTAGTGCAATGAAAGCGCTTCCACTCGGCTGTAAGAATGAGTCGTTAAAACATGTAATGTCTTTCAGAAGACAAGTGTTCATGTTCCTAAACGAGCCGAGTATTGACGTGTCGTTTAGGGTGATGCATGAGGGGAAGGCTTACATGATTTATGCCAACACAGGGAGTATGAAGTGTTTTGTATGTGGGGATGTTAGCCATAAGCGATTAATGTGCCCACATAAGGTTGGTGTTAGCGGGGAGAACGCGTCCGAGAACGCCGGGCCGAGTGCCGCGGGCGTTGGGGAGAACGCGTCAGAGAACGCCGGGCCGAGTGCCGCGGGCGTTGGGGAGAACGCGTCAGAGAACGCCGGGCCGAGTGCCGCGGGCGTTGGGGAGAACGCGTCAGAGAACGCCGGGCCGAGTGCCGCGGGCGGCGGGGAGAACGCGATAGAGAGCGCGCTGCCTTCAGCTGTGGAGGAGCGGGAGGATCACAGTGGAAAACAGGCAGAAAGCGTAATTAATGACAGTCATACTGAGGAAGCTGGTGCTGAACCAGAAGCAGGTGAAAACAGTGTAACGAAAAACGATGTGAGTGAACGTGGAGATACTAAAATGGAAAGTGTTGATCTATCAAAGAGTCAAGAAAACTGTGAGACAGAAATGAAAGATGATGATACTTTTTCTGAGGTTTCTGATGTGGGCTCGCAGATAGAAAGGGACGTGTACACTCTAAAAGAAATAAATGATTTTCTAGACATGACTTTTGGCAAGGCTTTCGATGTCACTGATTTTTTCCCAGACCCTGAGAAGTTCATAGCGTCGGTACTGTTATTTCAGAGAACGGTTAGTTATGAGGCTTTAGACAAGAAAAAGAGGTTTAGACTGAAGAAAATGGTAACAAAATTGAGAAAAGATAAAGTTGTTTCCCAAAGACACTAAAATGTTTAAACATCACGTGGTGAACTTTACTTTTTACTGTCTCTTTCTGTCTCTGTCCTCTTTATTTTTATATTCCTACATGGATGTTTTAAGGGTGGGATCTCTAAATATAAACGGTGGACGAGACCGGGGAAAACTAGGAATGGTTTCTGAGTTTATTAAAATTAAAAAGGTTAACGTTTCTTTTTTACAAGAAACCCACACTAACAAGGACAATGAAATTGAGTGGGGAATGTGGTGGGAAGGCAAGTTTGTTTTAAGCCATGGCACAAACAACAGTGCAGGAGTTGCCATTTTATTCTCTTCCAACATGAATATCAACATTTTAAATATAGACAAGATTGTTGAAGGCAGATTGTTACTAACAGAAATTGAATATGAAGAAACTGTGTTTGTGCTGGTAAATATATATGCTCCCAATAACGGTCCAGAACGCAAGGATTTGTTTAGGAAATTAAGAGATGCTGTCCAGAAGTATGATGAGAGTGTGTGTCTGGTAATTGGTGGTGATTGGAATTGCACAACTGATTTTATTGTAGACCGAAATGGTGAAGAGCCTCACAGTCAATCTGCTGCTACCCTGTTAAGTTTTATTCATGAATTTCAGCTAATAGATGTGTGGAGAACAAGAAACACGGGTGTGAGACAATACACATGGCTGAAAGTGTGTGATGATAGAGTCTCTGGAGCAAGATTAGACCGGTTTTATTTGAACGAAATGTGGAGTAATAGAGTTATTGATGCTTCTATTTCTCCCAATGGTTTTTCAGATCACCACATGATTACTTTGGTTTTAAACATAAAGAAGACACAAAAGTGTAATTATTACTGGCTTTTAAATGTTAAGTTTTTAAATGATGTTTTATTTTGTGAAAGTTTTAAAGTGTTTTGGAGCAACTGGAAGTTGAAAAAGTCTCCATTTGAAAGTCTGTGTCAGTGGTGGGATGTGGGAAAGGTGAACATAAGACTTTTCTGTCAGAATTATGCTTCCCAAACATCAACTATAGTGAAAAACACAGTAAGGACTTTACAGAAGGACATTGAGTCGATGGAAAGAAATCTTGTATCCAGTAGTGAAGCTGTGCATTGCGATGTTTTAAAAAAGAAAAAACAAGAACTGAACTCTTATTTGCAGGAGCAGGCAAAGGGAGCGTTGATAAGAGCCAGATTCTGCTCTGTCAAGGACATGGACGCTCCAAGTGCTTTCTTTTTTAATTTAGAGAGAAAAAGTGTCCATCAGAAGCAAATGTGTCATCTCCGTCGGCAAGATGGATCGGTGACTTCAAATCCAGCTGAAATGAGGAAGCTAGCGAGAGACTTCTATAAGCAGCTGTTCAGCGCTGAGAGCTGTGATGCTGCAAGCGTTGAGGATCTGCTGGAGGAACTGCCTCAGCTCGAGCACCAGCAGAAAGAGGCACTGGACACTTTAATCTCTTTTAAAGAACTCACGGAAGCAGTGCATCAGCTACACACTGGCCGTTCTCCAGGGATTGATGGCTTATCTGTGGATTTTTATCAGCAATTCTGGGATATAATAGGACCAGATTTTTATGAAGTATTGTTGGACTGCATCAAGAACAAAACACTTCCCACAAGCTGTCGACGAGCCGTCCTGTCTCTCCTTCCAAAGAAGGGGGACTTGGGATTTTTAAAGAACTGGAGACCTGTATCCTTACTGTGTTCGGACTACAAAATATTCTCCAAATGCTTATCAAACAGGCTGAAAAATGTTTTAGACCAGTTGATTCACAAGGACCAGTCATACTGCATTCCTGAAAGATCAATTACGGACAACCTGTTTTTATTAAGAGACATGATCGACATTAATCAGTTTTATCATGGAAATCTTGGGTTTTTATCGTTAGATCAAGAAAAAGCTTTTGATCGAGTTGATCATGAATATCTTTTTAAGGTTTTAAAGTGTTTTGGATTTGGTGACAGTTTTATATCTTACATTAATTTGCTGTATTTTAATGTGTCTGTGCTGGTGAAAGCAGGAGGTGGTTTGAGTGAGCCGATCCTGGTGTCCAGAGGCATCCGGCAGGGATGTCCACTGTCTGGACAACTATACAACCTGGTCATAGAACCTTTGTTGTGCAGGTTGAGGAAGAATCTTAATGGAATAGCAATTCCTAATTCACAGGACAATTTTAAGTTATTTTTATCAGCATATGCAGATGACATTACTGTTTTTATTTCAAATCAGGATGACATCACAATTTTAAATCAAACTCTTGGTTTGTATGAAAGAGCTTCCTCTGCAAGAGTCAATTGGTCCAAAAGTGAAGGTTTTATTGTTGGTGGGTGGGAAGGCACAGGTTTTCCTCAACTCCCGGGTGTGTTACGCTGGAGACAAGATGGGTTTAAAGTTTTAGGTGTTTTTTTAGGTAATGAACAGTTTCAGAAGAAAAATTGGGAGGGTCTGCTGGAAAAGGTGTCTGCCAAACTGACAAAGTGGAAGTGGCTGTTGCCACAACTGTCTTACAGGGGAGAGTCCTGGTGATCAACAACCTCGCTGCATCGATGCTGTGGCACAGGACTGCAGTCATGGAGCCACCTGAAGAACTCATTTTAAACATTCAAAGGACACTGGTCAACTTCTTCTGGAGTGGACAGCACTGGATCCGTGCAGCTGCCCTGTATATTCCAGTCCAGGAGGGTGGGCAAGGCTTGGTGGATTTGAGGAGTCGGATCCGAGCCTTCAGATTACAGTCTGTGCAGAGACTTCTTTATAAAGATGTGACATGGGCCAAAACAGCAAGTGCTTTGCTGAAGCAGGCAGGAGGACTTGGTCTAGACAAACATTTGTTTTTAATGAAATTAGAGGAAATAAGCCTGTCAGAGCTTCCACCGTTTTATAAGTTTATGCTGCAGACATGGAGAACTGTTTTTAAAGTGAAACGAGACATAGATGAGCAAGAACACTGGACTCCAGAGGAACCGTTGTTTTTTAATCCGTTGATCCAGACCCGATTGCTCTCCTCCGTGACTGTGCGGAGAGGCTTAATAAGGAATGGCATCTACAAACTTGGACATCTTCTTGATGAGAGGGGCTGGAAATCTACTGAAGAACTCCAAGAGTTGACGGGTTTAAGGTCCTTGCGTCTTGTTTTTAAACTGAAAGAAGAGATCTCCAATGCGCTACCAAGTGGCTGCAGGTCTTGGATTGCACGGAGACAAACACTGGACATGAGAAATAACCAAGACTTCCCAGACATTAAGATCTCACCTATCATAAATGAGGAAGATGGTGAAATTGCGGACTCGATTTTATCCTTCACGACCCCCCAGCTTGATCTTTTTAAAGATGCGTCTAAGAAAGCCTTATATTGCACTTCAGTGAAAATGACACACCAGGAATCACTAAAAGGAATAAAAGCATCTAAATGGCCTGAACTGCTACAGCCAGACTTCCTGGTGCGGGACAGGTGGAGGACGCTGTACAAACCCCCGGTGGAGAAGAGAACGGCAGACCTCCAGTGGAGGATCATCCACGGGGCCATCGCTACGGACCGGCATGTGGCGCACCTCAATCCAGCAGTGGGGGGAATGTCGGTTCTGTGGGATTGAGGAAAACCTGGAGCATTTGTTTTTAAAGTGTAACAGATTACAAGGTCTTTTTAATTTGCTTGAGATTTGTTTTAGAAGATTCAATGAGGATTTTTCTGAAGTAGTTTTTATTGGGGGTCTGAAATACAGTTTTTTAATGAGAAGGAAAATGGTTTTACTAAATTATTTGATAGGAACTGCCAAACTGGCAATCTGGAAAACCAGAAAAAACAAAGGTTTGCAACTCTCTACAATAGATCCTGAGATGATGTTTCGGCATCTGGTGCAAGGAAGGCTGAAACTTGAATTTGCATATTACAAACTTACTAATAATTTGGTGTGGTTTTGCGATGTTTGGTGTTTTAATGAGGTGCTATGTACAGTTCAGGATGATCAGCTTGTTGTGAATTTTTAGGAATTTTTTTCTTTTTTCAGTAATGTGATGTAAGGTGTAATGGAAAAATAAAGTGCTTTAAACCTCAATCTCTCTCTCTCTCTCTCTCTCTCTCTCTCTCTCTCTCTCTCTCTCTCTCTCTCTCTCTCTCTCTCTCTCTCTCTCTCTCTCTCTCTTTCCGTGTGTGCGCATGCGCTGAGTGAGTAGCGTGGATGGGGAGTGAGTGACGCCGGTGTGAGGTACGAGTGTTTGAAAACTTTTTCTACCTTTTCTATCTCTGCTTTTTGTGTCATATTAGTTATTTTGAGGTATTGGTAATATTAGCGAGAGAAAGGTGTTTATTTTGGGGGAGTTTTTACTCCCAGTCTGTGTACTGGGAGTATGGCAGCTCCAGGTGCAGAGAGTTTGGAGTTTCTAACGAGACGTCATGGTGTGAAAATCGATGCTACTGCCAGTATAGAGGATTGTAGTTTAGCGGTAAGTGCAGTAGTTGGACATGAAAATGTTTTATCGGCATCGCGAATGAACAACGCGGTTGTCTTGTTTGTTAAGACGATTGAATTGGCGAACTTGTTAGTAGAGAGTGGTGTAGAAATTGGTGGTATTTTTACCTCAGTATTACCTCTTTCTACGCCTTCAAAGAGAGTTACACTATCTAATGTGCCGCCGTTTATTAAGAACGAGGTTCTAATTGGTATGCTCTCTAGGTATGGAAAACTGGTCTCTTCAATAAAAATGATTCCAATTGGAAGTAAGTCTTCTTTGTTGAAACATGTGGTTTCTTTTAGACGTTATGTTTATATGGTACTGAAAGATAACGTGGAAGAACTTGATTTGACTCTTAATTTTCGTCATGATGAATTTAATTATGTGATATATGCCACAACAAACACAATGAAGTGCTTTGGTTGCGGTGAAAATGGACACCTTATTCGTGGTTGTCCAAAAAGGGTGGAAACTGCAACTGCACAAACTGTTGTCTCAGAAAATGTAGCTGAAGTGCAGAATGATGTTGCTGCGGTTGATGATGAGATGCCTGGCCCAAGTAGGGCACCGGTTGACGTAGAATCTGTGAAAAATGGCGCAGGTTTTCTGGAGGGGAAAATGGTTGAGAAAGATAGGACAGCTGCAACTGAGATAGAAAAGGTGAGAAGTTCTCTGAGAACAGAACAAATAGTAGGTGGATCAGATGAATCAGAAGGTGGCAATAGTGAAGATGAGGCTGTGGTAAATCCAGAGGATGAAGGTTCTTTATTGGGAGATGAAGGATGTTTCTTTAAAATCCCCCAAAAAAGAAAGTTGATGGAATGCAAGGCTACTGATAAACAAGCAAAAAGAACAGATAGTATTCATATGAGCCAGACCGACACAGAGAGTGAAAGTGACATTTCAGAGTGTAGTGTCACTGCTAGTCTGCCCCAAAGTGGTTTTTCTAGCCGATCATATACAGTTGGTGACATTAAGTCTTTCTTGAAATTGACAAAAAATCTGAAAAAGGTAAAAATAGAAGAGTATTTTCCAGACATTGTACAGTTTATTGAAAAGGTAAAGATTTTCAGAAGTGAAAGTTGTTTCACTAATCAAGAGGTTTACCGTCTGAAGAAAATTCTTACAAAGTTAAGTAGTCAGTCAGGTATGTCCAGCGAAAACAGTCAGAATGGATAGTTTGATGCATCTTTTGTTTTTTTTTTGTCTCTTTTGTTCTTTTCTTTTTTTCTTAATGGGCGAAATAAATCTTGCTTCTTTGAATGCTAATGGAGCAAGAGATTTTAAGAAAAGAGCTCAAGTATATGAACTAATGAAACAAAAGAAAATTGATGTATTGTTTATACAAGAGACTCATAGCGATGCATCTAATGCTGTGGAATGGGCCAAGGAATTTGATGGATTAGTGATTTTAAGCCATTATACCTCTTTGAGTGGTGGAGTTGCTGTTTTATTTTCAAAGAATTTTACCCCATATTCCTATAATGTTGAAGAAATAACTAAAGGAAGAGTGTTGAAAGTTAAAGCTGTATTTGAAAATAGCTCTTTTGTTTTTATTTGTGCATATGCTCCAACTATGGCAATTGAAAGAATGACTTTTTTGAACACTTTGGATGATGTTTTAAATGATTGTAGCAATGATGATTTCTTAATGTTAGGAGGAGATTTTAATTGCACTGAAAATGATATGGACCGAAATCATGTTGAACCACATATGCAATCAAGGAAGAGGTTAATTCAAATGATAAAGTCTCATAGCATTACGGATATATGGAGAAATTTCCATGGTTCACAGAGACAGTACACTTGGGCTCATGCTCATGATAATCCGATATCTTTGGCAAGGCTTGATCGATTCTATGGTTTTAAGCATCAATTAAGCATGTTTAGAGAATGTTCAATACTTCCTGTATGTTTTTCTGATCATAATTTGATAAAATGTGTTGTGGCAAAAAATGATGTAAAATCAAAAAGCGCCTATTGGCATTTTAATAATAATCTGTTGTGTGATTCTCTATTTAGAGAAGTTTTTAAAGAGTTCTGGACAAATGCTAAAATTATGAAATCTTCATTTTTAACATTACAGCAATGGTGGGATTTTGTGAAGGTACAAATAAAACAATTGTGTTTGCAATATACTCACAACGCCACAAGAGATATTAATAGCTCAATTAATGTGTTGGAAGAGGATTTAATGAAGTTACAAGAGTTAGCGGAGTCCAGAAAAGATGTAACTTATATGAAGAACATAAAAAAGAAGAAGAATTTATTAGCTGATATGCTGGGTCTGACAACGAGAGGGGCTATAATTAGATCTCGTTTTCAAAATGCAGAATTAATGGATGCTCCTTCAAAATTCTTTTTCAGTTTAGAAAAAAGAATGGTCAGAAAAAACTTATTCATGCCTTGCGGTCTGAAAAGGGGGATTTTTTGACTAACCCCTTAGATATCAGAAAAAGAGCTGTACAGTTTTATAAGGATTTGTACAAAAGTGAAATTTCAGGTGAACAAGATGGTAATTTTGTTTTTTTGGAAAATTTACCACAGATTACTAAAGATGCTAATGAGAAAATTAGTAAAACCTTGAGCTTAGGTGAACTTGAAGAGGCACTTAAAAAAATGGAAAATGGAAGAGCACCAGGTATTGATGGTTTTACGGTTGAATTTTATAAATCTTTTTGGGTAGAAGTGGGTCCAGAATTAGTATCTGTTTTTAATGAGAGTATGGTAAATGGACAATTGCCCAGAAGTTGCCGGAGAGCAATCATTACTTTATTGCCAAAAAAAGGAGATTTAAATGAAATAAAAAACTGGAGACCTGTAAGTTTATTATGTAATGATTATAAAATACTATCTAAAGCCTTAGCAATTAGACTTGGTGAAGTCATTGAATCTATTATTCATCCAGATCAGTCATATTGTGTACCAGGAAGAAGAATCTTTGATAATGTCTCCTTTATTAGAGACATTTTAGATTGTGGAAGACTTTTTGATTTGGATTTTGGGCTCATATCAATTGATCAAGAGAAGGCTTTTGATAGAATTGAATATATGTATTTATGGAGTGTTTTAAAAGCTTTTGGTTTTAGTTCTGATTTCATTTCAATGATAAAAGTTATGTACTGTGGCGTTGAGAGTATATTAAAGATTAATGGTGACTTATGCTCTCCATTCAGGGTATATAGGGGTGTTAGACAAGGTTGTGCACTGTCAGGCATGTTATATACCTTAGCCATAGAACCCCTGTTAAATAAATTAAGAAATGATGTGCATGGTTTATATATGCCAAATTGTGAAAATACTTTTAAGTTATCAGCGTATGCTGATGATGTTATTATAATAATCAGTGAACCCAATGATGTCAATGTGATGTTAAAGATTTTAGATGATTTTAAAGCTCTTTCTTCTGCAAAGGTTAACTGGAAAAAGAGTGAAGCCATTTTAGTTGGAAAATGGTTGAATGGCGAACCAAGGCTTCCTGATGGTCTAAAATGGTCCAGAGATGGTTTTAAATATCTTGGTGTTTTTTTAGGAAATGAAAGTGTTGTAAAACAGAATTTTGAGGGTACTGTTGAAAAAGTAAAAGGGCGACTGGATAAGTGGAGGTTTTTACTTCCTAAAATGTCTTATAAAGGACGTATTCTGATTATTAATAATCTGGTGGCCTCTGCACTCTGGCACCGTTTAGCCTGCATAGATCCTCCAGCTGATGTTCTGATGAAAATCCAGTCAATTTTAATTGATTTTTTCTGGGACAAATTGCACTGGGTGCCAAAAAGTGTTTTGTATTTGCCAAAAGATGAAGGAGGGCTTGGTTTGGTACACTTGCAGAGCAGAACGGCTGCGTTTCGTCTGCAGTATGTTCAAAGACTTTTAAGGTGCTCTGCAGAGTCAAGTTGGATGAGCGCAATTCTTGTGCAATTCTTCGACGTATTGAAGGCTTGGGACTAGACAAAGGTTTATTTTGGTTGGACCCTCAAAGATTAAAACTCTGTGATTCTCCAATTTTTTATCGTAACCTGTTTAAAGTCTGGTCTTTATTTAAGACAAATAGGGAAAGTAATACTTCCCTCTTTTGGTTATTACAGGAGCCATTGATTTTTGGCTCACGACTGGACTTATCAAGAGAGATGTCTTTTGCCATACCAGAAAGGACTTTGCGTAATGCCCAGCTGATAACAATCGGTCATCTGCATCAAATAGCTGGAACTGCTTTTAAAAATGTGACTGTGATTGCTGAGCGTTTAGAAATCAAATCATGCCGCATAGTGGCGAAAGCACTTGAAAAATGGAGATCAGCCCTTACTGGAGAAGAAACAGAGTTGTTGGATCAGTACTCGAACGGGTCTATTAATTTTGACTGTAAAGACCCTTTTCCAAACTTGAGTATAACCCCCATTTTGGGTGAGTGTAATGGTATGCTGTTGGATAATAAAGAATTGATGTTTGTGGGTTCAAATTCTGTATGTGGCAAGGATTTGTATGCGAGTTGTGTAAAAGCCTTTAATAAGAAATCTTTGAACAATAGGTGTGATACTCCATGGCGAAGCATACTTAAGCTTGATGTCAATGAGAAACCAGAATGGAGAGCTTTGTACAAGTCACCATTGGTCAAAAAAACTGGGGATTTACAGTGGAGAGTGTTGCATGGTGCCATTGCTGTTAATGCATTTGTTTCTGTGATAAATTCTGAAATCACTGAAAATTGTCCTTTTTGTTTCCATAAAGAGACTCTTTTTCATGCTTTCATGCATTGTGAGAGGTTAAAACCTTTATTTGATATCTTAAAGAGGATTTTTAATCTTTTTGATGTGACCTTTACAATGAAAATGTTTATTTGTGGTTTTAGATATGTGAAAAAATGTCGACAAAAGTCTCAAGTGTTGAACTTCTTATTAGGTCAAGCAAAAATGGCTATTTATGCTACAAGAAAAGGAAAAGTTGAGCAAAATGTTTGTAGTAGCTTAGAAGTTGTTTTTGTTAAATTAGTAAAATCTAGGATTTTGATTGATTATCATTATTATAGATTAATGCATGATCTTGTATCCTTTGAAGCAATTTGGTGTTTAAGTGGAATTCTTTGTGAAATTGTTGAAGAAGAGTTGTATTTTTCTTTTTTGTTGAGATGATTTTTATTGAATTTTAATATTTAATTAGTTTTGGTCATTTGCTGTATTGGGTTTTGGCATACAATTGTAATAAAAGGGGTTTTGAAAATCAAAATCTCTCTCTCTCTCTCTCTCTCTCTCTCTCTCTCTCTCTCTCTCTCTCTCTCTCTCTCTCTCTCTCTCTCTCTCTCTCTCTCTCTCTCTCTCTCTCTCTCTCTCTCTCTTGGTGCATGCTGGGAGTGTTGGGTGTGTGTGTGAGGGTGCTCACGAGGAGAGTACGATTGATTTGGGTTTTTCCGTCTATTTTTAATTTATTTATTTTTCTCTCACTTTATTTATTTTTTTTTTTTTCAATTATTTGAATGATTTTTTATTTCTAATATTTAATTTCTTTTGTGAGTGTTTGAGAATTTTTAAGGCGGCATCGGGATGGCGTCTATCCCCGCGGGGGTAGCGTCACCTGTGTCGCTCCGCCATGGTGTCAGGTGTGTACCAGCACAGGGCGTTACTGTTGAAGATGTATTGCTAGCAATCGGGGAAAAAGTTGGATATGAAAGCATTACTTCGGCATCTAGGATGAATAAAGCAGTGGTGGTCTTTGTTGAGAAGGAAGACATAGTTAACCAGTTGATAAGCGACGGAATTGTGGTAAGTGGCGATTTTCTTATTATTTCACCGCTTGTTACTCCGACGACGAGAGTTACAATATCGAATGTGCCTCCGTTTATTCGGAATGATGAAATTGAGAAAGCTTTGACGAGATATGGTAAAATGGCTAGTGAAATTAAGATGATCCCATTGGGGTGTAAAACCGCTGCTCTGAAACACGTTATATCTTTTCGAAGACAGGTGTTTATGTTCTTAAACGAGCCAGCGTTAGATATTTCGTTCAGAGTTTTGCATGAAGGTAAAGCGTACGTTATCTATGCGAACACTGGCAGCATGAAGTGTTTTGAGTGTGGGGACATCGGGCATAAAAGGCACGCATGTCCACATAAGGCCCAAGTTAGTGAAGTGGAAGTTAGGCCTAGTATTTCTGCTGCTGGTGAGAGTAGTAAGTCAGCTTCTGAGGATGTGCAGCCTGTGCAAGCTGCATTACAGAGGAACATCGATGGTGATGGATTGATTGAAAGTCAGACTGAAAGTGTTAATGAAATGGTTGATTCTGGTAGAAAACATGATGTTTCTGAACTGGGTGATAATAGTGTAATGAACGAAGATGTAGCTAAGGTTAATGTTGAAAGAGTCTTTCATGAAGATATGTCTGAAATATCTAACGTTAATTCTGGTAAAACGTGTACTGATGCTGATTTGGGGATGAGAGATGATGATGCATTCTCTGATATGTCTGACATTGGATCACAGTGTGGAAGTGTGGACGATGTATATACATTGCAAGATATAAATGACTTTCTGGATGTGACTTTCGGTAGGACTATTGAAGTTAAAGACTTTTTTCCTGATATGGATAAGTTCATTGATACAGTGAAATTGTTGCAGAGAAATGTTAGCTATGAGGCTTTAAGTAAACAAAAAAGGTTCAGGTTGAAGAAGATGGTAACAAAGCTAAGAAAGGATAAAGTAAATGCCTCACAAAACAAATTAAATGTTTAAGTCACATGGGGTGAATAGCTTTTTTTGCCTTTTTCTGTCCCCTTTATATTTTCTTTTTTCTATGGAGCTGTTGAGGGTGGGCTCTTTAAATATAAATGGGGGTAGAGATGGGAATAAATTGGCAATGATATCAGAGTTATTCAGTATTAAAAAGATAAATGTAGCTTTCTTACAAGAAACGCATACTAGTTTAGATAATGAATCTGAATGGAGTAGATGGTGGGAGGGAAAAAGTGTTTTAAGTCATGGGACAAATACAAGTGCTGGCATAGCCATTCTGTTTTCTAAAAAAATGAATGTCAATATTTTGGTTGTAGAAGAAATTGTAAAAGGAAGAATATTGCTGGTAAAGATGGAATATGAGGGGTCTGTGTTCATATTGATAAATGTATATGCACCCAATAATGGACCAGAACGTGTGAAGTACTTTTTGAAGTTAAGGAATGCTATTCAGAAAATTGATAATGTTTGTACTATCATTGGAGGTGATTGGAATTGCACTATTGACTTTATTGTTGATAGAAATGGAGAAGAACCCCATCATGAATCAAGTGTTGTATTGTCAAAAATTTTAAAAGAATTTGAATTAATAGATATTTGGAGAAGAAGAAATATAGGAGTTAAACAGTATACCTGGCTCAAAGCATCTAATAATAGGGTTAGTGGAGCTAGATTAGATAGATTTTATATAGGTAAAGAATGGAATAACAAAATTACTGATGTTTCTATTTTACCTGCTGGGTTTTCAGACCATCATTTGATATTATTTGTTTTGAATATGAAGAGAATTTCAAAGCCAAATTATTTTTGGCATTTTAATATTAAATTATTACAAGATGCTTTATTTTGTGAAAACTTTAAATTTTTTTGGAATGATTGGAAGTTAAAAAAGGTTTCTTTTTGAAGATTTGCATATGTGGTGGGAGGTTGGTAAAGCAAATATAAGGATCTTTTGTCAAAATTATAGTTCACATTCTACTTCTATGTTGAAAGCAGCGATACAAAAACTTCAAAGGGATATACAAGCTTTGGAGAATATTCTTGTGAACAATAATAATAATGATGGAAAAGTACAAAATGAACATTTGACTAAAAAGAAAGAACTTGGTTCATTATTACAAGAACAAGTGAAAGGAGCATTAATAAGGGCAAGAATGTGCTCTATTAAAGATATGGATGCACCTTCCTCATATTTTTTTAATCTTGAAAAGAAAAGTGTCCACCAAAAGCAAATGTATCATCTTCGCCGGCCTGATGGGGCCATAACTTCTGACCCACTAGAAATAAGGAAACTGGCAGCTAACTTTTATACGGACTTGTACGATGCTGAGACTTGTGATCCTGAATGTGTTTCTGATTTGCTGAGTGATCTACCAAAGCTAACAAATGAACAAAAAAAACCTTTGGATGGACTAATTACATTTCAGGAGATTACTGAAGCAATGAGACAGTTATCAAATGGCCGTTCTCCAGGAATTGATGGACTGCCAGCAGAGTTTTATCAAACTTTCTGGAATATACTGGGAAGTGACTTATATGAAGTGTTATTAGAGAGTATAGAGAATAAGTTACTTCCTACAAACTGTCGAAGAGCAGTCCTTTCTTTGCTCCCTAAAAAGGGGGATTTATGCCTTCTAAAGAACTGGAGACCTGTCTCTTTACTGTGTATGGACTATAAAATACTATCAAAATGTTTAGCAAATAGGCTGAAACATGTTTTGGAATTATTAATTCACAGAGATCAAACGTATTGTATCCCTAATAGGTCAATTATGGATAATCTTTTTTTGTTAAGAGATGTAATTGATTTTAATCAATTCAATAATGTTGACCTGGGTGTGCTTTCATTAGACCAAGAGAAGGCTTTCGATAGAGTCAGTCATAAATATCTTTTTGAAGTTTTGAAAAATTTTGGCTTTGGGAAGAATTTTATATCATATATCCAACTGTTATATTCTGAAGTTTTTGTGATTGTTAAAGCTGGTGGTGGATTGAGTGCACCAATACCTGTATTAAAAGGGATTAGGCAAGGCTGTCCACTTTCTGGACAATTATATAGTCTTGCTATTGAGCCACTGTTGTGCAGGCTAAGAAGGGATCTCAGTGGATTTTATTTTCCTGATGTAAACATTATGCATGGAATCTCGATATCAGCATATGCTGATGATGTTACTGTTTTTATTTCAAATCAAAATGATATTAATATTTTAAATGAAACTATTGGAAAGTATGAGAAGGCATCATCAGCAAGAGTAAACTGGGGAAAAAGCGAGGGACTTATTATTGGTCAGTGGAAAAGTGGGCAAGGACCTCCAAAATTACCTGGTGGATTGCTGTGGGAAAGAGATGGGCTTAAAATGCTAGGGTTATTTTTTGGAAATAAACAATTTCAGAATAAGAATTGGGAGGGAATGCTGGAAAAGGTGTCTGCCCGATTGCTAAAATGGAAATCGATATTACCTCTAATGTCGTACAGAGGAAGAGTTCTGGTTGTAAATAACCTGGCTGCCTCAACTTTATGGCATAGACTCATTGTAATGGAACCACCTGAAGAACTGATTTGCAAAATACAGAGGACATTTGTGGAGTTTTTTTGGAGTGGAGAACACTGGATTCGTGCAGCAGCACTCTACCTTCCTGTTTATGAAGGAGGTCAAGGTCTGGTGGATGTGCGGAGTAAGATCTGTGCTTTCAGAATACAAGCAGCGCAGAGATTCCTGTATCATGAGGACTTAGCTTGGACTCAGACTGCGAAAATGATTTTACAAAAAGCAGGTGGTCTTAAATTAGATAAACATCTGTTTTTAATGGAACTGGAAAAAGTGAACCTGTCTGAGGTTACATCCTTTTATCGGTCAGTGTTGCACTCTTGGAAAACTGTTTTTAAAGGGGAAAGAGATATTGATGAATCTAGGAGTTGGATACGAGAGGAACCGTTGTTTTTCAATCCTATGATTCAGACAAGACTTTTGTCGTCTGTAAGCGTGTGAGCATGTTTACAAAGACATGGCATTGTAAAGTTGGGGCAACTTTTGAATAATGACCGATGGGAATCAGTGGAAACCTTGAAAGAAGTAACAGGTTTAAAGTCCTCACGCTTGACAGAAAAGCTGGTAGAAGAAATTCTTAATACATTACCAAGTGGCTATAGGAAGAACATTGGACAAGGTTTTCCATCAGATATAAGAAATGAGCAGGATTTTCCAAAAATAAGAGTTACTGCTGTCGTTGCCGAAAGACAAGAGGATGAATCGGCAGGTTCAATTTTATCTTTTGAAACGCCACAGCTGGACTTGTTTGAAAATACATCAAAGAAAGCTGTATATAACATTACAGTTAAAGTTTTACATCAAGTTTCGCTCAGAGGACAAAAGATCTCAAGGTGGCCAGGTTTGTTGAAGCCAGAATTTCTTGTGAGAGATAGATGGAGAACTTTGTATAAACCTCCAGTAGAGAAAAGAACAGCGGATCTACAATGGAGAATTATTCATGGAGCAATTGCAACGAATAAGCATGTAGCTCACCTGAACCCAGCAGTAGGGGTGGGATGTAGGTTTTGTGGAGAAGAAGAGAAATTGGAACATTTATTTTTAAAATGTAAAAGGTTGGAAGGTCTTTTTGATGTTCTTAATAGATTGTTTCAAGCTTTTGGTGAAGAATTCTCAGAACAAGTTTTTATAGGGGGTGTGAAATATAATTTTTCAAAAAGAAGGAAGATGTGTCTTTTAAATTATTTAATAGGAACTGCAAAATTGGCAATATGGAAAACCAGGAAAAATCAAGGGTTACAACTTCATAGTATTAATGCTGAAGTGATGTTCATGAAATTAGTAGCTGGTAGACTGAAAATAGAATTTGCGTATTATAGTTTGGTAAATAATGTGATGGGTTTTAATGATCTGTGGTCTGTCAATGATGTTTTGTGTATTATTTATGATGGACATTTGAGGTTGAATTTTTAAATTTTATATTTATTATGTGATTTGTTGAAGATTGTTATGAAGTGTTTTTAAATAAAGTTTTGTAAAACCCCTCTCTCTCTCTCTCTCTCTCTCTGTCTCTGTCTCTGTCTCTGTCTCTCTGTCTGTGCGCATGTGCTGAGTGAGTGGGCGGAGCTTTGAGTGCGAGCGTTTGACTGGTGTGGTGTGTCAGGTACGAGTGTTTCATATTTTCTTTCTTTTCTATCTTTTTTTTTTTTTTTTTCCGTATTAGTTTCTTGGGGGTTGACAAAGAGGGTATAGTATACCAGGGCTTTGCCCTCGGTTTTGTTTGGGGGGCATGGCTGCCTCAGACAGCGCGAGTTTTGATTTTCTGACGCGCCGCCATGGTGTTAAGGTAGACTCAGCTATAAGTGTAGAGGAATGTAGCCTGGCTATTGGAGAAGTGATTGGGCCTGAGAATATTATATCCGCGTCTCGTATGAACAGCGCTATTGTTGTGTTTTTGAAGACAATTGATTTAGCGAACCTGTTGGTAGAAAGTGGGATAGTGATTAATGACATTTTTACTCCGGTTCTCCCTCTTTCCACCCCCTCGAAGAAGGTAATTCTATCAAATGTACCACCTTTCATTTCAAATGAAGTTTTGACCAAAATGCTTTCTCGCTATGGAAAAATAGTTTCCCCGATTAAGATGATTCCAATTGGATGTAAGTCCCCACTTTTGAAACATGTTGTGTCATTTAGGCGTTACGTCTATATGATTCTACAAGATAACCTTGATGATTTAGATCTGTCTTTAAACTTTCGTCATGACTAGTTCAATTATGTCATTTTTGTTACAACAAATGGTATGAGATGTTTTGGTTGTGGCGAGACAGGGCATCTTATTCGCGCTTGTCCGGCCAAACTGAATAATCCTGCTAATAATCATCCACCGGCTGACGGTGAGAAGAATGACGATGCCCGCGTTGAAGATATGCAAAATGCTACTACTGCTCTGCCTATTGTTGGTGAGGCGCCTGGAACGAGCTCAGTTCAAAATTTGGTACCAATAGCAGATACTGAAAGAGTAGTAGGAGTTTTGCCGACAGATAAGGCCATTGAAGAGGAGAGTGTTGTTGCCGCTTTTGCGGAGAAAGATAAATCATCCGCAGTGAGCGTTCAGTCAGCGGGCCAGGAGAACGAGTCGCGAAACTGTGACGGCCCTGCTGTAGCTATTGAACAACCTCTTTCAGACAATATAGAGCAGAATCAGTGTTCCGTTATGGATTTAGATGATTGTGCTTTTAAAACGCCTCAAAAGAGAAGGTTAAAGCAACATCATATTGGCAAACAGGCTAAAAGAATGGATAATTGTGACTTGAGTCAGACTGATACAGAAAGTGAAAGCGATTTCTCTGAATGTAGTGTTTCATGTAGTTTACCTCAGAGTGGTTTTTCCAGCCGGCTTTATACAGTGGACGATATAAAGTGTTTTCTCAAAGTAACAAAAAATGCGAGAAAAGTGCGAGTTGAAGAATATTTTCCTGATGTGGCACAATTTATTGAAAAAGCAAAGGCTTTTAGGGGTGATGGAAGTTTTACTAATCAGGAAGTCTATCGACTAAAGAAAATTCTTGCTAAACTTAATGCTCAAACAGGACTCAGTAGTAGCAATGATAATGCTTAATTATCATCTCTCTGGGATGTTTTTCCTTCGGCTGTACTTGCTATGTTTTTTTCTTTTTTCCTTTATGGGGGAATTTTCTGTTGCTTCTCTAAATGTGAATGGGGCAAGAGATATTAGGAAAAGGTTTCAGTTATTTGAGATAATTAAACAGAAGAGAATAGATGTTCTTTTTGCTCAAGAAACACACAGTGATATTCTAAATACTTCTGCTTGGGCAAGAGAATTCGATGGCTTATCTATTTTAAGTCATTTGACCACAACCAGTGGTGGAGTTGCTATTTTATTTTCTAAGAACTTCATTCCTTGCTCTTATCAGGTAGAGGAAATTATAAAAGGGAGACTTTTAAAAGTTATAGCTCAGTTTGAAAATCACTCCTTTATTTTCATCTGTGTGTATGTCCCAAATATTGCATTGGAGCGAATGATCTTTCTAGATACTCTGAGTAATGTTTTAGGTAATTGTAGTACAGAGGATTTATTATTCCTAGGTGGGGATTTTAATTGCACTGAACATATCTTCGATAGAAATCACATTGAACCACACGAACCTTCACGAAAGCGACTCATTCAGTTATTAAAGTCGCATGAGATTGTTGACATTTGGAGGATTTTTAATGGTAATCAGAGGCAATATACATGGGCCCATGCTTATGACAACTCAATTTCATTAGCGAGGTTGGATAGATTCTATGGTTTCAAACACCAGCTTAGTTTTTTTAGAAGCTGTTCAATTGTTCCAGTAAGCTTTTCTGATCACAGCTTGATAAGGTGTGTTGTCTTTGAGCTCCATTAAGCCAAAAAGTGCCTACTGGCATTTTAATAACACTTTATTATGTGATAAACATTTTAAGGATGTGTTTAAAGAATTTTGGAACAATTTTAGAACTTTGAAGTCTTCTTTTCAGTCTTTACGGCAGTGGTGGGACTTTGCAAAAGTACAGATTAAACAGTTGTGTCAACAATATACTCGCAACGTCACAAGAGACATAACCTATTCCCTGAAAACAATAGAGAAAGATCTAGTAGAGCTTCAGGGGCTTGCTGATAGTACAGGAAATTTGACCCTTTATGAAACTTTTAATAAAAAGAGAAATTTACTAGCTGAATTGCTGGACACAGTTACACAAGGAGCTCTGGTCAGGTCTCGCTTTCAGAGCGTGGAGTTAATGGATGCACCCTCAATTTTTCTTTAATTTGGAGAAGAAAAATGGGCAAAGAAGGTTTATTCATGCCTTACGCTCAGATGCTGGAGTCTTATTGTCAGATCCTTCTGACATTCGAAGAAGAGCTGTTGGTTTTTATAAAGAGCTGTACAAAAGTGAACTCGCACAACAAACTGCTGTTAATCTCTTCCTTGAGAATCTACCTCAGCTATCCAAAGAGGCTAATGCTGAACTCAGCAAAGCCTTAACCTTGGATGAGTTGGAGAAAGCTCTCCAAGGTATGGAGTGTGGCAAAGCGCCTGGAGTCGATGGGCTACCAGCTGACTTCTACAAGTCCTTTTGGCCAGAAGTTGGTCCAGATCTGTTGGAGGTACTTGGGGAAAGCCTAGCCAGTGGGCAATTACCCATAAGCTGCCGAAGAGCAGTCCTCACTTTGTTACCAAAAAAGGGAGACCTGAATGACATAAAAAAACTGGAGACCTGTGAGTTTGCTGTGCAGTGATTATAAATTGCTCTCTAAGGCTCTAGCTAATAGATTGGGAGAAGTATTGGAGCAGGTGATCCATCCTGACCAGACATATTGTGTGCCGGGTAGACAAATTTTTGATAATATATCTTTCATTAGAGATGTTTTGGACATTGGTAAGAGTCTCAACATAGATTTTGGCCTGGTGTCATTAGATCAAGAAAAAGCTTTCGATCGAGTTGAGCACAACTATTTATGGGATGTTTTGGCAGCTTTTGGTTTTTGCCCCGATTTTATCTCTATGATAAAGGTTTTGTACAGTGATGTTGAGAGTATATTGAAAGTTAATGGTGACTTATGTGCTCCTTTTAAGGTTTCTAGAGGGGTTAGACAGGGTTGTGCCTTGTCTGGCATGCTCTATGCTTTATCAATAGAACCTCTTTTAAATAAATTAAGAACTGATTTGTATGGTTTGTATATTGCTAATTGTCCAAAAGTGTTTAAATTATCAGCATATGCTGATGACGTTGTTATTTTAATTAGTTGCCAGAGAGATGTAAATTTGTTACTAAAATTATTAAAAGATTTTAATGTTGTTTCTTCTACAAAGGTAAATTGGTCTAAATGTGGAGTCATATTGGTCGGAAGTTGGTTGAGTGGAGAGCCGAATCTCCCAGATGGTTTAACCTGGTCTAGGGAGGGTTTTAAATACCTTGGAGTGTTTTTAGGAAATGAAATGGTTGTGGGGAAAAACTTTGAGGGGGTTGTTGAAAAAATAAAAGGTCGTCTTGATAAATGGAGATTTTTGCTTCCAAAAATGTCATATAGGGGGCGTATATTGATAATTAACAACTTGGTAGCATCTTCTCTCTGGCATCGTTTGATTTGTGTGGATCCTCCACCAGATTTTTTGTTAAAGGTTCAGTCAATGTTAATAGACTTCTTTTGGGATAGGCTGCACTGGGTTCCAAAAGCGGTCTTGTATTTGCCCAAGGAAGAGGGAGGACATGGACTTATTCATTTGCAGAGCAGAACAGCGGCTTTTCGGCTTCAATTTGTCCAGAGACTCTTGACTGGATCAGTGGACTCAAATTGGAAATCTATAGCCTTTGCTATTTTACGGAATTTTGAAGGCTTAGGCCTGGACAAACCTTTGTTTTGGTTGGATCCCAATAGGATGGACATTTCCAAGCTACCTGTTTTTTATCGGAACCTTTTTAAAGTTTGGTCCTTATTCACAGTAAAAAGACCCAGTAGTACAAGCTCATTGCACTGGTTATTGCAAGAACCCTTAATTCATGGTTCACGCATGGACATATCTTGTGAAGGACCTCTCCCTGCACTTGAAGGACTTCTTCTTTCTTCTGGAGTATCGACACTTGGACATCTATCAAGAATAGCAGGAACAGATTTTAAGAATGTTGATTCAGTAGCCGGACATTTGGGTCTTCACTCGAAACGCATAGTGGCTAAGCTTCTTGAAAAATGGAGGCTTGTACTCACAGCAGCAGAATTCAGACTGCTGGAGGACTATTCAAAGGGTTTAATCTCTCCAGACTGTAGAGATCATTTTCCTAATCTTTTGTTATCACCTAATCTAGAAGAATGTAAAGGTGTTTTTTTATCATCTGAAAATTTGACTTTAATTGGTTCTGAGCTGGCTTCTGGAAAAGCCTTGTATAGAAGCTGTGTCAAATCCTTGAATAAAAGGTTTTTAGATAACAGGGTGGATACACCCTGGCGTACTATCCTCCAGTTGGAGGAAAGTTCAAAACCACAATGGAGAGCTCTTTATAAGTCACCATTAGCTAGGAAAATTGGGGATTTACAGTGGAGAATTTTGCATGGTGCAATTGCGGTTAATTCTTTTATTTCAGTTTTAAACCCTGTTGTTGGTCACGGTTGTTTTTTTTTGTTCACAAAGGGAAACTGTGTTTATGCAATGTGTCAGATTAAAGCCATTGTTCACTGTTTTAGAGAATTTGTTTGTTTGCTTTGGGGAAACCTTTTCTATTAGAATTTTTATTTGTGGTTTTAATTATGTGCGGAGACACCAATTTAAGTGTCAACTTTTGAACTTTTTATTAGGTCAAGCTAAAATGGCAATTTATAATACAAGAAAACAAAAGATTGAACACAACTTAGATTGTGATTTAAAAGCTGTGTTTTTCAATTCTGTGAAATCCAGAATTCTAATTGATTTTCACTATTTTAAAGCCATGAAAGATCTAGTTTCTTTTAATTTGATTTGGTGTTTTAAGGAAGCTTTGTGTGAGGTTATTGATGATAATCTGTACTTTGCACCCCTCTTAAGCTAATTTTGTGTTGTCATTTTTTGTTTTTTGTTTATTAGTGTGGTATTTGGCTGGATAATGTTTTAGATTTTGTAATAAAGGATCTTTGAAATTCAAATTCTCGCTCTCTCTTGCTCTCTCTCGCTCTCTCTCGCTCTCCCTCTTACTCACTCTCTCACACACACCTGGTGAGGAAATAAAAAAATAAAAAAGAACCAAAAAAAAAAAAAAAATCTCACTGATCATAAAAAAATTAAAAGTTAAAAAAGAAAGTTATGTTGTTCATTACATTTTACTTCATAATTGCGCATGCATTGTTTTGTTTTCATTGTTGCAAAACTTGTTCTGTAATATAGTTTGTTTGCTATCGTGATCAAAACCATTGATCTGAAGCTCAATCCTGATGCTGTCCTGTAAATATTTTTCTAATCAGCAATAAATCTAATAATTTCTGATCAACCCATATCAATTGCATGCTTAAAATAAACTACTGTTTAAAGCCCCGCCTATTTCAAGACCAGCCCCGCCTACTTCCGGGTTAGGCCCCACCCACTCTGAGTACAGGTACAGATAATTCATATGGTTAACAGATACAGATACAGATACAGATAATGCTGTACTCGCTCATCCCTAGTTTTAACCCTTAAATGCATACCTCTGGTCTTTAGTGACCCGGGACGTCTTTCACTACCCTCCTCCTCGTTCATTTTTTAAAGTTAGACATCAACCTTCTTGGTATTCCTCAATCAATTCATTATAAAGAATATAACAAGAAAAAAATCATAAAATGATAAAAGAGTGCCTATTTTCATTTTTTGTAAAAATTGTATAGGGTCGCTAATGACCTGAGGTGTGTATGAGTGTATTTTTTTTTTCTGCACAACAATAATTGAATCTTAGATGACGGAATAAGTACAATTCACCTGTATTCCACAAGGTGGCAATGTCTGGTACACAATGCTAAAGTGACAACTCATTCAGACAGAAAAAGAAGTAAGAAAAGCATGAAATGGCTCAGCGATTTACTGCAGAGCAAGTACTGAACGCAATCAAATATGACTGTAACTGTGACTGGATGGATCTGGTGAAGCTGTTAGCGATCGAAATATTGATTTTGAAGATGTTGAAAATTATATAGTTTTGAGAATATGTTTGAGATCGCGAATGGGCTCATATTCGTGACCTCAAACATAAAACTAGCCCATTATTTGCTGAATTTACTGGGAAATGAGCTCTGACGAGGACAGTGATGATGGCATAAAACATCTGCTCAAACGGAACCCTTTCAAGCTCCTAAAGGTAACAAAATATGCTTTATTTTATTCTTATGTAATTGTTACTCTAATATCAGAAGAGTTTTATATTATCGCAACAGGTAGAGATCCTTCCATGTTAGATATAGATCCAGGTCGATAAAGACCCGAATATGTAAGAATGATTGGCGAAACCGTCATGCATTTAAGGGTTAATTAAGATCAGTCAGTTATAGTGTACATTTGAAATTTAAATGTAGAATTTAAAACACTGCTAAAAACGTCCTCATTTTAAACTTCTAGGGAAGTTAGGTAAAGATTAAAGTTTACAGTAGGGCTGGGCGATATATCTAACGATATGATCATGCGCATCTAGTCAGTAAATCTGGTTCTATGATTACCGCTAAATAGCCATCACCTGCTTTCAAATGGTGCAGCATTGAGCCGTATATCACTGACAAGCTACACAATATCACGTTCATTATCACCTTCAATAATGAACATGATATTGAATAGTTTGTCAGTGATCTACGGCTCTGTCTATTAAATGCAGTGCCATTTGAAAGCAGGTTATGGCGATTTAGCGGTAATCGCAGAACCAGATTTACTGAATAGATGCGCATGATCATATCATTAGATATATCGCCCAGCCGTAATTTACAGTAAGAAAAAGTAGGAGGCACAATCAAGTGCCTGCAGAATATATTATACCACTGAACTTGCGGTAACAATTAACATTTCAATATTAAGGGAATATGAACTTGGAAACAGTCTGCAGACCACCTTAAAGTCTCTTACCACGAGTACGAACTTGGAAACAGTCTGCAGACCACCTTAAAGTCTCTTACCACGAGTACGAACTTGGAAACTGTCTGCAGACCACCTGTAAATGAAGCTACTTTTTAATGAATCTCCCCTCCTAAGTGTCTTTACATAGCTTTGCAGGAATTCAAGCACTGACGCCAGTTCAGTTGGGTAGTGAATGTTGAAGCAGTAATAAATGCCAAACATTAGGCAAACAGCAGAGATGAAAGAAGTGATGTCATCATTTACAATCTTGCGGTCCACAACAAGCATGAATCGGACAGCGGCATAGCAGGAGGGTCCTGTAGATAAATTTCAATGCAATATACATAAAGTTATGAGCATGTAAGGTAATTGTGTATTTACACATATGACAAGAATATCACACAAACTGCAGTTTATTTAGTAGTGCCATGGGAAATTATTTTAGAAATAACACATTTCTAAAGTTTAAATTTGTGTAAACTGAGTTATTAATCTATGTTGTTTTAATACATGTAAAAACATTTATTTTGTGGAACAGTTTGTCCTGTGCAGAACTAATTAAAAACTGCAATTTGTATGATTTGTTTCATTTCTTAAAGTGATAGTTTACCAAAAATTGTAATTGTCTTATCATTTACTCACCCTCTTGTCATGTCAAACTCTACGACTTTCTTTCTTCGCCAGAACACAATTTTGAAGAATGTTGGTAACTGGCCCCATTCTCTTGTGTTGGTTTTGTTAATATACAATAGAAGTCAATGGGTGCCACTGCTGTTAAGTTACCAGCAGTTTTTTTTTTTTTTTTTTTAATATCTTCTTTTGTGTTCTGGAGAGCAAAGTCATACAGGTTTAAAATGATAAGAAGTAAATAATAACAGAATTTTAATTTTAAATTTTAAATCTTACCCTCATGCCGTTCCACACCCGTAAGACCTCCGTTAATCTTCAGAACACAAATTAAGATATTTTAGTTGAATTTTGATGGCTCCGTGAGGCCTCCATAGGGAGCAATGACATTTCCTCTCTCAAGATCCATTAATGAACTAAAAACATATTTCAGTCAGTTCATGTGAGTACAGTGGTTCAATATTAATATTATAAAGCGACGAGAATATTTTTGGAGCGCCAAAAAAAACAAAATAACGACTTATTTAGTGATGGCCGATTTCAAAACACTGCTTCATGAAGCATCGGAGCATAAGTGAATCAGTGTGTCGAATCATGATTCAGATCGCGTGTCAAACTGCCAACGGCTGAAATCACATGACTTTGGCGCTCCGAACAGCACTGATTCATTCGACACACTGATTCATCTGTGCTCCGATGCTTCCTGAAGCAGTGTTTTGAAATCGGCCGTCACTATATAAGTCGTTATTTAGTTCCCTTTCATGGGAACTATCGACGCTACGTCGAAACAACGTGATGGGAACCCTCTGCACATTGCGTCGTGAAGCACTTCTGTATCCAACCAATGATGAGACGGGACGTCAGAGGACCAGGAAGCTATAAAGCATACCCAGAACAAAGAACGCTAGCTTCTGTTGTCTTCAGTAAGCGCTATCTGTATCTTGTGTGTCTTATTTGGTGTTGTTTGTCTACCACGTTGCTGATATCTTCGTCTGAGGACAAGATTCAGTTAAAAGCACATCACTATATACATATATATATATTTCAGTGTAGAAAACAACAATGGCGGAGAAACAAAAAGACACAGCTCAGGACAAGCAGATTTTTAGAAAGTGTGTGCATCCCTGCACTAGATTCATCTCGGGTGGGGACACACACGAGATGTGCGTTATCTGCTTGGGAGCCGAACACGCACAGGCAGCTCTCGAGGGAGCGTCGAGCCTGGTGATGACGGCCCGCGTCACTACCTCCCGCAGCTCCTCATATGCTGGTGATGAGGATGGCGGTCCCTCATCACCAGCATATGAGGAGCTGCTGGAGGTAGTGACGCGGGCCGTCGATAAGCTCAAGATCGACTGGCCCGCGGAGAGAAGGGACACAAAACAAAAAAGCAAACTCGATGAGCGCTTTCTCCAACCTAGGTCACTACCACAGCGTCGGGGTCTGCCGTTTTTTCACGATCTCCACACCGAGGTGTCGAGGTCATGGAATCGCCCAGTCCAATATCGTGTTTTCAGCCCCCAAACATCCACATATAGTAATATTATGGGGCTGAAACACTACGGCTATGGGGCGATGCCTCAGGTAGAAGAGACGCTTGCGAGCTATCTCTCGCCTGAGTCAGCATCGTCCCTCAAGACCCCGACACGGCCCACTAAGCCCCTAAGAACAACATCGGGCTTGGTGGGCAAGGCTTATTCGGCGGCAGGTCAGGCAGCGGCTTGTTTACATACTATGTCAATATTACAAGCCTACCAAGCTGACCTGCTGGGGGAAGTTGACGAGAGCGGGGAAGCTACATTTGAAACGGTTCAGGAAATCCGTAAAGCCACAGATCTTGCTCTCCGGGCCACCAAGGAGACGGCCAAGTCAATCGGCCGCTCTATGGCAGCCCTGGTGGCCACGGAGAGGCATCTGTGGCTGAATCTATCTGACATCAAGGACAAAGATAAAAATGTCCATAGCGATGCTATGTCATCAGTCGTCGACAGGTTCCAGGAGACACGTAAACAGTCAGCGGCCTTCCAGAGATTCCTTCCCCGCCGCATTAATCCCCCCGAGACTGCTGGGCGGGAGCAGCCTCGGCCGGTAGCCAGCTCCTCTGCTCGTAGAGAGCAACAAAAAGCCAGCGTGGCCACCCGTGCTCCCCCGCAAAAAGCTTGGGGACCGGGGCGGTCAACGCAGGCGAGGCCTTCCAGAGGTAGAACGGATCTGAGGACTGTTATTATCTCTCGGAAGGCCTCGAAGAAATCCTGACGCCAGTCGGCCAGGGTTTCAGAGGGCAGTCCCCTCCGGAGAGGTCCTGATATTAAATCACCAAGTGTCAGCGCCTCTTCGGTGCCCTCAAGGGGCGTTCTGCCAACCCTGCCACCCAGTGTGCGACAGGGCGCAGCGGTTCCCACCGATCCGCCGAGGAGGGTCGGTCACTTGATTCGTTTGTCTACCGGTGCGCCGGTCCAGACCAACGAGCCAAGTGCTCAAAAAACACCAGAGGCCAGTCTCGAGAGACTGGTTCCCTTAGTAGAATTTATGGAACAATGGAAACTTCTCCCGAATATTTCAAAATGGTGCTGCTCATTATAGAACAGGGTTACAGAATACAGTTCGGTTCTCAACCGCCCAGGTTCAACGGGGTTCTTCCCACAGTGGTAACCCCAGAGCAGTCTCTGGTTATGGAACAAGAGGTTATGACACTTGTGGGCAATTCCACGCAAAGGTCATCTTTACCATGAAAAAAAAAAGTTTTAACCAAAAGAACAAAACCCTTTTTAAATTGTCCATTTAGGTCTGTAATATACTGTATCAATGTGCTCTAACAGAAATTTTAAGAAAATTGCCTTGCTTATCCACAATATATGTGGTAAGCAACAATGCTTAAATTAAATTTTCAACCAACCATATTTCATGCTTTCAAAAAAGGATCAAAGACCCCATTTTTTTAAACTTTATTTTAGCAGTAAGCATTGTGTAGAAAGATGGATACATGCCTGAGAAATAAATACACTCATTTAGTCATAACAGCACTGCCTGATGAATTTAAAAGAGCTAGAATAAAGAGGTCAGGACGCTTCAGTGCTCTGTCACGTCCGTAACTTTTTAAAGATTAAGTTTATGTCATATAACAATTATAAATGCAAATAACTTTAAACTTTATATGCAAAGCTAAATTATGTTTATGCTTATTAGGATCAACAATTCATTTCACTACGTTGCTCTGAACAACCATAATAAGCGTTACGGACGTGACCGTTACGGACGCTTCATATTAAATCCTATGAGTTTGCTTCTTTATATTGCTATCATCTGTTTCAGGCTTACCATATCAGAACATATCCAATAATCGCAATACTCTTTGTGCTTTGTTAGTTTTAATATGAAAAAGGTTTAACTTTCAAATTCAGTCGATTTTATAACAATTTAAACAATAGATGTCGCTCTTTAATAGCCTACGGCGCGTGACAGATTAGCTACTGCAGCGCCTGTAAGCGGCGGATCAGGTGCACATGAACCGATCTTCTCTTCCTCTTGCCAGAGAACGAAATATGAACATCAAAAGGTAGGCCTATATGAAACAGTACAACTTATAGAAGAGCATTGTGTCTCATAGGACACTTCCCTCGGGAATTGGGATGTTGCGTTACCGGTTGGTTAAAAATGAATAGCCTAGCCTATATTGATCACAATCCGCGTGATCAAGCTGACAAAATGAAAATAATAAGATTGCAATAATTTTGACTTGAAATAAAGTTTGATCATTTTGACTCAAGACTCCGCTTTAAACTCTGAAAACTAGACGAAAAAAACCGTGTGGTCATTCATACACAAAACATAAAACTGACATGATTGCGATTGGCAATCGGTTCACCTGACTGTGGGGAAAACCTGTGATTTTAAACTGCTTTATGATAAACATAAATATTTGTCAATGTATTTTAGCAAGCAGTCCTGTAGAAGGAAAATCATGGTCTCTAAATTGATTATTGAACAACGCACATGCTTGTCAACATGAGAAATAGGTCTAATCCATAACCTTTTGCACTACAGAGTATAACGTTACATTAGTATAAAGTTTAGTAAAAAGTTGATAAATTGTGGAGTCTTACCATACTGGATTTCAGTATTTGGTGGTTTAAATGCTTGCTTGAGGTCTCTGTGAAAGTTTTAAAGCAGTTTTAAACCAGTCTTTTGTGCCGCTTTCAGACCGGTCACGTCCGTAACGGAAAACTGTCACATCCGTAACGTTGTTTTTTCCTCATTAATGCGAACATGAAAAATGAAATAAAATTATTATTTTATGCTCTGTGAAGAGCCAACCCTTCTTCATTCAGTGGGCAGTATTACTTTTGGTTTGCGCAATGTAATTCACAGAATTCGTAAAAAATATGTTGTCACCCAAAACTTAGTGACTTTTTTTGTCACGTCCGTAACGCTGTATATTTCCCTCATCTAAAATATAAAACAGTTGAATAGACTGACATTTTTGTAATGTCTGGACTCCTTTAGTAAGGGATTATGAATATATAAATAGACGGTTCAATATGTTACTATTAAATGCATTCTTTGAGCGTTTATATTTCAAGTTTTAACTCCAAATGTCACGTCCATAACGCTGGAATTGCCCTTTTGCAAAAAGGGGCTATAGAAAGGGTTCCTCCTCCCAGCAAGCTGTCAGGGTTTTACAGCCGCTACTTTATCGTTCCAAAGAAGGATGGAGGGTTGCGTCCCATAATCGATTTACGAATACTAAATCGTTCTGTACAAAAACTAAAGTTCAAAATGCTTACACTCAGACGGATTGTCCCACAGATCAGGTCCGAGGACTGGTTTGTGGCGATAGATCTGAAGGACGCATACTTCCATGTATCCATCCATCCTTCTCACAGGAAGTTCCTGAGGTTTGCTTTCAGGGGCGAAGCTTACCAATACAGGGTTCTTCCATTTGGCCTATCCTTATCACCCCGCACTTTCACGAAGTGCGTGGATGCAGCTCTGGCTCCATTGAGACCCCAGGGCATCCGCGTACTGAATTACATCGACGATTGGTTGATATTAGCTCAAACGGAGCAGCTGGCAGCTCAGCATCGAGATGTTGTTCTGTCACACATGAAAAAGCTTGGGCTGAGGCTCAACGCAAAGAAAAGTGCATTGGTTCCAAGTCAGATTACCAACTATCTAGGGGTAGTTTGGGATTCCACCACGATGCAGGCTTATCTGTCTCCTGCTCGTGTGAATTCCATTCTCGGAGCCATGAATGGGGTAAAGATAGGCCAGTCACTCACTGTGAAACAGTTTCAGAGACTGTTGGGTCTGATGGCAGCTGCGTCCAACGTGATACCTTTTGGCCTGCTGCACATGAGACCCTTACTGTGGTGGCTCAAGACCAAGGGGTTTTCTCCGAGGAGAAACCCTCTCCACATGTTCAAAGTCTCGCGGCGATGCCTTCGAGCTCTGGCCGTGTGGAGGAAGCCTTGGTTCTTGTCCCAAGGTCCTGTGTTGGGGACTTCTCGTCGTCGCAGAATGCTTACGACAGATGCTTCCCTCACGGGCTGGGGAGCGATCATGAGTGGTCGCTCGGCTCAGGGTCTCTGGGAGGACCATCAACGTTCCTGGCACATAAATCGGCTGGAAATGATGGTGGTATTTCTTGCATTAAAATACTTCCTCCCCGACCTGAGAGACCATCACGTGTTGGTCCGCACGGACAACACGACGGTGGTCGCTTATATCAATCACCAGGGGGGTCTACGGTCTCGCCAACTATACTACTTGGCACGTCAGATCCTCCTGTGGTCCCAAAGGAAGTTCCTCTCGCTCAGAGCGGCATATATCCCAGGGAATCAGAATGTGGGGGCAGACGCCCTGTCGAGACAGGGGCCGAGGCCCTGGGAGTGGAGACTCCACACCGAGGTGGCGGAGCTCCTATGGCAGAAGTACGGTCGAGCGGAAGTCGATCTATTTGCCTCAAAAGAGTCGACTCAGTGTCCACTATGGTACTCTCTAACGCACCCAGCTTTCCCCCCGGTTGCTCTGCTCCCAGGAGTACTGGAGAAAATCCGCCAGGACGGGGTCAGTCTAATACTGGTGGCCCCATACTGGCCGACAAGGTTTTGGTTTGCAAACCTAATATCTCTACTAGACGGCTCCCCGATGGAGCTTCCACTCAGACAGGATCTCCTGTCACAAGCGGGCGGTACGATACTCCATCCTCGCCCGGAATTATGGAAACTGTGGGCCTGGCCTCTGAGGGGGCCAGGTTCATAGACTCTGGTCTCTCAACCGAGGTTGTGGAGACCATTCTCAACTCCAGAGCTCCCTCCACGAGGAAGTTATATCTATACAAATGGAAGTTGTTCGTTGCTTGGTGTAATCAACACGGAACGGACCCTGTCCACGCACCTGTAAATTCGGTGCTTCAGTTCCTCCACGAAAAATTCTCGGAAGGGTTAACTCACTCAACACTAAAGGATTATGTTGCAGCTATTTCTGCATTTCATGTTCCTTTAGGGGGTTCCTCGGTGGGTCGAGACCCCCTAGTAATACGCTTCCTCCGTGGTAATCTAAGACTGAGACCTGTGGTACGTTCTAGGACTCCAGCCTGGGATTTGGCGGTAGTGTTAGAAGGGTTAGCTGAGGCACCTTTCGAACCATTAGAACAAGTTTCTGAGAAGTTCCTTACACTCAAGACCATATTTTTATTGGCAATCTCGTCTCGTAAAAGAATTGGAGACCTGCAGGCGTTATCAGTTTTGCCATCATGTTTGGAATTTTCACCAGGAATGGTGAAGGCATTCCTACACACTAGACCGGGCTATGTGCCCAAGGTCCCCACTAATGTTCCGGGTCCTATTGTACTTCAGGCCTTTTGTCCCCCTCCATTTAGGAGTGCGGATCAGGAAAAACTTAATCTGCTTTGCCCTGTCCGGGCCCTAGATACTTATGTTCCCATCACGTCGTTTCGACTTAGCGTCTCGTTCCCTTATTCAGGGAACCAGGGTTGCACAAGTAACCCGAGACGTTTTTTTTGGCGCTCCAAAAATATTCTCGTGGCTTTATAATATTATTGAACCACTGTACTCACATGAACCAATTTAAATACGTTTTTAGTACCTTTATGGATCTTGAGAGAGGAAGTTTACACTGCTCCCTATGGAGGCCTCACGGAGCTATCGGATTTCAACTAAAATATCTTAATTTGTGTTCTGAAGATTAATGAAGGACTTACAGGTGTGGAACGGCATGAGGGCAAGTAATAAATGACAGAATTTTCTTTTTTGGCTGAACTAACCCTTTAAGGGTTCTACTGTAAATTAACAAAACTTTTACTCACCACACACAATAATGCACGGTGTCACAGGCAGGTTTTCTAACACTGCATTCTTTGCGAGGCTTGTCTCTTCTACATAATGAAGGAGGAACTGCTCTTTCTCATCAAAATAGGACAGAAGTAGAAGGATCATGTCTTTCACTTTCTCTGAGCAACCATTTCTCTGTGCTCTCAAAACTTGTAGTTTTGTGACAGTTTGTAAGACACCCTTGTTCTTGTTTGCGCAAACATTCCTCACGAAGTTCAACAGCCTATTTCCTTTTCTGTCAGTGCTGTTCGGGAAGGTCTCTTTAAGTGGTATTCCTGTGAGGTTTTTAAAGTGCACGTCCATTCCACCTTCCTGAAACAAATATGGCCAATCATCAGTGAGGGTTTTCATGTCTGTTCCTTTGTTTATCTTTTCGTTGACTGTAGAATGTAGACCTCATGAGAGCCTTCATTTCTTCTTCATTCCATTCAGTTGTTTGCAATAGATTCTTAATTTTCTATTTTTTCAACTGCTGACTCTCTGCAGTTTGACTGAGGGGCATAAATTTAACTTCCCAAATAACACAGCCATATGTATCTTGGACTGCAGCTCTTTTTTCAGGTGTGACTTCCTCAGTGTCACATTCATCTGTATCATGAACATGTTTTTTTTATTTTTGCTGTGCTGGTCCTTCTTGCATTTTCAACTCTGGTTTGAAATTGTTTGACCAAGGAGTAGTATCCAGGACCAATCTCACTGTCTTCAATTACATCTTGCAAAGACTTTGGATATTTGGCAACCATTCTTTTGGCGACTTCCTTTAAATTCTTCTTACTTGGACAAGCACAAACTTTCATCATCGCTGCAACAACAATCCTCACCATTTCCCTGCGCAGCCTTTTCTGTCTCTCAAGTGCCTGCATTAATTCCTCAGGAAACCTTTTCCATGGGACTTCGAACCTGTCCACCCAGTTTACATTAAGAGGGGAGGAACTGCTGAAAGAAGAGGACGAAGAACTTTGGGACAGAGAAGACCCTGGAGATGAACCGTCTTGTCGCCTTGGGGTTTCGGAAATGTGTGCTGTAAAAAAGTCATATGCAGGTACTTAGTTGAACCAGGAATAGTTCAACCAAATTAAAACTATCATCATCATTTATTGCCCTTGTCATGTCAAATCAGGTGCTCATTTTGAATGACTAGCTGTACATTTCAGATAAGCTTGTTTTTACAGTTACTTAAAGGTCACAGTTTTTTCACTCACTGTAAATAACAAAAGAAATGTTTTATTTTATTTGTCTGACCATTAAGGTTTTTGCAACTAAAACAAATGCATGGACTTACTAGTCTCCTTTAGAACAGAAATAAATTTCCTGGCTTGAATGGGCCTCAGTACAGAAACAAGATCTGATTCCTGAAGAAATCGGAAATCTTCTGGGGTCTCCACTCCAAGAGATTTTATGGTGTCCTCAAGAGATTTTTTTGTTGTGATTGGGAGATCTGGTAATACATCACCAATGGCACTGGTTATGTTTGAAATGTTCATCTCTGATTCTCCCATTTCTGAAAACAACCAAATAACGATAATTCAGATAAATAAACCAAGTATGAGAAAATACAGATCAACAAACATATTCAGTGTGACATCACGCTGTGTTTTAATGGAATAACCAGTTTTTCATTCATCACATATGAAGTTAAAGGATAGAAATCTGCCAGGTCATTAATTTTCACATATTGCATTACTTCAGTCTGATTTTTCAATTCATGCAAATGGTATTCAGGGATGAACTCTGCTACAAACTTTCTCAACAGAAAATGAATGACTTCATCTTTTATGAGAACAAGTGCAAGTTCTCCAAACTCTACTGAGTCCATATTATTTGGCACAAGGAACTGGCCTTTTCTGTATAACATACCCCTGTACATTACTTCTGCTGAGACTTTGGTATTATTCTCTGTAAAACCAAAGCACCTCACTGCATCTTTAACAGAATCACCATACAGCTCTTGGTAAAATACAGTGCTGTTTTTTACTCTTACAGTTAAATCACACATTGACCCTTCTGACTGATAGGCCTGGAACATTTGATGCCTTTCAGAGAGAGTGAAGCACAAGTTTTTAAAATTCTTCAAGTTCCTAGCACATCTTTTAAAGTAACTGTGCTTACTCTCAAAGCGCATCGTCCACAATCTGATTAAAGGACCAAACTTTAAAATCAGTGCAGCATAGTGTCGCAAGTAGTGATGCTTTGGCTTTAGTCTTTGTCCTGGAAAGAGAGATAATCTACAAGCAAGATACTCTTGGATAAGAACGTCAAGGTATGCAACCTCCGGCAATGAAATCCTCTGTGCACAAATCATCTCAACAATGTCTTTCAGTTGAAGGGTCAACTGCCAAACATCATCCATGGGCTCTTTTACCTTGTCACCCATGATCACAGGAAGAAGTCTTCGAAAATTCCAGTTCTGAATAGCCTGACCAGAAAGCTTTACTCCATTGGAGCTCACTGCACATGGCTTACTCAGTACATCAGCACTTTATTTAAACTGCTTAATACATCTATTCAAAACTGAATAGGTGAACCACTTTTTCTGCTTGATGAAGTACTTCAGGTAAAGGGCTAAATCATAGGAAAGGATACCCTCAAAAATGTTGTGGCCTAAACAAGGTGGACATGCAAACACTGAAGTAATTCAATGAATTAAAAATTTATTTACATGTTATACCTTCAACGTTTTGTTGTCCCTCAGATTGTAAAATGTCTACAGCTGAATTGTAGTTCCCTTTCAGTCGGTCACGTTCGACGTACGTCAGTAGTGACCGACGAATTGGGATATCGCTAGAGAGCCCCTATCAGCTTCGAGAGAACTAAAACAAGCCAATGGAATTGGCGTGCGATATTTGCATAATGCGCACCTCCCCTAACAGGTGGATATAAAAAGGGGGGCAGATGCAATCGCACTCTGTCTTTCGCTTCGGAGCCTACCTGGTGCCCTGCGGCTGTTAGAACTTCAAGCCTCTGAAGAAGTTTCGGTGCTTGTGTTGGTGTGACGACGCCTGCAGCGAGGTCGCGAGTTGGAGTGAGCCGGGTGGAAACATCTACTGTTTTCCCAGCGTTTCGCTGTAATTCCACTGGTTGGTCTGCGATTTGGTCTGGTTCCTCCTGTGTGTTTTTTTTTTTTTTTTTTTTTTTTTTTAAACACATCGTGACGCTCCCTGTGTGTCTCGACACAAAAGAGCTGAAGTTTCCCCTTCTAAAAGAGCTTCACAGACAGTCACTGCGTCTTTTTCAAGATGTCATTCTGTCTGTGTGTTTCTGGAGGCGGTCGTTTCCTATCCTTTCTGACGGCCACGATCATTTTCTCTCATGTCTGCTTGGCGTGCTGAGACTGTGTTTGTGGGTGGTCATATTTTCTTATGGAAATATGTCCACGTCGGCGCGTTGTTTGCTCGCCTTTCTCGTAAGGGCTTGAGCGCTCAGCGCGCCGTGTGCCGTCGAATTGCCGGCTGACAGCGCGCGTTGCCACGGCCACCCTGCACGGTCGAGACTCGGCTGCCTTTAATGAGGTGGAGTCCCCTCACTTATTCCCCGATCTAGTTATTTTTCTGAATCAGAAAAGTGCTACTTTGGTTAATAAGCCTGGGTGACCAGAGGATCACAGTGGGGCAATACCCGCCGAGTCCTTCTCCGTGGGCCCCCCACTCCTCTAGTGCATCGCAAACATGTTGTGACTATGTTCGTGGGTGGATCATGTTTAGAAACATGGCCACGTCCGTGCCCAGGGTGCCGTGTGTCGTCCAGTTGGGCGGCCACGTTCACTGTCCAACATGGCTGGTAGCTTCTGCATGTGTTGCTGGTCCTCCTTAAAATAAATATGGAGGACCTAACATCTTAGTCAGGGCTCCAGCAGAGGATCAGATGTCGACTGCTACATTGGAGAGAGTATTGTTGGGCTCTGAACATGAAGATGAGGCTGAGCGTCCCACGGTTGTGGCGTGCTCATGCCGAATCGGATTCAGACTTGGCAACCATGCTTTCCCGGGCCCCTGGGGGTGTCGTGCGACGCATACTCGCCTTGCCCCGCCCCCTGGCTTAGCCCGGATGTGCATGAAAAAACTTGGCAGTTTGTGGCCTTTTTTGGCGTTAATATGGAACGCCAAGAGGGTCATAATCTGCACTACAAGTTTTTTCTCTCTCACTACCCCCTAGGGTGGGGTGGCAGTGCTACGGGCACACCACCTCTGCCCTGCATGAGTCTTGGCCCCTGGCAAGTCTGTGGTAGGTCAAAGCACTCATTGCATGTGGGTAGTTCTGAGTCGGGGTTGAGCTACGCAGGATGCAAATCATAGCGCAGGCCCCTGGCCAGACAATGTCCACCATGGTGGTCCAGAAACACCCCTGGCGAGTCTTGCTGGGATGTGCCGTCGTCAAAGTGTGCTTTCTCAATGCGCTCATCTCACAAACTGGCCTTGAACCCAGCCCGCTCAACCCGCAGTCACCTGACTAGCGGGAGACAGTCCTGGCGATATGGCGACCTGGAGCTGATGTAAACGGTTCTTTCGGGGGACGATGCTCGCATCACTCCCTCCCCTGGAGGAGGGCCGGGTGGAGAATTGGTCTGTTCCGCCGCTGACTCTCCGGAGTCCAGCGGTACCCACTAAGAACTGTTTTCCGATCCTCTACGTCCCAAGAGTGTGGCTGGCGGTGTGCAGCGCCCCGCGTTGCTACTCCCAGCCCCCTCTCACCTCGCCAGCAGGTGTCAGTGTGTTGGTGCAGGCCGCGCCCCGTGTGCCGTCTCCCATACGCACTGCTACCTCGCAGAGTCTGATCACACTCTGGGCCGCTACCATGCCGCCCGAGTCGGGGCCCCGTACTCTGGTTCGCTGCCCCACCCCCGGTACGTCTGTGGTGCATTTGGTTCTGCTGGCTCGGTGTCTGGAGGCCTGGTTAGTGCCCCCAGCCCGTTCCGCTGGCTCATTCGTACTATCAGACTTGGCTATGCGATTCAGTTCGCCCGGTGTCCTCCGGCGTCCAGGGGTGTCCACTTCACTTAGGTGTCGTTGGACATTGCACCTGTTCTCCGAGTGGAGATTGCTGTCCTCCTGGCGAGGGATACAATCGAGCCGGTCCTTCCAGCCGATTTGAAGTCAGGTTCAGCCCTACTTCATTGTACCCTAAAGGGCGGTGGGCTATGGCCAATCCTGGATCCGCGCGTCTTGAACCGGTACCTTCAGGCTGCCATTTAAGGTGCTCATGCAGAAGCGCATTTTCGAGTGCGTCCGTCCCGGGGTTTGGTTTGCAGCATTCGACCTGAAGGATGCATACTTTCATGTCTCGATTCTGCGCTCGGGTCGAGCATTTCAGTACAAACTCCTACCCTTCGGGCTGGCCCTGTCGCTCCATGCCTTACACGGTTGCGGAGGTGGCCATTGTTCCCCTCAAGGAACAGGGCTTTCGCATTCTCGACTGCCTCGATGACTGGTTGTTCCTGGCCAGCTCGCGAAGCAGTTGTGCGTACACAGGGAGATGGTTTAGCTCACCTCAGCCTGTTGGGTCTTTGGGTCAGCTGGGACAAGAGCAAACTCGCCCCCGGGCAGAGGATCTCTTTTCTCAGTCTCGAGCTAGACTCGGTCGCCCGGATTGTGCGCCTCTCTGAGGAGCGCGTCCAGTCGGTGTTGAACTGCCTGAGTTCGCTCAAGCGCAGGACGGCGGCCCCACTGAAAGACTTCAGAGGCTCCTGGGGCATGTGGCATCTGCAGCCGCGTTCACGCATATATCCTGTGCAGCATATTTTTGCCATAAGTCAGACTCCAGTAAACATCTCAAAGTGTCTTTCAGAGGAACATAGTAGGCAAACCTCTGCGACCTCGTTTCATCTGTTCCTAAGTACAACTTTACAGGTTCTGTGTATCGGAACATCTCTTTAAAAGCCTTTGTTCTTGAAAAATTTGTTCTCATTGGTCTTTCATGACTAATGGTGAATAGGTCAGATTCCTTCACAACATCACATATTCTACCAATGTCCTCATCTTTTAACTCTAAATCATTTTTCAGGAATTTCAGTTTATTCAAAGAATATGTCTGTCCAAGTTCATGTATGCTCTGCATCTCTTCAACAATATTTTGTATAGTTGATGCTGGCAGAAGAAACTGCCCATGTAATTTCAAGTAGAAAAGACTAATATTTCTGAGAAACGGATCACTGAAATTCTCTGTATGATGAACTTCACCTTCATCAGTCTCACTAGATCCCTCTGTGGGGCCTGTAACTAAAGGTTCCGTTTTAAAAGAAACTCTCCTATAAAGATCACTTATACTGTCTTCGCGACACTGCCTGTGCTTTCTGGACATGTGGGAAGTAAACGATGACTTTACAGTGAAAGTATGATTACATCCTGTCACCGGACATGTCACAACATGCCCTTCAGCAATATGTTCCTTTAAGTGAGCGATTAGTTCTTTGACATCGCAACACTGGTGTTGGCACATATAAATATTACATGTAAACACCGTAAGGGCATGTGTAGTAGCAACACATGAATCTACAGTATGTAACGTTTACGGTAAAAATTAGCCTTAAATGCTCCATATGAACGAAACGATTTGTGGCAATCTGTTGCAGCACACTTAAACACGCACCGTGGTTCATTGCGGCGAAGTTTGTTATGTAAAACATGCTCCCGAAGGGTTTGAACTGATATCCCACAGAACTGACAGCTAAACATTTAAACTATGTGAAGAAACACACACTACTACGATTTCAAGCACTTAAATGATATTTTAAATACTGGTCTGAACTTTCTGGACTGCATGAAAACAGGGTACACAAGCTAATTTACTCGTAACTTAGCCTATTTAATACGACGTACTGCTAAAATGGTTTGATTCTACTTAGCAATGTACACAGTACTTAACAAACATATATTTTACACTTTTTAGAGCTCTCAAGTGTGCTAACATGTGCTGCCTAAGTTAGATATGTTTATGTGCCGTCAAAATAGTGTACATTCTACTTATGTTTTAAACCACATAGTGCTAAAACAGTTTAATCCAATTTACCAATGTGCCTATATAGATTTATATATATACACAAAATATCCACTAATTAGCAGTTTAGCTCCGACAGTCCTTCACCAGAATCATCACTGTTGAAATGGGGGAAGTTCGGAAACGCATCACGTGTCATGTGTGCTCCGCGCCAAGGAGTATTCAGCCAATCACATCCTTTGTTCAAGGAGGCAAGGCGCATTCTTGATTGGATGATGTTTAACGGTTATTTTTTAAATGCTTGGTTAGTTGATTTTCTTAACTTAATTCCTGAGGGCAGAGACAAACATTTCTTAGCACACATTTTTAAATCTAAAACTGTAATTAAATAAAAACAATATTTAAATTCTCAAAAGTTAAAAATGTCAAGGTAAACATTTTTAGGCAGACAATTTAGGCTTGAATTATAGAAGTCATTTTATTAAATTATCACACATAGTAAAACTGGTTATGTTTCTTGCATTGTGGTGTTTAACTGCACAGGGGGGTCAAATATGTTGATGTATTTGTAATAAGAATAATTTTAAGACAAAATGTTTTCTTTTTTATGGCAATTAACACAGTGTACTTTTAATTTTACTCCAATAAACCGTATTTTCATAGGTTTTTACCTGTTACATTTATGATCTTACGCCGTAAAACTAATTACAGTTTCTCTACTGTAAACTCTACGGTTTTCGTATGTTTTATGAAATACGGTTTTATACTGCAGCATTTCTACGGTATATTACTGTTAAATCTATGGAATTTTTTTACAGTGTGCTTTTGAACCAGTTCTTTTTAGTGAACCAGTCGAACCAGATCACCAAATCGGACTGAATTGTTTGAAACAGTTTAATCTCCAGTAAGCAAATGCTAATCCACAAATTACTAAAGTTACTCACTTTTTGACATGCCTGACACTCGCTCTGACTCAAAATAAAGCAACATCCTGGAGTTATTCAGTTACTCCAACAGTACACTGACTTTACCTGCTGTGAAGAAAGAACTGATAATTATAGGTACGAGCAGCAGAGCAGTTGATATACTGAGTGAGCATGTGCGGCGCACGTGAACGAACGTACACAGCCTGTCACCGTTTTCGTTCTGGAGTCAAGAATTGGTTGCAAAGGTTTTCAGATCACCATTACAAGGGCAAGACACAAAAGGTCATTGCAAAAAAGGCTCGCTGTTCACAGAGCTCTGTGTCCAAACACATTAATAGAGAGGCGAAGGGAAGGAAAAGATGTGGTAGAAAAAGTGTACAAGCAATAGGGATAACCACACCCTGGAGAGGATTGTGAAACAAAACCCATTCCAAAATGTGGGGGAGATTCACAAAGAGTGGACTGCAGCTGGAGTCAGTGCTTCAAGAACCACTACGCACAGACGTATGTAAGACATGGGTTTCAGCTGTCAAATTCCTTGTGTCAAGGCACTCTTGAACAACCGACAGCGTCAGAAGCGTCTCGCCTGGGCTAAAGACAAAGAGGACTGGACTGCTGCTGAGTGGTCCAAAGTTATGTTCTCTGATGAAGTAAATTTTGCATTTCCTTTGGAAATCAGGGTCCCAGAGTCTGGAGGAAGAGAGGAAAGGCACACAATCCACGTTGCTTGAGGTCCAGTGTAAAGTTTCCACAGTTAGTGATGGTTTGGGGTGCCATGTCATCTGCTGGTGTTGGTCCACTGTGTTTTCTGAGGTCCAAGGTCAACGCAGCCATATACCAGGAAGTTTTAAAGCACTTCATTCTTCCTGCTGCTGACCAACTTTATGGAGATGCAGATTTCATTTTCCAACAGGACTTGGCACCTGCACACAGTGCCAAAGCTACCAGTACCTGGTTTAAGGACCATGGTATCCCTGTTCTTAATTGGCCAGCAAACTCGCTGACCTTAACCCCATAGTAAATCTATGGGGTATTGTGAAGAGGAAGATGCGATATGCCAGACTCAACAATGCAGAAGAGCTGAAGGCCACTATCAGAGCAACCTGGACTCTCATAACACCTGAGCAGTGCCACAGACTGATCGACTCCATGCCACGCCGCATTGCTGCACTAATTCATGCAAAAGGAGCCCCAACTAAGTATTGAGTGCTGTACATGCTCATACTTTTCATGTTCATACTTTTCAGTTGGCCAAGATTTCTAAAAATCCTTTCTTTGTATTGGTCTTAAGTAATATTCTAATGTTCTGAGATACTGAATTTCGGATTTTCCTTAGTTGTCAGTTATAATCATCAAAATTAAAAGAAATAAATATTTGAAATATATCAGTCTGTGTGTAATGAATGAATATAATATACAAGTTTCACTTTTTGTATGGAATTAGTGAAATAAATCAACTTTTTGATGATATTCTAATTATATGACCAGCACCTGTAGATGTTCTACTGATTTTCAGTTTCATTTATCTTGGTGTCATTTAAACAGAGGGTTATATTTGAATGGTTTCTTTTCCATATTGTGTATTGTTTACCCATTTGCTATTATTTTTAACTACATATATATTTAATTGTATATACTGAATACTTTAATTTCAAGTATACTTCAGTAAATTATATATAAACAACAGTTAATTAAAAGGTCACATTTTTAGTGGGATAATTTGAATTAAACGTAAAATTACTACTAAAGTGAGGCACCGCCAATAAGTTTCAGTTAAAACAAATAGTTATAAAAAGAAACGCAACATCCAAGTTATTTGTTTTATAAGAATTTATTTTGAAACCAACCCAGGGCCCCATACCTAGGGTGACCACCTGTCCCGCTTTGCGTTGTACCGCACAGCATTTTGACTCCTTGTCCCGCACGTCGCATATTGAGAAAATGTCCCGCATTTTCATCAGTCTGTTGGTTTTTCTAATTATAATATTAAGAAAACGTGCATGTGTTCTTTTGCCTTTTTAAGAAAGCATTTTATTTATTCTTTTTGCTGCAGTTTTTCACCTAACATCCTGCCTACACAAATACAACAGCCGTTTTTTAAATCATATTCAATGGTTGAAACGAAAGGAGTAAACACGGTCAGCCTGCTGGAGAAATTGTGTAGTGATCATGTTCTCCAACAGAGGGGGCTATGCAGCTTGGTTGCGTGCGCGCCGCTACTTCACGAGGAACGTCATCTGGATCTAGACCAGAGCAAATAAGCACCATTATCGTCAAATATCAAAATAAACATCTTTATCGGTTTCAAGGTAGTAACATACTAACTATTCATGTTAAATTAAAGTAATACTGTTTGTAGGCTATGTTTTATAACAGGTAACCGATTGTTTTGCACAATTTTAACGTCCACAAAAGTTCCGCATTCATAACGCGGTAATTTCTACACACACGTGGTGAAGGTACACTCAGATATGAACAAATAAAAAAATAAAATAAAATAATACACGTACTTTGTGCTTAAAATGAGTCTAAAATGCAAAATAATGAATAAAAATTGTGTAATTTCTGTATTCAATAGCTAAAAACAGCTTGCGAAAATTAACATATTAAATTCAGTAATGTTATAAAATATTTGTTAAATTCAGTTTTATATTTATCTTCGTATATTTATGTTGTTTTATTTTTGTAATGTAATGTGCTTTTGTAAAGTCACACTAATGTTATAACAGGCATATTGTTTTAAACTGATTTTACAGTGGTTAATATTAATCGTGTAAACGTTTTTTTTTTTTCCGGTGAATTATATTAAAAGAGTAAAAATCCTAATAATAAAACTAAATCATAATTATTAATGTAATAATAGCCTATAAGGAACCCACAACAATTAAAAACAAAAACATAAAAAAATTTATGACATGTAAAATAAAGACATCTAATGCTACATTGTGATGTAATGGTGTTTTCTGGAAGGGACTTAAGAACTGTTACAACAGAGACACGGAGACTGAAGTAGAAGTAATACAGTTAAGTATTTATTCACATGTAGTTGAGCACAGAGTGATAACAAGCAGATGTAGCGTGATGAGAGATGAATGGAGTATAATACTGTCCTTTTAAACTTGCAGATGCTGGATCAGAGATGCAATGGAGGGAGACGATGGAGACACTTACACACACAGGTAGGTTTAAACACAGGGAGACCAGGAGATGAAGGAGATCGCTGGAGCAGGTAGGTAAGTCGTTTGGGAGTCCTTAAGGTAAGCATACGGATGTCGTAGTGCGAACGAGACCGGACAGTGAGTGTGTGTGAGTGTGGTGGCTTTATGGTGCTGGTGATAACAGAGTTAATGATGTGCAGGTAGCGGTGATTAGAAGGCTGGTGATTGAGTGCGTGGATACTGCAGTGAGGTGGAACCTGACGTGTCTGTTACAGTACCCCCCCTCCCACGGCCCGCTCCTGAGGGCCGCGGACCTCGACGCCGTGGTGGTCGTCCTCTAGGTCGTGGGGCAGGTCTGTCCGGGTGATTGGCGTGGAAGTTCTGTAATAGGATAGGATCAAGGATATCATTCTTGGGCACCCATGAGCGTTCCTCGGGGCCATAACCTTCCCAGTCAACGAGGTATTCGAGCTGCCCACCACGGCGCCGGGAATCCAGGATCTCATGAACCACGTAAGCTGTGCCGTCCTCCAGGATGAGTGGAAGGGGGGGCTCGGCGGCTGCCACGTCAGGTTCTGTGGAGGGAACAGCAGAAGGGTGGTGAGGTTTTAGCAGGGAAACGTGGAAAGTAGGATGAATTCTACTATACTGTGCAGGGAGTTGGAGACGGTAAGTGACGGGGTTGATCTGCCGAAGGATGGTGAACGGACCAATGAAGTGGGGACTCAGCTTCTTGCAGGGCAGACACATCCTGATGTCCCTGGTGGACAGCCAGACCTTCTGCCCCAGTTGATAGACTGGAGCGTCGGAGCGCCGAAGGTCGGCTGTCCTCTTGCGTCTACGCAGGGCTCTCTGCAGTTGGTGGTGAGCTGAGTCCCATACCCTCTCGCTCTCCCGGAACCAGTAGTCGACTGCAGGGACGTTGGAGGGTTCCCCATCCCAGGGGAACAACGGGGGTTGGTAGCCGAGTACGCACTGGAAGGGTGTTAGTCCAGTTGTGGCTTGACGGAGGGAGTTCTGTGCGTACTCGGCCCAACCCAGGTACTGGTTCCAGGAGTTCTGGTGGCCGTGACAGAAGGTACGCAGGAAGCGGCCAATCTCCTGGATCTTCCTTTCCGTCTGCCCGTTCGACTGAGGATGGTATCCAGATGACAGGCTGACGGTCACACCCAGGAGGGAGAAGAAGGCCTTCCAGACGTGGGAAATGAATTGGGGTCCTCTGTCGGAGACTATATCTTCAGGTATTCCATAATAGCGAAAAACATGGTTGAATAGCATCTCTGCCGTGGCCATAGCGGTAGGTAGACCCTCCAGGGGTATCAAACGGCAGGACTTAGAGAAGCGGTCTACCACCACCAGGATGCACGTGTGACCCAGACTCAGGGAGATCGGTGACGAAGTCCACTCCCAGGTGTGACCAGGGTCGCTCAGGAACGGGCAGAGGAAGTAGCTTGCCGGTGGGAAGATGGCGTGGACTTTTGGAGATGGCGCACTCCCTGCAGCCCTGCACGTACCTTCTGACGTCGTTGGCCATGTTGGGCCACCAGAAGCGTTGTTTGAGCAACGAGAGGGTCTCATTGACCCCCGGGTGACCAGTGCCAAGTGATGAGTGGGTATTGTGCAGGAGTGGAGTGCGACATGCCCGTGTGACGTATTGCAAGCCTTGGGGGCAACTCGGCGGAGTGCTTGTGGAGGCATTGGAGGAGGGAATGGTTTCTTCAGACCACTGGATAGGGTTCACGAAGATAGACTCCGGCAGGATCTCTTCAGGCTCTTCGGGCTTTTCCTCAGGGGAATGGATACGAGACAGAGCGTCAGCTTTAGTGTTCTTAGAACCAGGGCGGTAAGAGATGGAAAAATTGAATCTCGAGAAAAACATGGCCCAGCGAGCTTGGCGAGGGTTGAGTCTTTTGGCAGCCTTCAGATATTCGAGATTTTTATGGTCAGTGAGAACTTGAAACGGATGAGTAGCCCCCTCCAACCAATGCCTCCACTCCTCGAGGGCAAGCTTGACGGCCAGGAGTTCGCGGTCCCCGATGTCATAATTGACCTCCGCCGGGTTGAGCTTGCGGGAGAAGAAGGCGCATGGATGGAGTCTACTTGGCGTCCTCTGCTGCTGTGAAAGGACCGCTCCCACTCCGGTGGTGGAGGCGTCCACTTCCACGATGAATGGTAGATCCGGGTTAGGGTGGACGAGGAGGGGAGCGGTGCCGAAGGCTCTTTTCAGGGTCTCGAAGGCGTTGGTGGCAAGTTGGGACCAGGACAGAGACTTGGGCTGGTTTCGGAGTAGGTTGGTGAGTGGACTGACGATGGTACTGTAATTCTTTATAAATCTGCGGTAGAAGTTGGAGAAACCTAGGAATCGTTGGAGTTCTTTGATAGTTGATGGAGTGGGCCAGGACTGGATAGCGGTGACCTTCCCCTCGTCCATCCGGATGCCACTGTGTTCAATGATGTATCCCAGAAACTGGACAGAGGTTTGGTGAAAGGAAAACTTTTCAGCTTTTAGGAAGAGGTGAAACTGCCGTAACCGTTGAAGGACCTCCGCAACGTGGTGGCGATGTTCGGCCAAGCTCCGGGAGTAGATGAGGATGTCATCAATATATACCAGAACGAACTTGTGGAGAAACTCCCGGAGCACCTCGTGAATGAAATCCTGGAATACGGAGGGGGCGTTGACCAGGTCATACGGCATGACGAGATATTCATAGTGTCCGGTGGGCGTGACAAAGGCGGTCTTCCACTCGTCCCCCTCACGTATCCGGATGAGGTTGTACGCGCTGCGGAGGTCCAACTTCGTGAACACAGTGGCACCGCGGAGATGTTCCAGGGCCGCTGGGACGAGGGGAAGTGGGTAGCGGAATTTGACGGTGATCTTGTTGAGGGCACGGTAGTCGATGCAGGGCCTCAAGCCTCCGTCCTTCTTTGCCACGAAAAAGAAGCTTGAAGCAGCAGGGGAAGTAGACGGGCGGATGTATCCCTGTTCGAGTGCCTCTTTGATGTATTCCTCCATGGCCTTCTCCTCCGGTAGTGATAGGGGGTAGATGCGTCCCCTAGGCACTGGTTCACCCGGTAGCAAATCGATGGCACAGTCCCATGGCCGATGTGGAGGAAGTTTGGAGGCGCGCTGCGGGCAGAAAACGTCACTGAAGGGAGCATAGTCCGGGGGAACATCCACGGTGCATTTCTCGACAGGGCTTTCGATAGAGGTGGCGTTCATGGAGAGAGACTTGGAGAGTGGAGACTTTGGAACAGGAAGCGCTGAGAAACAGTCGGGAAAGCAGTGATCGCCCCACTTCAGGACTTCGCCCGTGCGCCAAGAGATGGTGGGATTGTGTTGTTCTAGCCACGGGCGCCCTAGAACCACGTCAGCGGTGGATTCCTCCAGAACCAGCAGATGTACCTTCTCGGAGTGCAGGATGCCGACACAGAGTTGAAGAGGCCCCACATAATGACGGATGTTCTTACGGCTCAGGGGTTTGCCCGTGATGGAGTGGATTTGATAGCTAGTCGGAGACGGGGAGACCTTGAGGTTGAGTTGTCGGCAGAGGGCACCAGAGATGAAATTTCCTGCTGACCCTGAGTCGAGGAGCGCCACCACTGGAACAGAGTTGTTTGCAGCAGTAAGGATTACAACAGTAGTGAGTGGTTTCATTTTTTGGATAGAGGGAAAAATTGCACTCACCACGGGCCGAGGAGGACGGGTTGGGCATGTGGAGATGACATGCCCCGGTAATCCACAATATAAGCATAAGTTCAGGGTCAGCCTTCTTTGCCTTTCATTTGTGGTGAGACGAGAATGATCAATCTGCATGGGCTCGGTGGCTGGTTCTGGAGGGCTGACGGGTTCGGACCGACGGAGGAGGTTGGTGATGGTTGACTGGCCCTGGTGCTCTAGGAGACACGACTGCATACGGGACCCCACGCGGATGGCGAGTTGGATAAAGCGTTCAAGTCCAATGGAGTCCTCGTATGCAGCGAGATGCAGCCGCATATTGGGTTCCAACCCCTGACGGAATGATGTGATGAGAGCTTGTTCATTCCATCCGCTGGTAGCGGCTAGCATTCGGAACTGCAGGCATATTCGTTAACAGAGAGAGTACGTTGTTTTAGATTGTAGAGTTTCTCACCAGTCGATGAATCCGTCAGAGGTCTCCCGAAGACTTTGTCAATCATAAAACACTGACCTAAAAACACTGACAGTAGGTATCATTATACAATATTTTCTTTTGTAAAATTTCTTAACACAAAAATAACACTATTGTTCTTTTGTTCTATTGTTTATAATTCACTGCAGTTTGTTACATGAACCTTGTTTACATAACAGTACAAAATTATTCCGAAGTTTTCCTCTTTGAATTTTTTAGATTCTGCATATATTTCATTGCAATATTACTGTAGGAATGTAGCCAATTGCTGTCTTATTCAGTTTTGTATTATGTTATTGTTTTGAGCATAAGTTTAACAGTTTTGAAAACGGTATATAAGCATGTGCAAATTGGCCTGTACGTACAAAGAGTTTTGGCATCTGATTGAGAAAACAGTTCATGAAATTTGAGAGATGTAGTCATTGAATGCATTTTGTGCCAAAGCAATGATAATTGATCATCAGTTTAGCCCACATAGACTTCTGTTGTGCTCACTGTGTGAAGAGTTTTGCAAAAGTGACCCAAGTATTGAGAAATGTGTCCTAGCGTCTGTAAAAAACTGTAAATTATAATTTATTCCTGAGATTGAAAGCTGGATTTCCAGTATCATTGCTCCAGTTGTCATATTTTTTTGTGAAAACCATAATAAATTGCCATTCAGAATTACATTAAAAAAGCTTAGGCATTAAAAAGCAATACATTACATTTAATAATACTTTCAGAAACCCTGAACTAGAATATTACATAAATTGATATGTAATTTTTTTTTTTTCCCCCACAGTCGATCAGCAGCTTAGAAGAACACTTGGGGAAACTAGAGGGACATCGCCAGCCTTATCTCCTTGCCTCTGGAACTCACAAGCTGGCCATCAGCAATTACTACATTGTGATTGACAAGATGCTCATTCCTTGTCAGGGAACCACGTCGTTGGCAGCCTTCGATGAACTATTTAAAGCGCACTTTGTTTTCAGTGTAAGCTATGATGACTCTCTCAGCAACATGTACACATTCCTCCAGACAACAGTCTACAGTATAGATGTTGACAGTACTAAAGAAAGTCCAAAGGGGAAAGAATTGAGAGCCAAGCTCTTAAACAGGATCAAAGTAGTAAGTGAGCAATGTTTAAGTGTTACATTTGCAGAGCATTGCATAATGCACCCAGTGCATTAATTCAGCACCTCAAATTTTTTTATGGCTTATATCAAAGTCCCTTTAAGACAAGTCATTTCACTCGGCGGCCATCTTTGAAACGCCTCTCGGGCATCCTGGGCATCATGCAACTCCTATCTCTTTGAATGGGGAAACATCAGATTCTCCAAAACTGTTCGTCAACCTTACGATTAAATTTGATATTTGAAATCACCAATGAAATCTAACAACAACCGACTCTTAAATTTAGTTTCTAAACGCTCGAATCATGACAAAAAAACTATATTTTTTTCAGGCTGGATCAAGCTAAAGTGCATGTGCAGACCTAAATGCGCGTCTCTTCCACAACCTTTCTGTGTGCCAAAGCCACCGATTCGGTTTCTGTTCATGCCACCACCTCCACGATTTAGACCCTGCATCGGAGTCCGCCTCTGTGCATCAATCTGTGATGTAACAAGCTGAATGTTCATTGGGCGACCGTCAAGGGGAACACCGTTGTACTGCTTCATGGCTTTCAGGGCGTCTGCTTTCCTCTCAAAGTGAACATCCGCAGTGCCGAGGCTGCGTCCTGACCTAGCCGTACAATCATATACCTTGACTGCTTAAACAACAACAGGGCTTCTAGCGTTTTGTCTGTTTCAAAGAGGGGTGTGCAACTTCGGATTGCCTTATAGAGTCAGATGTGATCGTGGAATGGAAAACATCGAGGTGGCAAGATTCATGCTGAGAAGAAGAGGACTGAACAGGGGAAGTATCATAGCAGGACGCAGTGTTCACAATCAGCGGATAGAGAGGCTTTGGGGTGAACTTAACCGTGTAGTGTCATACTACTACTCAGACTTGTTCAGTTTCATAGAGAATCAATTTATTCTTGATTCACTGTCTGAACTGCACCTGTTTGGCTTACATTATGTTTACCTGCCACGAATCCAAAGGGCTGCGAGGGAATTCACAAACCAGTGGAATAACCACGCTTTATCTACAGAAAGTCACACGACACCTTTGCAATTGTGGTACAGAGGAGTGATTTGTCGTGTTGGGCAAAATAACATGGCAGTGAACAGTGTATATGACACAAATAACTCTTCAATTAATGTTGACACTGGACACTTGGCAGAAGATGTGCTCAGCAACCAAGTTGCAATTCCTGAAAACACTTTTCATGTAAACGACACTACCCTGAATGAAATCCACCAGATGTTTGATCCTTTTCAAGATGATGGTAATCACGGAATTGACATTTTCTTGGCTCTTGTAAATTTTCTTGAAACGAGACAGTAATTGTAAATTTGTTTTTGCAAGTCCCTTAAAGTCAAGTGTTATCTCTTTTTTGTACTGTGTTGAATAGTTAAATAATACTAAAACATTCAAAATATCATGTTCATTATGTTAATTAATTTAATTGCATATTGCACCATAATAAAGATGTCAAGAGCCTCAGAACATGTAACATTTATTTTAACAAAACAAAAAAATTGCATCTTTACTTATAAAGGTTAAAGTGCATAGTAGTGCAAATTTAAGTTGTGCAAATGTAAAATTGTGTTGTCTTAAAGAGTTTAGTCAAATAACAGCTAAATTGCACAGATCAACAATAAACACTGTTTAACAAGGCTAACTCATTAACAGGTTATTATTCACTTGTAATCTACCAAACTGAAAATTCTAAATAATACAAAATAAGTGCATGTCTTTTCAGAGGCTTTGATGTAAAATTTAACAGGGCAGTGTGCCTCTAACATAACCGCATTATTATAGTACCTGTAAAGAATAATTCAACATAACACAAAATAGTGTTCACATACCTGCAGTATAAACAGTACACTTTTGGCTCAACAAAACCAAGGAACAAATGGCTTCATGCCTCTACTGCATTCCAAAACCCTGAGTATTTTGGATCCCAAAGTCCATGTTGTTTTTGAAGTCTTCGTAACTTTTGTGGATGGGGAGTCGAAGGCAGTTGATGCAGGTGTTGGCTACTGGATATTTTCCTTCATTGTGAAGGAATTCCAGAGAGGGCTGAGGAGAAAAACCAATGGGTGGCACCACATTCGATCCGGTTGCAAATGTTAAAATGTCCTCCAGCTTTGTTGGCCCTTCCTCCTCTGAAGGAAATGTAGCATAGAAAACCATTAAACATGCTGACAAGATTAATAACTAATACTGTATGCAGTGGCTTACACTAAACACTAATCAGTGTGAGTGAGAGAGTTTTAGTGTGAGAGTCTGAGTGTGTGAGTTTGAGTCCAATTGTGTGTGATAGTGAGAGTCTGAGTGTGTGTGTGAGAGTTTTAGTGGGTGAGTGTGTGTGTGTGAGAGAGAGTCTGAGTGTGAGAGTTTTAGTGTGTGTGTGTGTGTGTGTGTGTGTGTGTGAGAGAGAGAGAGTTTTAGTGTGAGTCTGAGTGTGTGAGTGAGCGAGTTTGAGTCCAAGTGTGAGTGTGTGAGTGAGTGAGTGTGAGAGAGAGAGTCTGTGTGAGTGTGTGTGTGTGTGTGTGTGAGTGTGTGTGAGTGAGAGTAAGTGTGAGTGTGTCTGTGTGTTTAATGTGTTTGTAAACATTTAAGGACCACCACATATGAATGAAATTAATCTAAAATAAAGGTTGGTTTAAAGCACTAGATTAATGGTACTTGCCCATTTCCTGTGACGAACAATAACTGTGTTAATTACAGAGACAATGAATGAAGAATTGTAAACTATTTGTAAAACAGCCTAATAAATGAACAATGTAGAGACTACAATATATTAGTGTGAGTTTAGTTAATGGCCAAACGTATCATTACAAATGTTCACGATGCTGCTGCAGGTGATATATAATATGGATAATATTGAATAAATATCTTTTCATCAGGTTAAATACTGATAATTGATCATTCAAGCACCTTTATCTAAACCTCTCTACTCGCACATCCGTCATGTTTGTAGTTCTAATCGAATCCTTGTCCAACGCGCAACATGTTTAAACAATCCATCTGTTCTTGTGTTTATTGTTATTAAAACTTCGTATTGGATCCTATCTACCCTCATCTTCATCTTATTCTTATGACAGTCACTTAAACCCTTATTGCTACTACCGAGGTAGACCTAAAAGAGTAGCTAAAATAATGAGCTTGCAAAAACACATGTAAACCTATTTGTCCAATAGACTAAAAGAGCATAGTATTCAGTATTCACAGAGACATGATGTACCTTTCAAAGGGACCACGGACACGGTGAATCACTTGAAACATTAGAACATCCTCCAGTAACTGATTCTTGTCCATCAAACTTGTAAGAGGTCTTAGGCAGCCAGCATGAGACAAGTAATCTGTCAAAGGCTCAGTAGATGTCTGAAGCTCCTCCACTGTTCTACATTCACGCATCCACTCACTCACTTACACTGACGCACACTACATTTCCCATAAGCCCCGTACCTTGGACTCTGATCATCCGCCAGCTGCAGCTGGTTAGGACTGCTATTTAAGCTGCCAGTTCTCACAGACCTACGTGAAGTCTTGGTCATTGCCCCGGCTGTCATTACTAAGCGTTTATAACCTGTTTGCTTTTCTGTTGCCATTCTTGTCTGTTTACCGTCTACTGATTCTCCGCTGCCTGCCTACTGACCCCCGCCTGTTTCCCTGGACTGTGATACTTGCCTGTGACCCTGACCTACTGCCTGTCTCTGACCACGATACTGTCTGTTCTACGTTGCTGTGTTTGCTGTTTCTGATCCCCGCCTGTACGACTCTGCATCTCTCATTAAAGCTTGCAAATGGATCCCTTGTCGAGTGATGATTCACAACAGGTATTCTATTATATTCTTTAAAATATAATGTATTTCTGTGATGCAAAGTGTCTGAACAATTATGTTACCTCTGTGGCATTTCATATAGGCTTTTAGCTTAAAAGCATGCACAATTGGAGAAATACTGATGGATTCTCATATGTTTGTCAATTTTCTATACAGAGGAGTACATTTATTCAGGATTTATTGTCATTACTATGAGTGCTGGATACTGTGTTTTCAATTCATACTCACAGCCGGAGGGCGCTCTGTACACCTTTAGTCCACAAATGCCTGAGCACTAAAGAAGAATAGGTAATCCAGGAAATAACTGAACTAACAGAGGCCAGAGATCGCTAACTACGGCTATTCAAAACAATTTTCAAGACAATAAATACACGATTGAGACGATGAATGCATGTATTGACTCAGAATTTGCTTCTGAATAGCGCTCCCTCCGTGGCCGTGGCCGCATTAGCGGATAATGAGCTGAATCAAGGATTTCTGACATGGCTCTCTTTTCATACAGATTACATAAACACGGAATGTTTGTTTTCAATTTGACTTACACGATTTAAAACCTGACATTTCAACGTTTTTTTAGACATAAGTCTAATTTTTTTGTCATTAGTATTCACTAAGTTACAGTTCATTTTCTGAGAACTATGAGATTGGACTTTGAGATTGTTCAGAGGGAGACGAGAGATCACTCATCATGTTAGTTTTCTTTATTTTACAAAAAGCACAACATTTTGTTGTTACTCTGAGTGTACACAAATAAAAGAAGATATTCCACAGATTAAAATGGTGTATAACTCTTAATTGTATGTACAACATTGACAGAGTATTTTGAGTCTCTTTCACACTGGTTAGGAAAAAAAACGCGGTGATCACGACGGCGTGACCGCCGACCCGAGAGTGTTAATAAAGTTAAAGAAGATAAAAATAAAATGCATATAAAATGGCATATATATATATATATATATATATATATATATATATATATATATATATATATATATATATATATATATATATATATATATAGTGCAAGTAAACGGTAGTGTAAATAAACATATTTATGAAACAGACATTCTCAACTATATTTCTTGAATGTAAAAGGGGAAAAAAAAGTAAAAATACAGAAATAATACACATCTGTGGCAGAGCACCCATAGTGTGCATCTCAATCAGCTCTCTACTTCACTAGTCAGGGCACTGATCAGGGATTCGTCTACTTACTTTCCCTTTGTCATCTTGTGTGCTCGGCAAGACCGTTTTTTGCTTGAGCGCCACCAAGTCGTGTTTTACTGTAACTTCAGCAGCTCCTGGCACGTGAACAAAAGCGCCAATCTCATTGCCAATCTCAAACTCGGCCAGTTTTTAACGCGGTGCGTCAAACCAAAAAAATGAACCCGAGGCGTTTTTAAAAAATTACGCTTTTACACCTCGTGTTAAACGTCGGTGAAAATCGTGCGCGATATTCGTCCCGGTGTGAACAGGCCTTAAGACTTTTATATTCTACCAGACGACTGCATCATATAGACTGCAAGCAGCATATATGAAATTTTTCATAACGTTTTTATGAAGTTTATTGTTGAAAAAATACAGGGTATTTTGAGCTCTGTCCCTTGTCAAATGTTAAATGAAGCCCTGGATGATACTTGAAGCTCTTCTTTTCTTGAAGATCTACTGCTACCACCTCTAGAGGCTGGCTAGCAAGGAATGACTTCATAGGGGGATGCATAGCTGGGGCATTTTTCGTGAGAACACAGTGCTGGCAAACCTTAATCCACTGTTCAACGTCTCCATACATTCCCAACCAGTAATCTTGGTTTCAGCAGATGCAGGGTCCTTTCAATCCCCTGGGGCCTTATACCAGCATGCACACTCTCAACACTTTTTGTTTAGGGAGCCCATATGCGAAGAGGTCTGAATCTTCATTAATAATGTTGTGATTCACACCTTAGGAGATTAAAGGGGGTCGCGCAGTTTTCTATATGATCAATATGATCACATCATGTGAAGAAAATTTTGTATAGGCTTATATTTTAAATTACAGTACCAGTCAAAAGATTGGATGCATTACTGTTTATAATGTTTTTGAAAGAATTCAACTCATGCTCGTCAAGCCTGCATTTATTTGATCAAAAATACAGAAAAAAACGCCAATACTGTAAAATATTATTACAATTTAAAAATAATGTTTTTCTATTTTAATATACTTTAAAATATAATCTCTTTCTGTGTTGCAAAGCATCTAAATATTCATATTACCTCTATGGCATTTTATATATTATATTTGTAATATTATAGAGCCTAAATGTTAATGTGCAGTATAATAAATTGCTAACACAATTTATTTCAGTATTTATTATGTATTTCAGTCAATTTCACTCATCTCAGTATAGCAATATAGTTTAGGAATAGCCATGGCAATTTACTAATGTAAGTCGCAAGTCTGTCCCATTAAGACACACAAAACTTGCAGGATTCATATTTAAACAGTCTTTTTGTGGTTTAACCCTCTGGAGTCTGAGGCTGATTTGGGGCCTGGAGAAGTTTTGACATGCCCTGACATTTGTGCTTTTTTCAGTTGTTCATAAACTGTAAGATTCTAAGAACATCCTGTGCCTGTTTTTCTGTGTCTCTGTATCTCTGTCTAGCCTTTATATCATGCTTGGAGAGCATGTTACTTTTCTTAGAGTTGTGCACAACCCATACTAATTGTATTAATGCTGAGTTGCCATTTTCACTTCCTATATTTTCAATATATAATTGGCTCTCTGGCCGAATAAACTTTGTATCTTCGTGAACTGCACTCTCTGTGTCTGAATCTTCCATTTGATAGCCTGGTACCAGCTTTTCTGTGATAGATCGCTCAACCCCTCCCTGCAGCCCTGCACGTACCTTCTGACGTCTGCCGCCATGTTGGGCCACCAACGAGAGGGTTCCAATTGACCCCCGGGTGACCAGTGCCAAGTGACGTGTGGGCTGAGTGGATGATTTGAGTGCGTCGTGACCGGTTGATGAAGAGCAAGCCTGGTGGGTAACCCGGCGGAGGATTAGTGGATGAGGTTGTACGCGATGCAGAGTTCCAGCTTCGTGAACACAGTGGCACCACGGAGATGTTCAAGGGCCGCTGGGACGAGAGGAAGGGGATAGCAAAACTTGACTGTGATTTTATTGAGGGATCTGTAATCGATGCAAGGCCTCAAGCCTCCGTCCTTTTTGGCCATGAAAAATAAGCTGGATGCAGCAGGGGGCGTAGATGGACGAATATAACCTTGGTCGAGGGCCCCTTTGATGTACTCCTCCATGGCCTTCTCCTCCAGGATGGAAAGAGGGTATATCTTACCCTTAGGCACTGGTTCTCCCGGAAGCAGATTGATGGCACAGTCCCATGGCCAGTGTGGAGGCAGCTTAGAGGCTCTCTGGGGGCAGAAGACCTCGCTGAAGGGGGCGTAGCACTCAGGGATGTTGATGGAGCATTTCTCGACTGGACTCTCGATGGATGTTGTACAGACTGGAAGTTCTTTGGAAGGAGCTCGTGGAACGGGAAGCGTAGAGATGCATTGAGAGAAACAGGCCTCGCCCCACTTAAGGATTTCGCCGGTCTTCCAGGAGATGGTTGGGTTGTGCTGCTCCAACCAGGGATGCCCTAGAACCACGTCAGCGGTGGAATCCTCCATAACCAGCTGATGAATGGTGTCCATGTGAAGAAGTCCGACTTGCAGTTGAAGGGGTCCCACCACACGGCGAACATGTTTACGGCTGAGAGGTTTTCCCATTATGGAACTGATCTGGTAGACAATCGGAGACGGAGAGGTCTTGAGAAGAATGGCACTCACCATTGGGCGAGGAGGTTGTGTGGGGCATGCAGAGATGACATACCGTAGTACAAACAAAGGTTCAGGGTCAGCTGAAGTCTTCGTTCTGTGGGGGTGAGACAAGAGTTTTCGACATCCATGGGTTCGTTGGCTGGTTCTGGAGAGCTGACGGGTTCGGACCGGCAGAGGAGTGAGTCGGAGAATGACTGGCCCTGGTGTTCTTGAAGTAACGCTTGAATACGGATGGAGAGCTGGATGAATTTCTCTAGGCCGATGGAATCCTTGTATGCAGCGAGATGCAGCCGCACTCGAGGCTCCAATCCTTGGCGGTAGGTCATGATCAAAGCTTGTTTATTCCATCCACTTACGGCAGCCAGCGTTCTGAATTGCAAAGCATAATCATAAATAGACATGGAACCTTGTTTTAAATTGTAAAGTTTCTCACCAGCAGTCGAGTCTGAGATGGGCTTTCCGAAAACCTTCCGGAAGTGGGAAATGAAGGCTGAATAGTTACAGCGACATGTTGTGACCAGATAGAATCAGCCCATTTTAATGCTTTGTCGCTGATTTGAGAGATGAGGAATACAATTTTGGCTGTGTCGTTCGGGTACAGGTGTAGCTGCATCTCCAGGACCAGTTCACACTGCAGCAGGAAACTGCTGCAGTCCTCCGCTGATCCTGAGTAGGGCGCTGGTTTGGCCATGGGACTGGCGTACACATGTGGACAAGGAGATGGGGTTGTGTTGACGGTGGTGACTGCAGGTGCCGGTGAAGGAGAGGTGATTGTGGATGGCGTTGGTGGATTGATGGTCAGAGTGCGGCGTAGCACATCCACAAGTGCTTGGAAGGGATCCTGTTGGCTCATACTGGTTTAGCTGTTATGGTCCGGTCTTCTGTTATGACACAGAGGGTTCGGACACAGATGTACAAATGGTAAGTAGTCTTTATTGATAAACCAGTGAGCAGATATGGTAAGCAGAGTAAAGCAGATGATCAATGGTAAAGTCTGGTGATATTTACGGTCCTTTTGATATGAGGTGTCAATCACAGAAACGGCCCTCCGTCAATTTGAGTTTGAGACCCCAGGACTCCCTGCGATCTTCTTACCTGTCTTCAAGAATCTCCTCGTGTATTCTCTCCTCTCTGTGTGAGTGCTCCAAACCTCCAGTGTCTCCAGCGTCTCCAGTGTCTCAAGCGTCTCCAGTTCCAAGGTCTCCGGTATCTGTAAACCACAAAAGAACTCTAATATCATCTTCCATCTCAAGAACCTGCTAAACCTCACGGCTCACTCACCTGCTCTTCTGCCACTGCTCATACTGGTTCTCAATAAAGCTCATTTACCTGTTGAAGTCGATCTCTGTCCCTTCTGTACTGTAACAGCATCAGGGCAGACAGGGAAATATGGGGCAGGAGGGGGAGTCATGGACTCATGGGCTGAAGCGGGCTCTGGAGTGGACTCTGGAGCAGACTCAGGCAGAGGCTCAGGAACAGACTCAGGCTCAGGAGTATGCTCTGAATTATGTGTAGCAATTTTATTCAAATCGGTTTCAACAAATGTTGACCACCACACCATAGCGCTACTGCCATTGTTGAAAACAACGGTCTCATCCTTAATAACTGGAGGCTTTGAATTGGCGATCCTGACTGCTGGCGGCTCAGGCATCTCAGGCATGGCAGCGCTGATGGCTGGCGGGTCTGGAGTGGCAACCATGATGGCTAGAGACTCTGGCGTGGCAGCCATGATGGGACAAGATTCTGGGATGCTGGTCATGACAGCTGGGGTCTGCTGTGGACCAAACTCCGTGGCCATCAGACCTTGGGTAGTATGGCCCCTCCCCAAAAAGTGTTTAGGAAATGAGTCCTCCTCCACTTTGCCCACAGTGAAGAAAGATTCACACAGCAGCAGGGCTAAGTCAAAATACTGGGCCATTTTGCGAAATAGAGCAGAGAATGCTCACCGGGTCTTGATAACCTCCCCCTAGATCCATTGAAGTGGTCATTTGTTCTGTAACATCTGGAGAGAACAGGCTGAGGCATGGATCTAAGTGCAGTGGTTTTAATCAAAAAACAAGTATACTGTGTTACGTCCAAGAACGTATTCAATGTGTGTACAATAATGTGTGTGTGTGTTGGATGTGGTTGTTTGCTCTCTCTCTCTCTCTCTCTCTCTGGTGCATGCTGGGAGTTTGTGGAGGGCCTGCCTGAGAGCAGTGTTGCTGAGGGTGCTTTGTGATTTCTTTTTTTCACTGGCTTTTCTCAAAATATATATTTTTTTCTTTTTCTTTTCTTTTTCCCCCCTCTTTTCTCGTGTTAAATTAGTTTTTATTTTAATCAGTGTAGGGAAGAGGTTTTCTGTGTGTGTGTGTGCGCGTGGTTTGTAGTCGCTAGTATGGTGACTACTCACGCACCGGGCACGTCCAATTTGTCACTCCGTAATGGCTGCAGGTGTGTACCTGAGCCCGGGGTGACAGTGGAAGATCTGCTGCTGATCATCGGTGATAAGCTAGGCTTCGATAACCTCGTCTCGGCCTCAAGAATGAACAAAGCGGTGGTTGTGTTTTTGAAAACCGAAGCACTCGTTAATGAGTTGACTGTGAGTGGAATATGGGTTAAAGAAACATTCGTTCCGATAACCCCGCTATCTGCTCCAGCAACCAAAGTGATCGTCTCAAATGTTCCTCCGTTCATTTCCAATGAAGCCATTCTTAAAGAATTGATAAGATTCGGTAAGATAGCGAGCCCCGTTAAAGTGGTACCGCTAGGATGTAAAGATGCAGCTTTAAAACATGTGCTTTCCTTTAGGCGACAAGTTTATATGTTTCTTAGCTCTTCGGAGCAGACGCTGGAAGTTTCTTTCCGTGTTTCACACGGAGAGAGCTCTTTCATGGTTTATGCGAGTACGGAAAGTTTAAAATGCTTTAAGTGTGGTGAATTGGGCCATAAGCGTTTTACTTGCCCGCATAGAGACGAAGTGTGCGCTTCTACATCTCGCGCTGATGATAGCAGCAGTCGTAATGTAAATATTACAGAACCTCAGAGAACTGAAGAACTGGATAACGGAGCTATCGAGGAAGTGAAGGGACAGCAGGAGGTGAGTGATTTTAATGTTAATAATGCTGGCTGTGTGGAGCAACCTGGATGAAGTTATTTGCCCGATAAAGCTGTGAGTGCTAGGGTGGATAATAATGATTTGAGTGATGCTGATGATGAAATAGGTGTGAGTAGTGATGCTGTTGACTTGAGTAGTGATGCTGTTGACATGGGTGTGAGTAGTGATACTGTACAGGTAACTGGCTCAGAGGAGAATATGGCTGATGAGACTGAGTGTTTATCACAGTACACTGATGATGGAATGAAAGATGATGGGTGGGCTGAAATGACTAAAGAGGTTGAGAAAGATTTGTATAGTGTTGAGCAAATAAATTCTTTTCTGGATCAAACAAAAGGTAAAGCAGGTGTTGAAATAAGTGATTACTTCCCAGACACAGAAAAGTTCATTGCTTCAGTAATGTGGGCTAGAAAGGTCAGCAACTATGATGAACTTTCTCAACAAAAGAGATACCGTCTCAAAAAGCACTTAACTACTGTTAAATCAGGTAAAAGGCTAGGAAAAGCGAGGGGAAAATCTAAATAATCACTATGGCTGGTTGGATACTTTCATAATCTAGCATCTCTGGCTGGTTTATCTAATGTTGCCTACCTTTAACGGCGTAACAACAATGCCCCTGAGAATCACGTACGTGTTTCTCAGATTATTTAATTCTTTAATCAACGTTTGAACATCAAATAATTAAAGTTTATCATTTGAATGTGTTTTAGGTCATGTAAGTTTAAACATTAAAGCAATTTTAAAGACGAGAAAGAGAACTGAATTCTGCACTGTAAAACCCAATAAGTTCAGAATACTCAAAACATTTGAGGAAACTTATTACCTCAAAACATTTAAGTAAACTAACTCATTTTTTTTAAGTTGGTAGAACTTAATTTTTTTGTGACAAGAGGGGCGAGGCTGAGAGCCATTGAAGTCCACTATATGAAGACAAATCCTGGAATGTTTTCATCATAAACCTTAATTTGTTTTCGACTGAAGAAAGAAGGACATGGACATCTTGGATGACATGGGGGTGAGAAAATTATCAGGAAATTTTTATTCAAAAATGAACTAACCCTTTAACTCTCTTTCTACCCTGTCCAGTCCCTGCTCTGATAAACATTACCATACCCATGTGTCAAAATTAAATTTTTAATAATAATAATAATAATAATAATTGACTGAGTTCTTAAGCACATATGTAGTGTCATTTTAGTCAATATCAAACATGTTTTGTTAAATGATACCCGTAATGTAATGCCGTCTGAGGGCTCGAAGGTCACACACATTCAGTGGAGGTCTCCTGCCATTCTTATTTGTTCTATTTTTTCTTTACTTCTCTTTTCCTTATGTCTTGAGGGTGGGATCTCTAAATATAAATGGAATGAGGGATTGGAAAAAGAATGAGTTACTTTCAGAAATTATTAGTTTGAAAGGTTTGAGTGTTACTTTTGTCCAAGAAACTCATAGTACTTGCAGTAATGAAGTTAATTGGGGTTTATGGTGGAAGGGTGAATATGTTCTCAGTCATGGTACTAACTTAAGTGCTGGTGTTGCTGTTCTTTTTTCTCCTACATTTAATGTAAAAATTTTATCAAAATGTGTAGTACCAGGAAGGTTTTTAATAGTAAAGGTTTTTAATTTCCTGTTTGTAAATATTTATGCTCCTAATGTTGGAGCGGAAAGAAAATTATTCTTTGTTAAATTAGAAAATATAATTAAAAAAGAAAGTAAAGATTGTTTCATTGTTGTAGGAGGGGATTGGAACTGCACTCTTAATTTTATTCTAGACAGAAATGGGGAAGAACCTCATGCACAGTCAGCCTCCTGTTTAGCTGGTGTTTTAAAAAAACTCAGTCTTTCTGATGTATGGAGAGAACTCAACCCTTTTACGAAACAATATACATGGGTAAAAGTCAATAATGAGAGGGTTTCTGCTGCACGTTTGGACCGTTTTTATATATCTTCTAACTTGAAAAATAGAGTTGTCAATACAGAAATTAGCCCTAATATTCTTTCTGATCACAAGTTTGTTACAGTTGGGTTTACCTTGTCTAAAAGTGTACATAAGAGCTACTACTGGCATTTTAATACTAAACTTTTAGAGGATAAGGTTTTTTGTGAAGATTTTGAGTGTTTTTGGGAAGCATGGCAAACAGAACAGAGTTATTTTGAAAATATTATCCAGTGGTGGGAAGTTGGAAAAGCACACATAAGAGATTTATCTCAAAAATATACTGCGTATTCCTCTGTACGGTTGAAAAATACTTTAAAATGGCTGGAAACAGAAATTGCTGATATTGAAATGAATATGACTGTTAATGATGATGTTAATTTAAAAGACTTTTGGACTGCAAAGAAAAGCCACTTAAGTTCAATACTGGATGAAAAGGTTAAAGGGGCTCTTATAAGGAGTCGCTATTTAAGCTTGAAGGATATGGATGCTACTACTTCTTATTTCTTTAACCTTGAGCGTAAAGTGGGTCAGCAGAAACAAATGCTTTCATTGAGGGACAATAATGGACATGTCACATCGGACCCAAATGAGATGCGAAGACTCGCTGTTGATTTTTATTCTAAATTGTACACTGCTGAAAGTTCGGATGGTTTTTGGAGAAGTGAACTGTTAAAGGATTTACCTGGTTTATCTGAAGAACAAAAAATGTTTTTAGAGACTGATATCTCTTTTGAAGAAGTCTCTCTAGCTGTGATGGGTTTGTCTTCAGGTCGTAGTCCGGGATTGGATGGAATACCAGCTGAGTTTTATAAGACTTTTTGGCCTATTATAGGTAATGACTATTTTAAAGTGTTTCAGAAATGTTGTCATGAAGGAATTCTCCCAACCAGCTGTCAACGTGATGTTCTGTCATTGCTCCCAAAAAAGGGTGATTTAACACTCCTAAAGAATTGGAGACCTGTCGCTATTTTGTGCACAGATTACAAATTTTTTTCAAAGTTTTTAGCAAACAGATTAAATAATGTTTTGCATGAAATTATACATAAAGATCAGTCCTACTGTATTAAAAATAGGTTAATTATAGATAATCTACATTTAATCAGGGATGTTTTTGATTTTGCTTATTGTAATGATCTTAATATGGGCATTTTATCTTTAGATCAAGAGAAGGCCTTCGATAGGGTTGATCATGTTTTTCTGTTTGACACACTTGATGCTTTTGGTTTTGGGAAAAAATTTGTTTCTATGATCAAACTTCTATATACTAAAGCGACATGTATGATCAAATTGGGTGGTGGGTTAAGTACCCCTATAAATGTAGGAAGAGGTATCAGACAAGGTTGCCCAATTTCAGGACAATTATATAGTATTGTAATTGAACCGATGCTATGTAAATTGAGAAGGGAATTAATGGGTTTACAGGTTAATACCATGAATTGCTCCGTTAAATTATCTGCATATGCTGATGATATCACAGTCATAATCAGAGAGCAAAATGATATTCAGGTACTTTCAGGGGCGTTAGAGTGTTATGGCAAAGCCTCATCAGCTGTAGTTAATTGGAGTAAAAGTGATGCGTTATGGTGTGGACGAGTTTCTAAAGGTCCAATGCTTCCTGGAGGGTTACAGTGGGGGAAGACGGGTTTTAAATATTTAGGGGTTTTTATAGGGACAGAGGAGTATAGGTATAAAAATTGGGAGGGCCTTGTGGAGAAAGTGTGTGCTAGGTTGTCTCGATGGAATTGGTTGCTACCTCAGCTGTCCTATAGGGGGAGGGTTCTGGTATGTAATAACCTGGTTGCTTCTTCATTATGGCACAAAATGACGATACTAGAACCTCCTGAAGATCTGGTGAGAGAAATACAGCAGCGGCTTGTAAATTTCTTCTGGTCGGGACAGCACTGGTTGAAAGCTGCCGTGCTATATTTACCTAGACAAGAAGGAGGACAGGGGCTGATTGACATCAAATCGAGACTAAAGGCTTTTAGGATCCAGACAGCAAAAAGACTTATTTATGATGTGGATGTGAGCTGGGCTGAAGTTGCATGTGCCCTCCTGAGAAGAGCAGGAAACATGGGATTGGACCGTCATTTGTTCTTGATGAATCTTATTAAACTGGATTTGTCTGGACTGAGTCTTTTTTACAGATCACTTTTTAAGTCATGGACACTTTTTAAGATTTCACGGGGTGAAAGTGACACTCTGAATTTCTGAATGAAGAGCCACTCTTCTTTAATCCTGCTCTGGATGTGGATATCCTTAAATCAGATACTCTCAGAAAAGCCATGTGGGCTGCAAACATCATAAAGATTGGACATTTAAGAGTTAACAAAGAATGGATTACCCCTGAGATTTTAGCTTCAAAATTGAGAATTAAATCTATCAGACTGGCAAAAAATGTGTTGATGCAGATAATTACAGTGTGGCGATGGAAAATTTTGATAAGGAGACTGATAACAGTAATTTTCCACAACTGTTTCTTGAACCACAGAATGGCACATGGCTAGAGAAAGAAGGCTGTTTGCTATCTTTTAAGACTCCTCAGCCGAGTTTTCTTGGTAATGCTGACAAGAAAGCCATCTACATTATGTGTGTGAAGTCATGGCATCTTAAAGCACTGGAGACTGTTAGCGAGTCCAAATGGCAGGAGTTTTTTGGGCCAGGTGGCTCCCCTAAAGGCAGTTGGAGGTCCCTGTACAAACCTCCTATTGAGAAGAGGTCTGGAGACCTGCAGTGGAGAATAGTACATGGGATTATAGCCACAAACAGACACAGAGCACACCTTGATCCACAGGTAGGGGAGGGTTGTCCTTTCTGTGGGGAGCAAGAAACAGTATTTCAGTTGTTTTTAAAATGTAAGAGGCTTCAACCAGTGTTACGCATTTTAGAAGAGTGGTCTAATAAATTAGGTGAAGTTTTTACACCAGAGTTTTTTATTTATGGTCCCAAATATACTAGAAGTAGGGGGAAAGTGCATGTACTAATTAATTTTATTTTTGGACGAGCCAAACTGGCAATATGGTTATCAAGAAAACATCATTTGAATGGTGTTAGGTCAACAGATGTTGTGTTCATCTTAAAAGGGCTTTTAAAATCCCGTATTAAAATTGAGTTTACGTATCATAAATTGGTTAATGATATAGAGATGTTCAAAAATAAATGGGTGGTAAATAAGTGTATTTGTGATATTGTTTGTGATGACCGTTTACAAATACTTATCTAATTGTATTTATTTATTTATTTATTTTTTTATTTTTTCTCTCTGAAAAAGAAATGTAAGATTGTGTTTTAACTTGTATTGTATTTAATTGTTCTTTGTTAATAAATGCTTTTTAAGCCTCTCTCTCTCTCTCTCTCTCTCTCTGCGCATGCGTGGTTGTGAGCGTTTGTTGAGTGTGTGAACAGAGTGTGGTGAGTGCGTGAGTTTACTTTTGTTGTGGCCGCTGTGCCAAACAAAGTTTTTCAGTTTATTTTTTGTTTTTATTTAAATTGTGGTTTTTTTTGTAGTGTCGAGTCTGTGAAGGTTGTCAATCTGCCAGTATTTTTTTACTGGCAGAATGACTACAGGTGTGGGGAGCTTCGATTTCCTCACACGGCGTCATGGCGTGAAAATAGACTCGAAGGCTAGTATTGAGCAGGGGCGGAGCCAGACATTGTAAACATTCGGGGCTTAGCCAAAATCTATGTTTGTCCAAAGACATTTTAATTTTCTATTAACAGCTTTACTGACATGAAAGGAGCTTTTGTTGTCGTATTGTTCTTCAGAAAATGTACATTATTTAACACTGTAATTTGTAAAACTTTATTGAACGTATCAGCTCTAGGGGGGTCCGGAGGCATGCTCCCCCGGGAGAAAATTTTGTACATTTTAAGGTTAAATGCATCAATCTGGTGCACTCTGGAAACTCAAAATTAAGAGCTTCAACACACGTGTGTGCAAATTGAACAAAGAAACAGCATTGACTTGTACCTGGACATTAAAAAGGGTTCAAACAATTTTTTTTTTTTTACAATACTTTTGTACTCATTTCTTTTTAAAAGATAAATCCTTGAGCTTTTATTTTGATCATCACCAGCTGATCGTGTGCGCAAATGTGCGAGAGAGAGAAAGCACGGCCGGTGTATGGTCGGATACTGTAGAAAAGCGGTATTGAACTGCTTAACGTATTTTAATAGAGAGATGTGTTAAGAAAAATTATATTTTGAGTGCACTGTTAAGAAACCTCTAACCTGAAATTCCTGCTTGCTGACTGTCTCGCACTCTTGCGGTTGACTGTGCTAGCTCCTCCCCTACCTGCTGCATATTCAACAGAGAGGAAGAAACGGAGTAGCCCATAGGCTACCGACAGCAAAGAAATGTATTCTATAGGCTAGATTATTTTTAAGGTCTATTTTTACAGGCTGTATGCAGTATATGCAAAGCCAAAGCGCAATGAAATAAAGCAACTTATGATTTCGGGGGTTTACATAGGCTATTGTCCAGTTTCATATTTTCTCAGTGACAGTCATTACATTCGGGGCTTGACTCAAAACATTCGGGGCTGAAGCCCCGGCAAAATCGGCTGGCGCCGCCCCTGGTATTGAGGACTGTAGTTTAGCGGTGGGAGAGGTAGTTGGTTGTGAGAATGTTGTGTCAGCTTCAAAAATGAACAACGCGGTTGTTGTTTTTATGAAAACTGTTGAGTTGGCGAAGGTTGTGGTTGAAACTGGAGTTGTAATTGACAACGCGTTTGTTGCTGTGCTACCGTTGTCCACGCCATCAAAGAAGGTGATCCTTTCAAATGTACCGCCTTTCATTAAAAATGAGTTGCTTGTACAAATGTTAGAGCGATACGGCAAATTGGTTTCCCCAATAAAAATGATTCAGATCGGTTGTAAATCGCCATTACTAAAACATGTAGTGTCGTTTAGACGCTTTGTGTTCATGGTGTTAAAGGATAACAGAGAAGAGTTGGACTTAACGTTTAACTTTAAACATGATGAGTTCAACTATGTGATTTATGCTACAGCCAATAACATGAGGTGCCTTCGTTGCGGTGAAATAGGACACCTTGTGAGAGTTTGCCCGAAAAAGGAAGAAAAATCCAAACAAAATGTTTTGTCGGTCTCGGTTGAAAAGGCTGTTGAAGATAAGGAGGCAGTACAAACTGTTAGAGAGGAGCTGCCTACAACCGCTAATGTAGTTGGAGAAAACAAAACGCAAACCAAAGATGCAAGCGTAATAGCTTTATCAAGTGATGCAGCAGTTGTGAAGCAAACGGTTGATGAAGAACAGACTGTGGTTGAGATGGAAGAAGTTTCTGTATCTGATCAGATGCAGTCAGCTAATGGTTCAGGTGATAAGCAGAGTTCTGACAAAAATCAAGATGTTGAACTGTTAGGAGATCTTTGTTTATTGGAAGAACAGGATGAGTGTGTTTTTAAAACACCACAAAAGAGAAGAATGAAGCAACATCATTACAGTAAATAAAAAAAAATAGATAAAGTTGTTTCAAGTCAAACTGATACTGAGAGTGAAACTGAACTTTCTGAATGTAGCATCTCCTTTGATCAATCTCAAGATGAGTTACCAAATCATTCCTACAATCTAGATGATATTAAACTCTTTTTAAGAGTAACTAAGAATGTAAGAAATGTACGCATCACTGAATACTTTCCTGATTTAGAGCAATTTGCTGAGAAGGCAAAAATTTTCAGGAGTGAAGGTCTCTTTTCTGATCAAGAGATTTACAGGTTGAAAAAAATTCTCACCAAAGTTAATGTACAATTAGGGAATAATGCTGGTAATGAAAAACATTAGAATAATACTTATTTGAGATGAGTTTCTATTGGTGTTTCTTGTGTATCCTTTTCTTCTCTTTGATGAAGGATTTCCATATTGCTTCTCTTAATTTGAATGGAGCACGAGAAGGGAAGAAAAGGTTTGAACTATTTGAGTTAATCAAGATTAAAAGAATAGATGTTTTGTTTGCACAAGAAACACATAGTGATGCTTTTAATGAAGCTGATTGGGCAAGTGAATTTGATGGGTTATCCATTTGTAGTCATAATACATCTTTAAGTGGGGGTGTTGCTATCCTGTTCTCAGAAAATTTTATTCCAGTTTCATTGAAGTTGAAGAAATTGTTAAGGGAAGACTTTTAAAGATAAGAGCTCAATTTGAAAATCAGTTTTATGTCTTTTTATGTATTTATGTTCCCACCAATACAACTGAAAGAATGGGGATTTTAGATATATTATGTAAAGCAATAAGTGATTGTAATACTGAAGATTTGTTTTTGATAGGAGGGGACTTTAACTGTACAGAAAATGCCTCTGATAGAAATCATGTTGAGCCCCATATGGCTTCTCGAAAAAGACTTGTTCAATTAATAGAAATGCATGATTTAACTGATATATGGAGAAATTTTCATAAGACACAGAGACAGTACACTTGGCTTCATTCATACAATAATATGTTGTCTTTGGCAAGGTTGGACAGATTTTATGGTTTTAGTCATCAACTTAATATTTTCAGAGATTGTTCTATTATTCCAGTCGGTTTTTCGGATCATAGTTTAGTGTTGTGTTCTTTAACTTTGGGATCTATAAAACCTAAGAGCGCATTGTGGCATTTTAATAACAGTTTATTAACTGATTTGGAATTTAGAGATATTTTTACGTTTTTTTGGAATGACTTTAGAACCAGAAAGTCTGATTTCCAATCATTGCAGCAATGGTGGGATTTCGGTAAAATACAAATTAGACAATTGAGTCAACAGTATGCTTGCAACATCACCAAAGACCTAATTAATTTAATGGCAAATTTAGAGAAAGATATAAAGAAACTTCAAGAATCTATTGTTACTGAACAAAATCAAGAGCTTATTAAAATTTTAAATGAAAAAAAGAAGGAATTGGCTGAACTTTTAAACCTGAAGGCAAAAGGGGCTCTGATCAGATCCCGTTTCCAGAATATAGAGTGGATGGATATACCGTCAAATTTTTTTTTTAATTTGGAGAAAAAAAATGGTCAAAAAAGATGTATATATGGCTTACGCTCTAAGGACGGTGCACTCTTGTTGAATCATATAGAGATTCATAAGAGGGCAGTGGAATTTTATGAAGAACTGTATAGCAGTGAGCTTACACACAGGTCAGACAGTGTGTTTATTAAGGGTCTTCCTCAGGTATCGGATGATGCCAATGGCGAGCTTTGTAGAGTGTTGACTTTGGAAGAGTTACAGAAAGCTCTTCAAAGCATGGAATGTGGCAGAGCACCGGGAATAGATGGCCTATCTGTAGACTTTTATAAGTCTTTTTGGCCTGAGATTGGTGCAGATCTGCTTGCAGTCATCAATGAAAGTCTGAGTAGTGGAAGATTACCACTGAGCTGTCGCAGAGCGGTCCTTACTCTACTTCCAAAGAAAGGAGACCTGAGTAACATTAAAAACTGGAGGCCTGTCTCTTTGCTATGCTGTGATTATAAAATTCTATCTAAAACGTTAGCAAATAGATTAAGTAAGGTTTTAGAAGAAATTATTCACTCTGATCAGACTTATTGTGTTCCAGGTAGACACATTTTTGATAATATTTCATTTCTTAGAGATTTTCTTGATATTGGTAAGCTCTTGGGCATTGATTTTGGTTTAATATCAATAGATCAAGAAAAAGCTTTTGACAGAGTGGAACATGGTTATTTATGGGATGTTCTAAAAGGTTTTGGTTTTAATAAAGTTTTTATTGATAAGTTAAAAGTCTTATATTGTGATGTTGAAAGCTTGCTGAAGGTGAATGGTGACTTATGTGCCCCCTTTAGAGTTTTTAGAGGTATTAGACAAGGGTGTGCTCTATCTGGTATGTTATATAGTTTGGCAATTGAAACTTTGTTGAGAAAGTTTAGAGCAGAATTAAAAGGTGTAAGCATTCCCAATTGTAAAAATGTTTTTAAATTATCAGCATATGCTGATGATATTGTCATTCTCTTCAAAGAACAAAGAGATGTGGAAAAAATGACAGAAATTTTATGTGATTTTATGACTGTATCTTCGGCTAGAGTAAATTGGAATAAAAGTGAGGCTATCTCATTTGGTAAATGGCCAAATGGACAACCTTCTCTTCCTGTGGGTTTGAAATTGAGCAAAGACGGGTTTAAATACCTGGGTGTATATCTGGGAGATGATATGACTGTTAAAAAAAAAACTTTGAAGGCGTAGAAGAAAAAATAGTGGGGCGTTTGAATAAATGGAAGTTTTTACTTTCTAATATGTCTTATAGAGGACGGGTTTTAATTATCAATAATTTGGCAGCCTCTACTCTTTGGCATTGGTTAACTTGCATTGATCCACCACTGCTTTTATTAAAAAAAGTTCAATCTATTTTAGTTAATTTCTTTTGGGACAGTTTACATTGGGTTCCACAAAGTGTTTTATTTTTGCCTAAAGATGAAGGGGGACAAGGTCTGATTCATTTGCAAAGTAGAGCGGCAGCTTTAAGGATAAAATTTGTACAAAGGTTCATTGATACTCCTGTAAATGAAAATTGGAGTTTGGCTGCTTCTATTATTTTAAAAAAATTTGAAGGTTTGGGCCTGGACAAGACCTTGTTTTTGATGAACCCTAAGAAAATGTCTGTATCTAAATTACCAATTTATTATTGTAATTTATTTAAAGTGTGGTCACTTTTTAAAGTTTTGAGATGTGAAAATATTGATTCTTTGTATTGGACGTTACAAGAACCTCTGATTTTTGGTTCACGTTTGGATGTGTCGAATGAGAATTTTTTTCCTGTTTTGATGGACTTACTTATCAAATCTCATGTCACTACTCTTGGGAGGCTAATTCATATAACTGGTTCTGAACTTTCTAATACCAAAGCAATGGCGGAAAAGTTGGGTCTGAAGTCAATACGAGTAATAACTCAGCTGATGACCAAGTGGAAAGAAAACATTACTGAAAAGGAATTTGAAATGTTGAAAGACTTTGCAGAAGAGCGGATTCAGCCTGAGGATGGTGATTCTTTCCCGAAGTTGTGTTTGATACCTGATTTAGAAATGTGTAATGGGTTTCTTTTAAGATATAGTAATTTAGTTTTGTCAGGGAATGGGAAGGTATCTGATAAAGCCATGTATAGATGTTGTGTTAAAGTTTTTAACAAAAGAAGTCTTGATGGAAAAATAGACACACCTTGGCGTAATGTTCTACACTTGAGTGAAAATGTAAGACCTGAATGGGGGGCACTTTATAAGTCACCACTTAGTAAAAAAACGGGATTTACAATGGAGAGTTTTACATGGAATTATAGCGGTTAATGCTTTTGTTTCAATAATTAATTGTGAAGTAAATCGAGAATGTCTTTTTTGTTCACAAAGAGAAACAGTTTTTCATGCCTTCATGTATTGTAATAGATTAAGACCTTTGTTTTCTTTGTTACAAGATCTGTTTAAAAGGTTTGGTGAAGTGTTTTCTATGGAGATTTTTATTTGTGGTTTTAAGTATTGCAGAAGACGTTCCTTTGAATGTCAATTATTTAATTTTTTGTTGGGTAAAGCGAAAATGGCAATTTATGTGAGTAGAAAAAGAAAAATGGAGGGAAGTTTCGATACAGATGTTACAACGATTTTTTCAATCTTGAAGTCAAGAATTTTAATTGACTTCCGCTATTATAAAGCAACAAAAAATATGATGTATTTTGAACAAAGATGGTGTGTAAAAAATGTTCTTTGTAATATTATTGATGATGTTTTGATTTTTAACAGTTTGCTGTGAGGGTCTCTCGATCTGCTTGGTAGAGAATATAGTCTTATGTCACTTTTTTGTAATAAAATGGTGTTTTAAAATTCAAAATTCTCTCTCTCTCTCTCTCTCTCTCTCTCTCTCTCTCTCTCTCTCTCTCTCTCTCTCTCTCTCTCTCTCAGGTGTGTTGCATGCTGGGTAGCGAGAGTGTGGCGTTTGGGTTGCATGTGGGGGAGCGCACGGTTTTTCAAGATTTTTTCTGATTTAACCGTTGTTTGTCTTTTTCTTTTCCTTTTTTCCCCCAATTCTTTGGGCATTATTTTTCTTTTTCCTTTTTTTCCCTTTTGTTTTAGTGTTAGTCAGTGTGATTGAGTGAGTGGGGAGCGTGAGGCTGTAATGACGTCTGCCCCGGAGCGGGGAGCGTCGCCTCTCTCTCTCAGGAATGGGTTCAGGTGTGCGCCGGAATCAGGCGCAACCATAGAAGATGTTCTCCTCGCCGTCGCGGACCAAATCGGCCACGAAAACATAAACTCGGCCTCTAGGATGAATAAAGCTGTTGTAGTGTTTCTAAAGTAATAAAGTAGTAAAAACTATGATTGAAAACGGAATTTGGGTTAAGGAAACGTACGTGCCCGTCACACCCTTATCTGCCCCGGCTACAAAAGTCATGGTTAGAATGTACCGCCTTTTTATTTCTAGTGATTCAATTGTAAAGGAGTTGTCTAGATTCGGGAAAATTGCTGGAGGGGTGAACATGATTCCGCTCGGATGCAAGAACGCATCGCTAAAACACGTGTTGTCTTTTAGGAGACAACTGTATATGTTTCTAACTTCGCCGGACAAAACACTCGATGTCTCTTTCCGTGTGTCTCACGGAGATAGTTCATACATGCTGTACGCGAGCACAGACAGTTTACGCTGTTTTGAGTGCGGAGATATCGGCCACAAACCTGTCCACATAAACAACGCACCGAGGAGAACCAGGGCCCGCGGACAGATGAGCAACAAATTGTAACGACGGAAGGCAGTGTACAGGCAGAGACGGCCAAAGTGATTAACACTGAGGTAAGTGAAGCAGTTAATGTTGTTAATGATAGTCAAATGCCTAGTGTCAGTGCTGTAAGTGTTCAGCAGAGTTCTGATGGTGCTAAAGCTGAAGAGGCCTTGAGTAAGAGGTGTGTGGAGAGTAGTGATGATGAGGTGGATGGACAGTCTGAAGTCACTGAAGGAAGCATTAGAGATGATGAATCCTGTTTTGATGTGGATATGGATAAGGCTTATGAAGGAGAGTTGTATACTGTTGAACAGATTAACAACTTCTTGGATGAAACCAAAGGCAAAAGTGTTGAACTTGTAGAGTTTTTCTCTGATTTAAACAAGTTTGTTGATTCAGTGATAAAAATTTGCAGTGAGTGCAGCAATGAAGTTCTGTCCCAACAAAAGAGATATAGGTTAAAGAAACACATAACGGCAATTAGGCAAAGTTCAAAGAAAGATCGAAACAAGAGAAGTAAATTAAAATAAGGATCACATGGGTGTCTACAACTCTTTCGGGTTTCTCTTTACTTTTCTGATTTTATTTGATCTCCTTCCCTCTTTTATTTCTATGGATATCCTGAGAGTAGGATCTTTGAACATAAATGGGGCCAGGGATGGAAATAAATTAGCTTTGTTAAAAGAGTGTATTGGACCTAAAGAGATTAATGTGATGTTTCTTTAAGAAACACACAGTGATGAAGCAAATGAAACAGATTGGGGTTTGAGGTGGATGGTGAGTGTGTTTTAAGCCATGGCACTACTGTAAGTGCAGGGGTGGCAATACTTTTCTCAGTGAAAACAAAGATCAATATTTTATCAAAACGGGAAGTAGAAAAAGGAAGGCTCCTTGTTTTAAAAGTAGAAATAAACAGTAAGGTTTTTGTTTTTATTAATATTTATGCTCCCACAGTAGGAAGTGATCGAATTCAACTGTTTCAGAAACTTAAGAAAGTTCTTTATGATTTAGATCAAGATGATTTTTTAATTATGGGTGGGGATTGGAACTGTACTGTATATTTTATCACTGACAGGAATGGTGAAGAACCTCATCCATCATCTGCCCTATCCCTAAAAAATGTTATAAAACAATCAGAACTCTTTGATATTTGGAGAGGAAAGAATGAAGGAGTGAAACAGTACACCTGGATTAGAGTTACTAACAATAGAATTAGTGCTGCTCGTCTCGATAGATTTTATATGAAGAAAACTATGTATAATAGAGCAATGGACACACAAATAATCCCAAACGTTATCTCAGACCAGCATATGATCACTTTACATGTTTTATTGTCACATACAACCCCTCGTTTTTATTTTTGGAGGTTTGACACCAAACTTCTTTTAGATCACGACTTCTGCAAAAATTTTAAACATTTTTGGAGTTATTGGGTAACTCAAAAAAGTGATTTTAACAATCTCCTGCAGTGGTGGGAAGTGGGGAAAGCTCAGATTAAACTTTTTAGTCAGCAATTTTTATCACATACAAGAAACAAGCTTAAATATACTGTATATGTTTTAGAAAAAGAGATATGTGAAATTCAAAATAGCCTGATGAACCAAAATGATCCTTGTTTACAAGAACGCTTAAAGACAAAAAAACAGGAATTAAGAGATATATTTCAGGAGAGGGTTAAAGCAGCTTTGGTCAGAGCACGGTTTATATCAGTGCACGATATGGATGCTCCAACAACCTTCTTCTTTAGCTTGGAGAAAAAATACTCCCAATCCAATGTTATGCATGGCATTCGAAAAGCAAACGGGACAGTTACCTCAGATCCTCAGGAGATGAGAAGGCTTGCTGTGGACTTTTACACTAATTTATATGCAAAAGAAGAGACTGACTTCTATCCATCAAGTGACTTTTTTAATGGTCTGCCAGTATTGGATGAACAAACTGCACAAACTCTTGAAAGTGACCTGTGTTTCGGAGAAGTGACGGAAGCAGTTCATCAGCTTAATAAAGGGAAAGCTCCAGGCATTGATGGTCTGCCGGCAGAGTTTTATAAGTCCCTTTGGGAAGTTATTGGGCAATATTTGGTTTGTGTTTTAAAGGAAAGTTTTAATCTGAATATGCTCCCTAAAAGTTGTCAGCGGGCCGTTCTCTCTCTAATCCCCAAAAAAGGAGATTTGCTTATGTTAAAAAATTGGAGGCCTGTGTCTGTACTCACTACAGATTACAAAATACTGTCTAAGTGCTTTGTTAACAGACTTAAAAAAGTGTTAGACAAGTTAATTTTTGAAGACCAAGCTTATTGTATTCCCAAGAAATCTATTTATGATAACCTGTTTTTAATGAGAGATATTTTAAGGTATACAAAACTGTACAATGTGGACTTTGGGATTGATCAAGAGAAAGCTTTTGATCGTGTAGATCACCACTATCTCTTTTATGTTCTAAAATGCTATGGTTTTGGTGAAAAGTTTTTATCTTGGATAAAGGTGTTATACCATGACGCTTCATGTTTGATAAAAGTTGGAGGAGGGTTAAGCGTTCCTGTAAAAATGGAGAAAGGCATTAGACAGGGATGTCCGATGTCAGGACAGCTTTACAGTTTAGCAATAGAACCTTTACTTTGCATGATAAGGAAAAAATTAAAGGGCATAGTTATATCAGGAGGTTTAAGAAAAGAAGCTTTTGTTCTCTCTGCTTATGCTGATGATGTTGCTGTTGTAATTAAAAATACAGAAGATGTGCAATGTTTAGAAGAAAGCTTAGAAATATATGGCAAACTTTCTTCTGCCAAACTTAACTGGGAAAAAACAGAATCCTTATGGTTTGGATCCAAAAGTAATGATATTTTTAACTTACCTAAACTTCCAAAAATGTTAAATGGAATAAAATAGGTTTTAAATATTTAAGGGTATTTTTAGGTAATGATGACTTTGATAAGAAAAATTGGGAGGGATTAGTAGTTGGGTCCGCGCTAAGTTGTCTAAATGGAAATGGTTGCTACCCCAGCTTTCGTATAGGGGAAGAGTTCTGATCGCCAACAATTTGATCGCCTCAACACTCTGGCATAAGTTCATGGTCCTCGACCCACCGATGGTTTTAATCAGAGAGATTCAAAAGATGCTGGTGGACTTCTTCTGGTCTGGACAACATTGGCTAAAGCCAGCGATGCTCTACCTGCCGGTGCATGAAGGTGGACAGGGACTCATCGACATAAAGGCGAGGCTGGCAACCTTTCGATTGATGGCGGTCCAGCGCCTCCTCTATCATCAGCCTCATGTGTGGATGGACGTTGCGTGTGCCCTGCTTCTCAAGAACGGAAGAATGGGCTTGGACAGACAACTGTTTTTAATGAATTTTAATGGAACTTCACTCGGGGGACTTACACCCTTTTATAGTAATATATTGGAGCTGTGGCAGACTTTTAATTTTTCCAGAGAATGGGGGAGTCCTGATGCCTGGATCCTAAAAGAGCCCTTATTTTTTAATGATCTTTTACACACTGTTTGTTTGTCCTCTGATGCCATTAGAGTCGCACTGATTAGTGCTGGGTTATCAAAGGTATCCGATCTTAGAAGAGGATGTGAATGGATGGAGGCAAAGGAACTGGCTGATATGGTGGGCTTCAGATCCGTAAGGACCACCCAACGGTTGTTTAACGAACTAGAGTCGGCACTCCCAAGAGCCGCAAGAGACTTTTTAAATGTTACTGCTCCAAAAACCTGTAAAGAGGCGTATGGTTTCCCTGATTTTAAAATCTCCCTAAAGGATGAGGATTGGGAGGAAACCCCTGGAAACACAGTGAATATGAAAATCCCCAAGTTGAGTTGTTTTAGAACGTTAACCAGGAAAACCCTTTACAGAGTGTGTGTTAAAAACTGCAACTATACAATTTTTAAAGACTTCAAAGGAACAAAATGGACTTCAGTGTTGGAGTCAGACTCTTCCCCGAGAGGAAGCTGGAGGTCCCTGTACAAAAGATCCATTGAGAAAAGAATAGGAGATCTTCAATGGAGAATTGTATATGGGATATTAGCTATGAACAGACACATAGCACGGTTAGATCCTTTACTTGGGGAGGGTTGTCCTTTCTGTGGTGAGTCTGAGAGTGTTTTACATGTGTTTATGCAATGTTCTCGTTTAAAAAATATTTTAGAATTGGCAAAATGTTGGAGTATAAGACTGGTGGGTTGTTTTAGTTTTAATATGTTCATTTATGGCCCAAAGTACTCCGTTGATAAAAGGTTGAAAGTGATTATTTTAAATTTTTTGTATGGTTTAATCAAGCTTGCAATTTGGGTTACAAGGAAAAATAAAGTGGAAGCAAAGGGGGGTGAAACAGATCCTGTTTTCATGGTTAATTGTTTTATTAAAAAAAGACTAACGTTGGAATATGCTTTTTACAAACTTACTAATAATGTGATGTTTTTTTTATCATTTTTGGGGAGTTGATGGGTTTTTATGTGAACCTGATGGTTTTGAAGGATTTAAAATTAAAATTTTTTGAGAAGGTTTGTAATTGAGTGTTTAAGGTCTTTTATTGTTTATTTATTTATTTATTCATGTTTTATAGCTTGGGAATGTATAAACTTATGTGTTTTTTTTCCCATTAAAAAAAAAAAAAAAAAAAAAAAAATCTATTTTGTAATGTATAAATAAAGGACATTCTAAAGTCAAAAGTCTCTCTCTCTCTCTCTCTCTCTCTCTCTCTCTCTCTCTCTCTCTCTCTCTCTCTCTCTCTCTCTCTCTCTCTCTCTCTCTCTCTCTCTCTCGTGTGCATGCGTGAGTGTTTGCTGAGTGAGTGAGCCGGAGAGTGCGTGTGGTGAGCTCGAGCTTCGTTAAGCGTGAGTGATTTTTTTTTGTGGTTGCTGTCTAGAACAACCATTCTTTCCTTTTCTATTAACTTTTTTTCCTCTATCTTTTTTCTTTCTTTCTTTTCTGTTTTTGATCTATTGTTGTCTGTGTGTTGATCCAGGCCGCGTGCTACCTGTATTCAGCGAAGCACGGCGGCCCCGGATTCACAGGTTTTGAGCACACTCACTCGGCATCATGCAGTGAAGGTGGCGTCTACGGTGAGTGTGGAGGATTGTTGTATGGCAATAGGAGAAGTTGTGAGCCATGAATGTGTTTTGTCAGCATCAAAAATGAATAATGCAACTGTCATTTTTCTAAACAGTGTTGACAAAGCAAATTAGCTAGTTGAACAGGGGATTACTATTGATGGTTAATTTACGCCTGTTCTATAACACCTGAATCGACCATCTTACCGTGTGTGAGTGATTCATTGCTGTTGTTGAGCTCCTTATTCTCCATAGGCGAACCTGAACTCCTGAAAAGCTGGTCCATACTCAGAATCCATTGTGTCTGCAGTACTTGTGCAGCGGGTTACACAAGTATCAAACTTAGTCTCATTATCGGATACATTGAGTATCCTTACCCCTTTTAAAAAAGGGCCTGTTAAAACTAAACTGATGGTTTGCTCAAGGCTGTTGAATGTCAAACAATGCTGCAACTTATTGCTTTCCTGTACTCTGCTTTAGCTCTCTCTCTCTTTCTCTCTCTCTGTAAACTGTATGCATGCATGTGTGTGAATATTAGAGTAGTTTAAGTGTTTAGTTTAGTTAATAAAGTCTTGTTCATGTCACATGTAAAGTTGTCTGTGTTTTGCGCTCATACGCTGGAGTCCCTATACATGTCGATCCCGACTACATGCTTTTAGTAGTACTATACAATTATATTGTTATTTCTCATAACCTGGAAATGAACATTTCTTAGAATTAATAAACAATTAACACTGTGTGTTCATTGGACAATGGGTTAATTGATTGTAATATTAATTTTATTGCATTAAGTTAATTTTATTAACTGATCCAAATATTAATAATTAATTATAACTAGTTATGATTAATTATTCATATTTATTTTGAGCTAATTTGCTACAATATTAAAAAATAAAGTTACATACTGTAGAACATCTTTTAAATAAGTACCAAACTTTATTTATCTTAATATAGCCTACTGTTGTATGTTGTGCAGCAGACAAGGTTAAAGCCAAATTGGAAAACCAACGAGATATTGATATTGATGAGGAAAAATATATTCTCGGTCAGCGCCATCTTGTAGGCATGAATTAGCTGAAGACGATCAATAGTTTTTCACTCCTATAAAAGTTTCACTTCGCTGCATTGCAAGACTGTAGCTGTACGTAGAGTTCAAATATAAAATTGAGTTAAATATAGCTAGTAAATCAATGATGGGGAAAGAAAAATTGCTGCACCTTGTTTTTCAGACAAAAGAGCTCAATCACAATACTTTTGATCTGACTCAACATGTACATGGACCTACACACAATTGTGGACACACTCTAGATTTAATTATTAGCAAGGGTCTAAACATTTCATCCATTGTCATTAAGGATGTAGCGCTATCTGATCTTTTCTGTATTTTCTTTGATTTATTGATCTCTCCGACTGTTGAAGCTAGATCTATCTCGGTCAAAAGCGATGCTTAAATGAGAATACTAGTGCACTCTTTATGAAGGCTATATCTTTAACACCAAGCATATCTGCAGACTTGATTCTTTTAATTTCAAAGTACAGAATGTTATTGATAACATTGCTCCTGTGAAAGTCAGGAAGAAAAGAGGCAGACAAAAAGCACCATGGAGAAACTCAACAGCAGTGCAAAATATGAAAAGACAATGCAGAAAAGCTGAGCGCATGTGGCGAAAGACAAAACTTGAAATCCATTATAACATCTATAAAGATATTCTTTATGCGTTCAATGTGGAATTAGGCAAAGCTAGACAGACCTTCTTCTCAAATATTATGAACAAAATCTTAAACAACACCCACACTCTTTTAGCTACTGTAGAGAGACTAACAAACAAAATTAATTAAATCTCAAATCTTCCTCACTGTGCTATGTCTGAACTGTTTGCACTTTATTTTATACATATTATCTTTTTATTCTTTTAATTCCTTTTCCTGTTTTTATTTCATTTTTAATGTATTTTATATCTTTTATGTATCATCTTGTTATTCTGACTTTTAATGCATTTTCAATATTGCTGTCTGGTTGAAAGAGCTGGGAGAATTAGGAAGAAAGTGATTAGGTTAAAATTTGGTAAATTTGGATAAGGGGACAAACCATGGGGAAATTTAAGATGTAGTGCATGGTTAAGATATCTCTGGATTACAGTCAGGACACTTTCCAAAGGGGAAATTTGAACTGCGTTGCATAGATAAGATATCTCCGGAAGGGGGATTAGGGCTGTGTGGTGCAGTATGAGGTGTCTTGGCAAAAGAGGAGATTGAAACTGTGTTTATCAGTTTGAAGTGCCTTAAACAGGTAGCAGTCCTGTCATGTGAGGAAGATCCATTCTGATCTGATCTGATGGATAGATCCGTTTAGATCCACTCTGATGGACAACAACAACAACAACAACAACAACAAACTCCCTAAGACTTCCTAGCTCTTCCATCCAGATAGCAAAATTCTCGGTTTTTACTGTTTTTTCTATTCCTTATGTTCTATTTTTATTATTCTTTTTTATGTAAAGCACTTTGAATTACCATTGTGTATGAAATGTGCTATACAAATAAAATTTCAGATGTATTGTACTCAGGGATGCTGTCGCGACTCGGCCAAGTGTGATTTAACAGGAACTCGAAGGTGAATTATTAATAGCAGGCTTTATTAGCAGAACAGAACAATGTGTTATGGAATATGATCATGGAATATTTTCAGTGAAACTTATAAACTATGAAACCTAAAGTAGATTTTGAATCCATTGTTTGAACAGCATTGGCAACCCATTGGTTTTATTTGGGGAAAAAACATGAACATTGAGAAGTTATAAGTAGGTTAGAAGCCTCACAATAAACGGCTAATCTGACAGGTTTTTTTTTTTTTTTTTTTTTTTTCTCCATCAGTTACAAACACCATACACATTCTTAGATAATACAAAAAGAGAAAATATATAAGAAATATAAGACATATATATGAAATTATTGTGTATTCAGATATTAATCAATGTTGTATATCTCTGACAGAAGGAAAGGAAGCAGGTCAGCGATAAAAAAGAAGTACAGCTGCTTCAGTTATCTGTTTGGAAGCACTCCATCCTGTATTAGTACCATAGCCATGCCAGTCGAAACTCGGAAAGTCCCCACACTGTTTAGGGACCGCCTGAGGAAAGTGTCCACCTCCACCAATACAGAACTGCAAAGATATGAGTACATTAATAACAACAAAACATACCTATTTCCTCAAATAACATTGCAGTTGATTTACTTGTGTTGTAATTGTATTACTGTAAATTAATTTCCTCTTCATTTATACACTAAAGCATGAATTATTGCCTGTGGTGATCAGAAGCACTTCACAAATGCTGTTCATGAACATTGTTGTAAATAATCAAAAATATTTGTTTAGCTCACATGTTCAGTGTCACAACCGGTTGGTTTAATGCCTGAACAAAGTGCCATGGCTGCCTTTTCATTATTGAAGACTCTGAATGTGACGAATCCAGGCTCAAATATTGCTGAAAAAAAAAACACAGAATGTATAATTGATGATGGTCTGTCATGGTCCATGCACAAAGAAAGTCAAAGTGATTCAATTTCAACATTGACGATGCTTTGTAAATAATTTGCAATTTGGACGTATTATACGAGGTGGCTAATTTGTATGAATTCATATGACCTTAAACTTCCCCTAAACCTACCGGTCACTGGGGTTTAGACAAATCGTATGAATTTGTACGAATGACGTTGTACAAATTCGTACAAATTACCCACCTTGTAAAATACGTACAAATTGGTCGTGAGATAGTGCTGGCCTACACCATCACTGAATAATACACAGATTTTATGTCAGTCAATGTAGCTACTTTCTTTAAAAATATTTGAAAAATATTGGCCCAAGAGGAATTGCTGTACCTCTTGAATTAGGTCCATACAGTTTTTTGGTAGAATCCACATTTCCAGTATCATACACTATTGGAATAGCAGGTCCATTATTAATTTTGCAAGTCCCGATTCCAAAGCTCACAGGGAATTTCTGGGAAAATAACATAAGTTTTTGTTGTTGTTTTTTTTTTTTTTTTTTTTACAGAATTGTAGTCTTTTTCCTTTAACCCTGTAAAACCCAAATATGGAAATATAAAAAAAAAAAAAAAAAATCCTCTGATGTAGAAATTAAAGATTTTTAAATTTTTTTTTACATTTTAGTAAGTTTTTAGGGAAATATTGTAATATTGCAACGTTGGGCCTAGGTAGGAGCATAATTTCTGTATTTGTACTTACTTTGTCTGAACAGATATACATAGCATTTATGCATTAATTTGCAGAGTTGATTGCTTACTTAGCCCCATAACAGTATATAATGAGTAATAATCACACAAAAATCATATTTTTCATGAATAAGCATTTATTAATAAAAATATTGACAAAATTTGTAATTATAAAACTTTTGCTTCTATCACTCCCCAAGATAGTTCTTTTCATCTGAGAAGCACAGGCGAACATTGCACTTGCTACACAATGCATTTGTGTATCAATTATTGTAGTGTCTGCAGCATCCTCTCTTCGTCTTTACTGGGAAATGCGCAATCATGTATTTGCATACATCCAGTGGGGGGTGATCTGATGACATCTTGACATTCTGAAATGGAAAAAGTAAAAAAAAAAAATAAGTGAATAATATGTGTCTTATATTGAAGTAGATAAACTGAAAGAATAGACAGGGTGGTAGACCATGTGTCAAGGGTGGAGATCTAAGTATTATCCATCAAAGTATTATAATTTCAATGCAATTATTAATCAAAATTCCACTACTACATTCAAACAATACTGTCTGGCTGGCCCATTATGCTCTCTACTTATCATACTAAAAGGGACACATGCATCCCCCCAGAGCACTTACAGGTTCATTTTCAAGACCATTCACACCTGTCCCACCAAAAAATCCAGAACATTCAGAGCCTGTTTTTCTATCTCCTAGTGCTATAAACTGCTACTTGGGCAACACTCATAAACATTCTCAGGATCATTTAGAAGTTAAAAAACTACAAAGATAGGGAGTTTCAGATACTGCTCTAGATGATGGAGATTCCACCTACAATGTACTCCTGTGTTTAATTATGGTATAAGCTAAACTAAGTACTAACTTAGTTCAAATGAATCATCTAACAGTTTAATGTGTGTAAGGAATTTTACATACTTGAATCTTGACGACATCCAGTCAAGTCATGCAAAAAAGGAGATGTTTGCAGGTAGAGTGAGTTCATGGCCAGATGACCGGACCTATAAACACTTCTTCTATCCAATAGCATTGTGAGGACAAATAATAGAACCGATTAACTATGTAAATGTGGTCTTGAGAAAAAAATTAAGAAAAAAAAAAAAAATAAATAATAATTTGCAGGCATTTTTTTTTAAATTATTTTGAAAGTGATGTTGTAATTATGCAACAGTGGGCTTTACAGGGTTAACTTATATTTTATGTAAAACTCAAAGCTGCTATCAAAGTTTGTCTTACCTTGAATAAATTGAAAAGGTTTCCTCCGTGTCGAGTTAAGAAGCGATTTTCAGTGTGGTATCTCAGGATGGAGGCAGTGCTCCAGTTTTCCATCACCATATTATTAGGAACATGCCACACAGACACATCCTGTGCCGCAATTTCAAAGTATCCAGGATTCTATGAAAGAGAGGAAACAGACTGTCAATTCATTTTGTAGATTAACATGTTTTAATTGTTGAATGTAATAAAAAATTACCTTGTAATCATCACTTGTAGCAGCCTCTGCAGTTCCAAATGTGACTCTGTTTGCCCATGTTCCTTCACCATCAGGCCGTTTTGCGTTGCTGCCCTGATCACTAGACCAGCGATCACCAACAGTACACTTTCCATACATGTTGTTTTCATGAACGCTGGCCACCAGCGTCCAGCCGCCGCCCGCAGTGGTCATATCACAAAACGTCTGGTAAAGGACCCCTCTTGGTGAGATCAGATAGTACAGGCCATCTGCATTAACAGAAGCATTGCTGAGTCACCTTAATTGAGTTGTTGCTTAAGATAACACAAATAAATTCAAAAATACCATACCCTCATAAACATGATATTTGTCAAGAATTTCTTTGCAGCTTCGAGCAACATATTTAATTCTGCCCTGAAGTAATTGAAGCTCCTGGTTGCTGTTGGTATCAGTAATTTTAATACATGATGCTTCTGTTTCTACAAACATAGCTCCCACTGTAGAAAGATAATAAAAAGAGTAAACACTGGTTACACCATGGTATTATGTATGTTTTTCATTTTTTTACTCCCACCAGATGGCACTAATCTACCTTCAAAAAATTTGATTATAAATGCCTTGTCTCTATTTTAACATGGAATGCTGCTTTAATTGAAAAACAATTTAAAAATATATTAGAAAAAAAAGCTAATACAATTGTATAAATATTGCATAGTATCATAAAATACCCTCAAAATGTTAAATAATAATCAAAAAGTATTATTGAACAAAATATATTACATTGGTTTTCCTGACAAAAAGAAGTTACATTTCAAGTGTGACACCTAAATGGAGAGGACAATAGAGTTAAGATAAATTAGTATCGATCAAATCAGATAATTACACTTACTGAATTGAACATCACAGAAGCATAAACTCAGTGCGAGACTGAGAAGGATCCCAAAAAACATTTTTGTAAGAAAGGATGATTTTCTGTCCAGTGTCTTGGGAATATCCCGGATGAGGAAACAGGTGCCTCAACTCCTGTGATGTGTGGCAGCAGCAGCAGCGTGAGATATCATATTTATACACACAAGATCAAGCAGCCTCCAGGATGTCCTGGACATCCAATCATAGTACAGATGTCAAACCGTACCATATATGGCATATTGAGAAATATAGTAACAAGTAAGAGATGTGTGTGTCTATAAAACAAGGGAAGTCTTACACAAGAATAGTCAAAAGTAGTGCCTAAGAAATAAGAACATATTAACAGTCTGCATACTAAAGGAGAACAGTACTTCATGATTAAAAACACTCTGAAAACTTGCAAACCTGAAATGGTGATGTGTTTGGTTCAATGTTTTATGTGAAGAATGTTTACTAAAAAACAAACGTTGTGATTAAACTGACATTCTTTCTATGATCTGAACAAGATAAGTTAATATACTACCATTTCCATGAGTCAGTAGTAAAGTAACAGGTTTTGTGTTCTTGGTGTCTAAAGTGGCATTAGGAAATAATGCTTATTTACATCTGTGGCGAGGGGGGCGTGGTTCAGCGGAGTCTGCAGTGGGAGAGAGAGTCGGGAGACGCATGGTGAGTGAGTGTGTTAAATGTAAATCAAGAATACCTGTTTCTAATTTCAGTAATTGGTGCAGAGAAAGGATAAAATGCCAGGAGAAGCAGAAGTGTGTGAGAGAGAGAGGGACTGCTGACAGAGAAACGCTGGACTGATTGCTGGAGATTGTTACTGGAGTGAATCCAGTCTGTGGATTTGGATTATTTGTTGTGCGTTGCACAGACTTTTTGTTGGAGATTTGTTATTTGAAATAAAAGCTTAGTCAGCAGTCAAAGCCGACCCTGTCCTCCTCCTTCCCCACAAACTCAAACTTATTACACTGGTGCTGAAACCCGGGAAGGAAGAAGGGAGCCGCCGCCATGCAAGGGGGGCATAACTGACTGCTGCTGGGCCGGACCCCGCTCCTGTTTCTCCCCTCTCTCCGCGCCAACAATTTAACCCACTCTCTGCCACAAGAGCGGTGGGCAGGTCTGGGCCGGCCTGTTGGCATTGCGGGGACCCGGAGCATTTCGTAGACAGGTCTCCTGTCATGGAGATGGGGACGATGATCCGGGTCCCGGACGACCCGCAGGCTGCCCCTGGTCAAGCTGGCTGGTACCAAATACCTGTGAGTATCAAGGGGGGGGTACCTATCAGGCTTTGGTGGACTCAGGATGTAACCAAACCTCCATTCATCAAAGCCTGATTTCATCCGGGGCATTGGATACAAGCCGCATGGTTAGGGTGCCGTGTGTGCATGGGGATGTGGTGGAATATCCTATAGTGCCAGTCGTTATTCAATTCAGGGGTCAAAAGCATAACGCTGAGGTGGCAGTTAATCCACACCTCCGGCATCCGATAATTCTGGGAACGAATTGGCCAGCATTTATCAAATTATTGGATTGTTTGTGCTCGGATGCCTCTTGGGGGAAAAAGACGCTGGATAAGGATGCAGGTGGGAGAGACTGACCGGGGACCAATGAGTATAGCCTCAGGGGAACAGAGCGAAATCGGAAGGCTTATTCTTTTGGACCGCGATGATTTTCCCCTGGAGCAGTCTCAGGATGAAACCCTAAAACATGCCTTTGAAAAGGTCAGTACCATTGACGGTCAGCCTCTCCAGCCTGGACGTCTGCTTTCTTATCCATATTTTGCAATCATAAAAGATAGGTTGTATTGAGTGACCCAAGACACTCAGACAAAGGAAGATACAACCCAATTGTTAGTTCCAAAGAGCCGCAGGGAAATGCTTTTCCAAGCGGCTCATTCTAATCCAATGGCTGGGCATTTAGGACAAACGGCAACACTAAATTGCCTCATGACCCAATTCTTTTGGCCGGGCATTCACGAGAATGTGCACATCTTGTTGTGAATGTTGGTTGGTGAATCCACCCCCTTCGAAAGAATTGGTATGGACCTCATCGGGCCATTAGAGCAATCAGCGAGAGGGCATTGCTTTGCATTAGTCACTGTGGATTATGCAACGCGATACCCCGAAGCAGTGGCTCTCCGCAACATTTCTACTAAGAGTAAGGCAGATGCACTGTTTAGTCTAATCTCCCGAGTGGGGATTCCAAAAGAAATCCTCACAGATCAAGGCACAGCGTTTATGTCACGCACATTACGTGAACTTTACGAGCTATTGGGCGTTAAATCGATTTGTACCAGCGTCTTTCACCCACAAACGGACGGGCTGGTCGAACGTTTTAACTGCACGCTTAAATCCATGATTTGTAAATTAGTTCAAGAGGAAGCCAAAAATTGGCATAAGTGGTTAGAACCCTGGATATTTGCGGTGCGAGAGGTCCCGCAAGCCTCCACGGGGTTTTCCCCCTTCGAGCTTCTCTTCGGATGCCACCCCCACTTGGGAGGATAGACCATCTCAGGCTAAAAACGAAATTCAGTATATGCTGGATTTGCGAACAAATCTCCACACCTTGGGGCGGCTATCCATGGAGAATTTGTTACAAGCCCAGCACAAACAGAGTCAGCTGTATGACGGGGGGACTAATTTGCACAAATTTTCACCGGGAGATAAAGTGCTTGTATTGCTCCCCACTTCAAGTTCAAAATTACTTGCAAAGTGGCAAGGACCGTTTGAGGTTACATGGCAAATTGGTGAGCTCGATTATGAAGTGATATGTTCCAAGGAGAGGAGCACGTTAAATTTACGACCTCAATCTCCTAAAAAAAATGGAATGAGGCAGAACCAATGATGTTGGTGATGGTGATTTGCGGGGAGGATGATCTCGGGCCGGAGTCGAATGTCAAAAAACAATCCCTCGCTCTGGCCCCAGGGGGAGATCACCTCTCACCCTCCCAGCTCACTGATTTGACTAAATTACAAGCAGAGTTTGCTGATTTGTTTTCTCCCCTACCGGGCCGTACGGAGCTCATTCAGCACCACATCGAGACAGAGCCGGGCGTGGTGATTCGCAGCCGGCCATATAGGTTTCCTGAACACAAGAAAAAGGTAGTACAGGCAGAATTAGGAGCAATGCTTGAAATGGGGGTAATAGAAGAATCTAGCAGTAACTGGGCGAGCCCGATAGTTTTGGTTCCCAAAACAGACGGCTCAGTGCGGTTATGTGTAGATTACCGCAAGGTGAACGCTGTGTCGAAATTCGACACGTATCCAATGCCATGGGTGGACGATTGCTTGACCGACTCGATTTTATTCGACACGACTTAAAGGGATATTGGCAGATGCCCTTGTTGCCATTATCCAAAGAAAAGACACAACGGCGTTTGGATTACACCAATTCATTACACTTCCATTCGGGCTGTTTGGGGCACCGGCCACCTTTCAGTGTCTCATGGACAAAATTTTGTTACCCTATGGTGCATATGCTGCTGCCTAACTGGATGATATTATCTTCAGTAATGACTGGCAGTGGCATATGCAGCATTTGAGGGCCGTCTTGAGATCGCTGAGGGGGGCCGGGCTCACGGGCAACCCGAAGAAGTGTGTGATTGGGCGTGTGGAAGTAAGGTATCTGGGCTTCCACTTGGGACATGGACAGGTGCGTCCCAAAATTGATAAGACAGCAGCAATTGCGACCTGTCTGCACACCAAGACCAAAAAGGAGGTTAGACAGTTCCTTGGGCTGGTGGGATATTGGTGCTGCAGTGCGGATGGTTCCCCAGCCTGAGTCGGGTTGTGGGAGTATGTGGCGAGGGGGCATGGTTCAGCGGAGTCTGCAGCGGGAGAGAGAGAGTCGGGAGATGCATGGTGAGTTAGTGGGTTAAACGTAAATCATGAACACCTGTTTCTAATTCCAGTAATTGGCGTGGAGACAGGATAAAACGCCAGGAGAAGCAGGAGTGTGTGAGAGAAAGAGGGGCTGCTAACTGAGAAACGCTGGACTGATCTGGAGATAGTTACTGGAGTGAATCCCGTCTGTGGATGTGGATTATTTGTTGTGCGTTGCACAGACTTTTTGTTGGAGATTTGTTATTCAAAATGAAAGCTCAGTCAGCAGTCAAAGCCGACCCTGTCCTCTTTCTTCCCCACAAACTTGAACATATTACAACATCCTTTTCTTATCAATTGATGGTTTTTAAGAAACTAAAGTAAACAGACATTACAGAACTTTAACTGTAGACAAGAAAAACAAGAACAAAGACTTCCTTGTGCACTTTACTGGCAAATATCACGAGAAAGGGATTTAATGCGTCCAAATTCTCATACTATCCATCCTAAATAGAATTCGAAAATAGAATTAGTGTATCCCAAAGCATAGTATGTTGAAATGAGTATTCCAAAGATACCCGGATGTTTTACTTTTTCCGGTTAGAATCCAAAGAGCAGATCTGTGCACACTTAACAGCTAATACTGCCCACAACACATTGTGCTTTAGATGAGGATTCGATTAGATCTACAAACTACATTCTCCTTCAGTGACGCAGATATCAACTCTGCGCTTGATCTACGAGACTTGAAGCCGCCTTCACCTTCAAGCAGCTGGAATTCACCTCTGATTGCAGAAGCCATGCTCACAGTGTTTTCACTACTGTGCTCAGCTGTATATGACATGATGTTCCGTTCTTCCCTGACTCAGGCGAGACTCATGATATATATTTTCCCTGAAAGCCGCGTTCATTGAGGGAGTGTATTCTTACTACAAGAGTGCTAGAACAATCTTAATGCTGACAGCACTCAGCTGAATATGACATGATGCTCTCCCCTGACTAAGGTGAGACTCATGGTATATATTAGTGATGGGAGGCTTTCTGAAGCATTTCATCAAATTGGGCCAAAAACTGTTCATTACTCTAAGCTTTTATCACAGTGCACATTAGGGACATCTGGTGGTCAAACTTGTTTTCTCCACCATATCTAAATCATCGCAGAGCAGATCTATGGTTTTAAAAAGCATGTGACCAAAGCTTCGGAAGTCTGTGACATACGGAATCACTCTAGTCTTGAATCAGTTCCATCTAATCAGATGTAATCTCATCTAAATTAATATTCAGCTTAGCACAAATCAGGAAACCAATTGGACCTCATCTACACACGCTGTGACTCCCCCGACAATGCACTGGTTACTCCACTACACATCTCAGATAGGGCTGTAGTCAAGTCCACCTTTGTCGAGTCCAAGTCAAGTCCAAGTCCAAAAGGTTCGAGTCCAAGTCAAGACCGAGTCCAAAAGGTTCGAGTCCAAGTCAAGACCGAGTCCAAAGAGGTTCGAGTCCAAGTCAAGACCGAGTCCAAAGAGGTTCAAGTCCAAGTCAAGTCCAAGTCCAAAAGGTTCGAGTCCAAGTCAGTCCGAGTCCAAATGAGACAGTCAAGACAGAGACAGAAAAAAAAAGAATCCTCTTCAAGACCTTCGTACATAACTATTGATAATTTATGTGATGTGAGAGACAGCATATCTTAGATTCTAAAATAATAATCTTGCATTATTATTTTTTGCATTATTACGTTTTTAAATTCTCTACAACTGTGGTTCCCAAACATTTTACAGTCGCGTACACCCTGAGGCATTTAACATTCTTCTGCATACCCCTTCTCTTCCACTTAGACTGCTGCAATCACACCTTTTCCATTAACGGACAATATTTTCCCCTTTAAACTGATTGTGCATTACAGTGCTTTTTTTTTTTTTTTACCTCTATAAATACCTTTATAAAATAAATCAATGTTTTAAATTAAAAATGTCCAAAAGAAAAATAAGCAATGATGTTATAATGTGTGATACTTTTAAATTGAACTAAAACTGCCAGTAGGTGGCGGTAAGTCACTGTCTTAATGAGTGAGTCATCGAGTCATTCAATTCATTCATTCATTCATTCATTCATTCATTCATTCATTCATTCATTCATTCAGTAACGACACAAGTGGATGTATTTTTGAAAGGGTAATTGAATCATTGACTCTCATGGTTTTTACACAGCCACAGATTTGTTCACAAAACATCGATATGAATCAAAGTTCTGCTGTGGCTTTTGTTTGAACTAGACATGCGCTGATTTCAATTTTCTTGGCTGATTCCGATTTCCGATTTTTGGATAGTGTGATCTGCCGATACCTATTTTTGCAGATTCTGATTTTCTTTCTAAGAACTATAATTGACAGCATATACAAACAAAAATCTACCTTTTCTTCAACACAAAGTTTTATTTTCATAAAAAAAGTAAAACTCAGTAATAAAATAAGAACAAATAAAAAAATTCAAAACAGCAAATAAATGCAATAGAATAGAGAGCAATGAAACTAAGTTTTTCAGGTTAAGTAGGTTTTTATTTAGATAAGAAATACTACAGAAATTAAAGTAATCAAATGTAAAATAACACATCCACATTGGTTACCTTAATTTCTGTATTTTTTATTGTAAATATTAAATACAGACTTATTCTTACCATTAAAGTTAAAAACGTATTCAGTCAAGAGCAGAAAGTGATTTTCTTTGTCTTTTGTTCTTTAAATAACATGTCAGACAGCAGCAGGAATATTGGACGGCTGTCCCTTTAAGAGTTGCGTTCTCTTAGCTATTTAACGATCCAAAACTGACTGTGTTTATCTGAATAATTGCCAAGACGAGCATTTTGACATAATTTTGTATGTATTTAATATTTTAAGTGCATTAAGCTACTCATTTTGGTAATTGTGACTCTGTTTGACTTCTGTCTCTGTTTGAGACTAAGCGTGGCTTATTCGCGTGATCAGTGGTGCGCGCGATTTCGGTGTGAGCACGAAACCTGCAGGAACCGGAGCGAATGAGACGAGTGAGAGAGAGAGGAGGCGCCCGCGCGAGTGTGTGTCACTTCACCGTGAGAGAAGAGAGCGAGAATGCGCAGCTGACGTTACTGCCTGTGCCGCTGGTAACAAAAAAGATTGGCTCGGAATTGGTAAGAAGTGAGACTGAAAAACTGGACTCGGTCGAGACCAATTAGGACTTGTGGCGAGACCAATGACCAAGTCCGAGACAAGTCCGAGTGCAAATATCACCGAGTCTGAGACGAGTCCGAAACAACAGAAAAACGTCTCGAGTCCGGACTCGAGTACTACAGCACTAATCTCAGACCACTTTATCATCACTTTTAATCTCAACCTGACCCCTAACTCAACTCTCACTCCACCAAGTTACTTTTCGGCAAACCCTACGCACCCTCTCACCATTCAGCCTATGCTCTATTGTCTCATCCACACTTCCTCCCCCTAACCAGTTCTCATCACTGGACACTTACAATGCTACTGACACTCTTTGCACCACTCTAACATCTTGCTTAGATTACTTCTGCCCCCTTTTAACCAGACCATCCCATGCCACCCCCTCTGCCCCCTGGCTCTCTGATGTTCTCCATGAGCATCGGCCGAGACTCAGGGCTGCAGAGAGGAAGTGGCACAAATCTAAAGATCCTACTGACCTTAGCTCATATCAGTCACTCCTTTCTTCTTTCTCTACTAATGTCTCCAATGCTAGATGTCTCCAATGCCACATACTATCAGACTAAAATTAACAATTCGAAGCAGACTAGGATTACCCCACTGCTTAAAAAACCGACTCTGAATCCAGCACTTTTGGAAAACTACAGACCAGTATCCCTTCTTCCTTTCATTGCTAAGACACTTGAGAGAGTTGTATTCAACCAACTGTCTACTTATCTCACACAGAACAACCTCCTTGACGACCACCAGTCTGGTTTCAAGAGTGGCCACTCAACTGAGACAACTGCCTTGCTCTCAGTCACTGAAGCCCTGAGACTGGCACGAGCGACTTCAAAATCAACAGTACTCATCTTGCTGGATCTGTCTGCTGCTTTTAACACAGTTAACTACCAGATCCTCCTGTCAACACTCATGTCGAAGGGCATCTCGGGAACCACAGTCTAGTGGTTCAAGTCTTACATCTCAGGTAGTTCCTTCAGGGTATCTTGGAGAGGTGAGGTGCCAAGTCACATCATCTTGCTACTGGGGTACCTCAGGGCTCAATGCTTGTGTAACCCCCTCTTTCTGGTTCTTTCATTTGTGTCAGCCCTCCCGGAAATGATCAGACAGAGACATAGGCTAAGCTCACTTGTGTTTACTGGAATAAACTGGAATAAACAAAATGGAAACACCATACAGACGTGTAATATAGTCAATCCGGTCACAAAACGTTCTCCTCAAAAGCTTATTGTGACTGATTTCCAGTTCAACAATCAATAAATGATTTTTCCAAATAATAATGAGCTCAGTTTCTTTTTTTCGAACACATAAAACATATCATTGAACAAACATTAGTGCACCATACCTTGAATAAACAAAATGGAAACACCATACAGACGTGTAATATAGTCAATCCGGTCACAAAACTGTTGAAAATAAATACACATGAAAAGACCCTTAAAGAGAAATAAAAACATTAATAACAACACGTTATTTTAATTTGACTGGAGAGAGGTTCTACACCTACTGTTCTCCTCAAAAGCTTATTGCGACTGAGGAGAAAATGGCCGACCTCACTTATAAATTACCCTAGTCACCTGCAGGTGTCCCCATCTTTTAGGTGTATTTAGTTCGTTCTATTCAATTAATATTTTAGAATTATTATACAGGATAAACAAAAATTTTGGCACAATTCATTACAATTTTGTTTTCTCTGTTACACTTGAACCACTTCTCTTCTCCATCTACATGTCATCACTAGGATCTGTCATTCAGGAGCATGGTTTCTCCTATCACTGTTACGCTGATGACACACAACTTTACCTCTCATTCCAACCAGATGATCCGACGGTTGCTGGTTGCATTGCAGCCTGCCTGACAGCCATTTCTGCCTGGATGAAGGACCACAACCTTCAACTCAACCTTGCAAAAACAGAACTGCTTGCAAAAACAGAACTGCTTGTGGTTGGTGCCAACCCAACACCTCATCATAACCTTTCAATTCAACTTAGGTCATCAGCCATTACTCCTTCCAGGACAGCTAGGAACCTTGGAGTGGTGATGGATGATTCTTTAAGCTTCACAGATCATTTGCTACAACGACCCGGTCCTGCAGATTTGCCTTGCACAACATCAGGAAGATTAGACCCTTCCTATCGGAGTATTCCACACAAATTCTTGTCCAAGCTCTTTTTCTATCCAGACTGGACTACTGTAATGCTCTCTTGGCTGGCCTTCCAGCATGCACTGTCAAGCCTCTACAACTGATCCAGAACGCTGCAGCAAGACTGGTCCTCAACGAACCGAAGAGAGCGCACGTCACTCCTCTCTACATCAGTCTGCATTGGCTGCCAGTAGCTGCTCGCATCCAATTCAAGGCTCTGATGTTTGCCTACAGAACGACCGCTGGCTCTGCACCGCTATATCTTAACTCACTACTTCAGACTTATGCGCCCTCCAGAAACTTGCGTTCTGCAAGTGAACGGCACCTTGTGGTGCCATCACAAAGGAGCACAAAATCGCTCTCACTGACCTTCTCCGGGTCTGTTCCTGGCTGGTGGAATGACCTGCCACGCTCTATCCGAGCAGCTTTTCAAAAAGATGCTAAAGACGTATCTTTTTCGCCAGCACTTGACCCAGTAATAGTAGCACTTACCTTGATTTCTATTTTCCTTCCATCTATTTGTGTATTTTAATAAAAATAAATAAATAAATAAATTCCTTGCTACGAGCACTTTACTGTCATAACTGTGACTCCACTCAGCACTTATGTACTGTTGTTCTCATGTTGATTTGATTGATTCTACTATTCTCATTTGTAAGTCGCTTTGGAGAAAAGCATCTGCTAAATGACTAAATGTAAATGTAAATTACTAGTGTTTCAGTCCCCATTGTCTGGGCCATCTTGTCTTATGAGTGTCTGTCGTGAGCCCTTTTTCAAGTGCTCTGCCCCGATGCTCTGCTGTCCTCTGCGTAGCACAGTGTGACTGTATTGTCCCCATATCCCTCTATGGTACGCAATATGATATCAATGAAAAAATGTGTCCTGCTTAAAATTGGACACTTTAACAATATCAATAAACATTTTCATAATTTTTAAATTTATTTAATTTTTACAAGTTTGTTGCCTCGAGGCAACATTGTACCACAATGGAAAATTTTAAACATTTGGCTTTTTCAAATAGAAAAAATAAATATATTTATTGAAAACATTCATTTCTTTTACTAGACACTTAAACAAACAAATTTATCTAGTTTTTAATGTATTAAAAGTTTCATATTTAATAAAAAGTAACATTTTAGGCAAAACTGTACCATAGTGGTACCATAGTATTACCAAACCATCATATTTTTATGTTATTATATTAAATTATCATATCCTTCTTCATCCTCATCTCCATCTTCTCTCTCACCCTCAGCATTTCCCTGACGGATTGTCACTACGATTTCATCTTCCTCATTATAGTATGACCCCTCATTAACTCCTCATACTCGCCCTCATCAGCTGCTAGTGTTACATGTGTTTTATACATTTCTGAAGTGCTATAGAAAATGTGTGGATCATAATATATGCAGATACAGTATGAATTAGTATTCTTATCAGTACATTACAAAATCATGTGAAAATGCCAACATATTTAGATAATTATCACTTTTCAATGGAGAAAATATGGAGTCATGTGACATGTGCACATGTGCTGAAACAAGACACAAAATGGACCCCTGTTGGTCATATTTTGGTCTTTTTTGCACTTTTATTGATTAGTATTTGAGTTATTCTGTCCTGAGATATGCTTGATTAATCAATTTGTGCTTTATTTTATTAAAAACAAACTAAAATAGACCTCCAGGCAACACCGTACCATAGAGGGATATGCTTCTTATCTTATTTATAATTAATAATAATGAATAAGACGAATAAAGCAGTACTTGTGTAGTATCGCAAGGTAATGTACTCGGTTAGTAATGTAATATTGGTTATCTTAGATCCAAAATGAGTACTGTGTACTTTGCCACGCTACGCACAAGACGCCTCATGTTGTTGCTTCAGTCAAATTAAATCGATTTGCCATGGTGAGATGGCCGCTTATATAGTCAAGTCAAGTCAAGTCACCTTTATTTATATAGCGCTTTTTACAATGCAGATTGTGTCAAAGCAGCTTTACATTGATAATTGGTATATAATTTTTCCTTTTAAAGAATAGTGTCAATGCAGGCAGATCAAAAGCACTGTTGAATAAATGTCAAGGATACTGTTGAATATCAAATGTCAAGTCAAATTAAATTAAATTAGGGCTGCACGATTAATCGTATTTTATCATGATAACAATATCTGCCTCTCTCGATTGATTTTAAATAATTGTCACGATATTGGCTCGCTCTATGAAAATGAACATAATTTGGAAATATTGGAAGTAATATTAGGAATTTCGCTGTTTTATCTTTTGAAGTTCCTAAAGGTTTTACCAGTTTTCATAATGTTGATCAGCTAGAAATGATTTTTCTTTGCTTTACAAATTTGCCGGGCAATTTGAATCTGGTTTGTCTTATTGCAAATGATTGTGTTGCTTTAAAATCTAATGTGAATACATATTACAAAGCGCTCACCACAACCATGTTTTGTATTGATTTACCATCTAACGAAGTTATCATAGTTGGTTAAATTTAAGTCTTTGTGCCACCTACAGGCCTTTTGGGTGAAGTGTAGGTTGGTAAAGAACTTGCAAAATAGCCATAGTTACATTACTCTTTTGATAGAATAAACATGATTAATAATCATGATTGTAATTTTGAGGAAACTGTGGCACTGGCTGTCGTGTTGATGATGTCTTCACAATGGATGATCTAGTCAACTCGATCTCTGCTGATACAGGGCTGCGTTGTGGTCGTGTCAAGGCACAGGTCCTCGGTCTCATCTGGAAACGGCCCCGAATCCGGTTGACTATGGTAAACCTCGGGATAAACAGAAAGACTAATATTAGCGTAGATGCCATTCTTTTTCTGATGTAACAAGTACATCTGGTGTTATAGGAAGTTTTCCCGGTTCCGGCTGAACTAATTTATGCAGCCTAATAATCCTTTAACGTATTTGAAAATATAAATATATAATGTGTTATGTGTATGCCAGGTTAAAGAGATGCGTTTTTAGTCTAGATTTAAACTGACAGAGTGTGTCTGCATCCCGAACAATGCTAGGAAGGTTGTTCCACAGTTTAGGTGCCAAATAGGAGAAGGATCTACTGCCTGCAGTTGATTTCGATATTCTAGGTATTATCAGCTGGCCTGAATTCTGAGACTGCAATAAACGTGAAGGACTATAATGCATTAAGAGCTCGCTTAGGTACTGGGGGGCTAAACCATTTAGTGCTTTGTAAGTAATTAACAAGATTTTAAAATCTATACGATGTTTAACAGGAAGCCAATGCAGTGACGACAGAACTGGGATAATATGGTCATACTTCCTAGTTCTAGTAAGGACTCTAGCTGCAGCATTTTGTACGAGCTGTAGTTTATTTATCAAGCGGGATGAACAACCACCCAGTACAGCGTTACAGTATTCTAACCTTGAGGTCATGAACGCATGAACTAACTGTTCTGCATTCTTCATTGAGAGCATATGTCGTAGTTTAGATATACTTTTAAGATGGAAGAAAGCGGTTTTACAGATGCTAGTAACATGGCCTTCAAATGAAAGATTGGCATCAAAGTGCACACCCAGGTTCCTAGCTGATGACGAAGACTTAACAGAGCAGCCATTAAGTGTTAGACAATATTCTAGGTTATAACATGAAGAAGTTTTTGGTCCAAAAATTTGAATCTCTGTTTTTTCTGAATTTAGTAGTAGGAAATTATGATCCTGTTTTTTATATCAGTTATTCTGTTATTTTTGTGAATTGGTAAGTTTTGTCAGGGCGTGAAGAAATATAGAGCTGAGTATCATCAGCGTAACAATGAAAACTAACGCCATACTTCCTAATGATATCTCCCAAGGGTAGCATGTACAGAGTGAAAAGCAACAATCCTAGTACTGAGCCTTGCGGTACTCCATATTTAACTTGTGATCGATATGATATCTCATCGTTTACTACTACAAACTGATAACGGTCAGATAAGTATGATTTGAACCATGCCAACATAATTTTCAAGTCTATTGAAGAGAATATTGTGATCGATAGTGTCAAATGCAGCACTAAGATCCAGTAACACTAATAGAGAGATACAACTACGATCTGATGATAAGAGCAAATCATTAGTAACTCTAATGAGAGCAGTTTCAGTACTATGGTACGGTCTAAATCCTGACTGGAAATCCTCACAGATACTATTTCTTTCTAAAAAGGAACATAGTTGCGATGAAACTGCCTTTTCTAGTATTTTTGACAGAAAAGTAAGATTCGAGATCGGCCTGTAATTGACTAATTCTTTAGGATCTAGTTGTGGTTTTTTAATAAGAGGTTTAATAATAGCCAGCTTAAAAGTTTTTGATATGTATCCTAATGACAAAGATGAATTAACAATATTAAGAAGGGGATCTATGACTTCTGGAAGCATCTCTTTCAATAGCTTAGTTGGTATAGGGTCTAACATACATGTTGTTGATTTTGATGATTTAACAAGTTTAGACAATTCTTCCTCTCCTAAAGCAGTAAATGAAATTAATTTTTCCTCAGGGACACTACAATGCAATGTCTGACATGATACTGTAGTAGACGGTTGCATGGTTTTAATTTTCTCTTTAATATTATCAATCTTGCAAGTAAAGAAGTTAATAAAGTCGTTACTGCTGTGCTCTTTGGAAACATCAGAAGTTGAAGCTTTATTTCTTGTTAATTTAGCCACTGTATCAAATAAATACCTAGGGTTGTGTTTATTTTCTTCTAAGAGTTTTGAAAAATAGGCAGATCTAGCAGTTTTTAAGACCTTTTTGTACTCAATCATTTTCTCTCTCCACGAAATGCAAAATGCTTCTAGTTTTGTTTTCTTCCAGCTACGCTCCATTTTTCTGGCGGCAGTTTTTAGGGCCAGAGTCTGCTCACTGTACCATGGCATTGGATTAAATACCTTAATCTTTTTTAAACGCAAAGGAGCGACTGAATCCAATGTGCTGGAAAAGACAGAGGCAATAGTTCCCTTTCAGTCGGTCACGTTCGACGTACGTCAGTAGTGACCGACGAATTGGGATATCGCTAGAGAGCCCCTATCAGCTTCGAGAGAACTAAAACAAGCCAATGGAATTGGCGTGCGATATTTGCATAATGCGCACCTCCCCTAACAGGTGGATATAAAAAGGGGGGCAGATGCAATCGCACTCTGTCTTTCGCTTCGGAGCCTACCTGGTGTCCTGCGGCTGTTTGAACTTCAAGCCTCTGAAGAAGTTTCGGCGCTTGTGTTGGTGTGACGACGCCTGCAGCGAGGTCGCGAGTTGGAGTGAGCCGGGTGGAAACATCCAATGTTTTCCCAGCGTTCCGCTGTAATTCCACTGGTTGGTCTGCGATTTGGTCTGGTTCCTCCTGTGTTTTTCTAAACACGTCGTGACGCTCCCTGTGTGTCTCGACACAAAAGAGCTGAAGTTTCCCCTTCTAAAAGAGCTTCACAGACAGACACTGCGTCTTTTTCAAGATGTCATTCTGTCTGTGCGTTTCTGGAGGCGGTCGTTTCCTATCCTCTCTGACGGCCACGATCACTTTCTCTCATGTCTGCTTAGCGTGCTGAGACTGTGTTTGTGGGTGGTCATATTTTCTTATGGAAATATGTCCACGTCGGCGCGTTGTTTGCTCGCCTTTCTCGTAAGGGCTTGAGCGCTCAGCGCGCCGTGTGCCGTCGAATTGCCGGCTGACAGCGCGCGTTGCCACGGCCACCCTGCACGGTCGAGACTCGGCTGCCTTTAATGAGGTGGAGTCCCCTCACTTATTCCCCGATCTAGTTATTTTTCTGAATCAGAAAAGTGCTACTTTGGTTAATAAGCCTGGGTGACCAGAGGATCACAGTGGGGCAATACCCGCCGACTCATTCTCCGTGGGCCCCCCACTCCTCTAGTGCATCGCAAACATGTTGTGACTATGTTCGTGGGTGGATCATGTTTAGATACATGGCCACGTCGGTGCCCAGGGTGCCGTGTGTCGTCCAGTTGGGCGGCCACGTTCACTGTCCAACATGGCTGGTAGCTTCTGCATGTGTTGCTGGTCCTCCTTAAAATAAATATGGAGGACCTAACATCTTAGTCAGGGCTCCAGCAGAGGATCAGATGTCGACTGCTACATTGGAGAGAGTATTGTTGGGCTCTGAACATGAAGATGAGGCTGAGCGTCCCACGGTTGTGGCGTGCTCATGCCGAATCGGATTCAGACTTGGCAACCATGCTTTCCCGGGCCCCTGGGGGTGTCGTGCGACGCGTACTCGCCTTGCCGCGCCCTGGCTTAGCCCGGATGTGCATGAAAAAACTTGGCAGTTTGTGGCCTTTTTTGGCGTTAATATGGAACGCCAAGAGGGTCATAATCTGCACTACAAGTTTTTTCTCTCACTACCCCCTAGGGTGGGGTGGCAGTGCTACGGGCACACCACCTCTGCCCTGCATGAGTCTTGGCCCCTGGCAAGTCTGCAGTAGGTCAAAGCACTCATTGCATGTGGGTAGTTCTGAGTCGGGGTTGAGCTACGCAGGATGCAAATCAAAGCGCAGGCCCCTGGCCAGACAATGTCCACCATGGTGGTCCAGAAACACCCCTGGCGAGTCTTGCTGGGATGTGCCGTCGTCAAAGTGTGCTTTCTCGATGCGCTCATCTCACAAACTGGCCTTGAACCCAGCCCGCTCAACCCGCAGTCACCTGACTAGCGGGAGACGGTCCTGGAGATATGGCGACCTGGAGCTGACGTAAACGGTTCTTTCTCCCCGGAGGAGGGCCGGGTGGAGAATTGGTCTGTTCCGCCGCTGGCTCTCTGGAGTCCAGCGGTACCCACTAAGAACTGTTTTCCGATCCTCTACGTCCCAAGAGTGTGGCTGGCGATGTGCAGCGCCCCGCGTTGCTACTCCCAGCCCCCTCTCACCTCGCCAGCAGGTGTCAGTGTGTTGGTGCAGGCCGCGCCCCGTGTGCCGTCTCCCATACGCACTGCTACCTCGCAGAGTCTGATCACACTCTGGGCCGCTACCACGCCGCCCGAGTCGGGTCCCCGTACTCTGGTTCGCTGCCCCACCCCCGGTACGTCTGTGGTGCGTTTGGTTCTGCTGGCTCGGTGTCTGGAGGCCTGGTTAGTGCCCCCAGCCCGTTCCGCTGGCTCATGCGTACTATCAGACTCGGCTATGCGATTCATTTCGCCCGGTGTCCTCCGGCGTCCAGGGGTGTCCACTTCACTTAGGTGTCGTTGGACATTGCACCTGTTCTCCGAGTGGAGATTGCTGTCCTCCTGGCGAGGGATACAATCGAGCCGGTCCCTCCAGCCGATTTGAAGTCAGGTTCAGCCCTACTTCATTGTACCCTAAAGGGCGGTGGGCTATGGCCAATCCTGGATCTGCGCGTCTTGAACCGGTACCTTCAGGCTGCCGTTTAAGGTGCTCATGCAGAAGCGCATTTTCGAGTGCGTCCGTCCCGGGGTTTGGTTTGCAGCATTCGACCTGAAGGATGCATACTTTCATGTCTCGATTCTGCGCTCGGGTCGAGCATGTCAGTACAAACTCCTACCCTTCGGGCTGGCCCTGTCGCTCCACGCCTTACACGGTTGCGGAGGTGGCCATTGTTCCCCTCAAGGAACAGGGCGTTCGCATTCTCGACTGCCTCGACGACTGGTTGTTCCTGGCCAGCTCGCGAAGCAGTTGTGCGTACACAGGGAGATGGTTTAGCTCACCTCAGCCTGTTGGGTCTTTGGGTCAGCTGGGACAAGAGCAAACTCGCCCCCGGGCAGAGGATCTCTTTTCTCAGTCTCGAGCTAGACTCGGTCGCCTGGATTGTGCGCCTCTCTGAGGAGCGCGTCCAGTCGGTGTTGAACTGCCTGAGTTCGCTCAAGCGCAGGATGGCGGCCCCACTGAAAGACTTCAGAGGCTCCTGGGGCATGTGGCATCTGCAGCCGCGTTTCGCCGCTCAGGTTGCTCCATATGAGGCCGCTTCAACACCGGCTCCGCGACTGGGTCCCGAGATGGCCATGGCAGCGCAGCACGCTCAGTGTCCTCGTGACACGGAGCTGCCGCCCTACCCTCATCCGGTGGTCGGACCCTTTGTTCCTGCGGGCGGGAGTACCCCTTGGACGCTGTGGTCCACACAGATGCCTCTACCACCGGATGGGGGGCCATGTACAACGGGCATGCGGTTCGGGTCTTGGACGGGGCCTCGACTGCATTGGCATATCAATTGCCTCGAGTTGCTAGCAGTATGTCTTGCACTGGGCCGCTTCAAGGAGCTGCTGTCAGACAAGCATGTACTGGTCTACGCTCCCGTCGCATATCGCAACTCGCCTGCCATCTCTTGCTATGGAGTCAGAAGCATCTGAGGTCGCTTCAGGCCACTCATGTCCCAGGTGTGCTTAACCGTGCAGCCTACGAGCTCTTACGGCAGCCTCCACTTGCGGGCAAGTGGCGGCTCCATCCCCAGGCGGTCCAGCTGATCTGGCACTACTTCGGCGAGGCCCAGGTAGTCCTGTTGCCTCCCCAGGAACTGCCCTCGGCCAGTGGTTTTCCCTGACCGGCGAGTCGCTCGGCACGGATACCCTGGCACTCAGCTGGCCCCGGGGCCTACGCAATATGCGTTTTCCCCCAGTGAGCCTTCTCGCACAGCTCCTGTGCTAGGTCAGGGAGGATGAGGAGCAGGTCTTGTTAGTGGCTCCATATTGGTCACTCGGACCCGGGTTTCGGACCTAATGCTCCTCACGACAGCCCCTCCTTGGCCGATTCCTCTGAGGAAGGACCTCCTGACTCAGAGATGGGGCTTCCTATGGCACCCGCGTCCCGACCTGTGGAACCTCCACGTGTGGTCCCTGGACGGGATGCGGAGGTTCTGGGTGATCTCCCGCAGGCGGTCGTAGACACCATCACTTCCGCTAGAGCTCCTTCACGAGGAGCCTCTATGCGTTGAAGTCGAACCTATTCGTTGAATGGTGCTCCTCTCGCAAGACGAGAGGACCCCCGATCATGCTCGGTCAGATCTGTGCTTTCCTTCCTGCAAGAGGGCTTGGAGCGAAGGCTGTCTCCCTCCACCCTCAAGGTGTATGTTGCCGCTTCGCTGCACATCTCCATGCAGTTGATGGCAAGCCCTGGGGAAACACGGTCTGACCATCAGGTTCCTGAGGGGGGCGAGGGGACTGATTCCTCCTTGCCCACCCTCCTTACCCTCTAGGGATCTTACCTTAGTTCTTAGCTAACTTCGGCGTCATCCCTTGAGCCTTTGCAATTAATCGAGTTAAAAGTACTGTCTCTTAGACCGTCCTCTTGGTTGTATTGGCCTCATGTTAAGAGGGTAGGGGACCTGCACGCATTTTCGGTCGACGAATCGTGCCTGGAATTTGGGCCTGGGGATTCTCACGTCTTCCTGAGACCCCGGCCTGGATATGTGCCCAAGGTTCCTACCACTCCCTTCAGAGATCAGGTAGTGAACCTGCAAGCGCTGCCTTCGGAGGAGGCAGACCCAGCCCTAGCTTCGCTCTTTCCAGTTCACGCCCTGCGTGTTTACGTGGATAGAACTTGAAGCTTAGGACCTCAGATCAGCTCTTTGTCTGTTACGGAGACCAGCAGAAGGGAAAGGCTGTCTCCAAGCAGAGGATGGCCCACTGGTTAGTGGATGCCATCGCCCTGGCTTATGTTCCCAGGGCGTGCCTTGCCCGTTCGGGTTGAGAGCCCACTCCACCTGAGTGGCCTCTTCCTGGGCGCTGGCTCATGGCGCCTCGCTGACAGATTGTAGAGCTGTGGGCTGGGCGACACCCAACACGTTTGCTAGGGTTTTTAGCTTACGTGTAAGCTGGTTCTTCCCGTGTACTCGCTTCCACCAGCCGGTAGACGCGTTGAACCTGTGCTCGTGTCGGCTTGCAATGCCACTCCCGCCCCCTGGGCAGGATATGTGCATCTGTTGACTCCAGTCGTGTTCCCCGTTCGGTGAACCCTGTCGAGTTCCTCCACCTCCACCTTCGGCTCGGGCATTGCGGAGTGTCTGATGCCAGACCAACATCCATCTTCGATGTTGTCTGTTGGTTGGGTTCCATATGTTGCAATCCCTCTCCGTGAGTGATTCCATATGTGTATTGTCCACGGTTACTCCCTACGGTGAGCCCGTGTCTTTCCCTTAGCAGAGCTTCTGCTTTCTCCTGTCAGATGAGTCTCCCCCTACTCAGGTGGAGCCATCCCAGGGACTCATATGCGTTCTGCCCTGCGGGCCAGTCCATATGTTTTCCATGTAAATTCCTTCCCCTCTGGGTAGGTAGTGGTTCCGCAGCGTTCCTTACGGGTTCGCTTCCCCAGTGTAGTCTAGTTTACTTAGTGGGTATATCGGAACAGCAGTAGACTTCCCGGCGTAAGCTCGCCCCCTTCTCCGTCCCCTTGGTGCGACGGGCGGCTAGAGCCTGCGCTGGGCACTGGAAGGGGTTTCGTAACTGTGGCGCTTTAGTTGGGATCCCAATTCGTCGGTCACTACTGACGTACGTCGAACGTGACCGACTGAAAGGGAACGTCTCGGTTACGTATGTAACCCTCGTTCCCTGAAGGAGGGAACGGAGACGTACGTCCCGTCGCCACAGTTTCTGTACCCTCGCTGCAGTGCGGACACCGGTTGGCTTGTTTTAGTTCTCTCGAAGCTGATAGGGGCTCTCTAGCGATATCCCAATTCGTCGGTCACTACTGACGTACGTCTCCGTTCCCTCCTTCAGGGAACGAGGGTTACATACGTAACCGAGACGTTTCTGTTGCAATATTGAGGTCTTCTAAGCTGTCTGGTATGCTAAGGCGATGAAACTGATCAGGAAAGTTATTTATAAAGCGATCTTTAGTGGTAGAAGTGATGGTTCTACCATATTTATGGCAGGGAGGTAGTTTAGCCTCTTTAACTATATGTAGTATACACAAGACTAGATAATGATCTGAGATGTCGTCACTCTGCTGCAGAATTTCAACAGCGTCAATATCGATTCCATGTGACAATATTAGATCTAAAGTATGATTACGACAATGAGTGGGTCCTGAAACGTGTTGTCTAACACCAATAGAATTTAGAATGTCCGTAAATGCCAATCCCAATTAGTCTTTTTTATTATCTACATGGATATTAAAATCACCAACAAGGAGAAATGAAAATCAGCAAATTCTTTAATAAAGTCTGTATGGTGTCCTGGTGGCCTGTATACAGTAGCCAACACAAATGTCAACTTATATAATGTTACGTAAAGCACCATCACTTCGAAGGAATTATATTTAAAAAACTTTTGATTAATACTGTTAAATATTACTATAAATTACAGCAACACCTCCCCCTTTGCCTTTCTGTCGAGGATTGTGTCGATAATCATAACCTTGAGGGCTGGACTCATTTAAAGTAATGTAATCGTCCGGTTTTAGCCAGGTTTCTGTCAAACACAGCACTTCTAGATTACTGTCTGTGATAATATCATTTACAATAAGTGCTTTTGAAGAAAGTGATCTAATATTTAACAATCCAAGCTTTATCATTTGTTTATCATTATTATCTCGATTTTTAATTTGTTGAACATCAATAGAAAATTTTCAATTAAATGGGTTTGGAAGTTTTTTATTTTTATTAATTCGGGGTACAGACACAATCTCTATGTGATAATATCTAGGTGTAAGAGTTTCTATGTGTTGGGATTTATCTGACTTCTGTAACGTGAGGCAGCTAGCAGACGGTCAGTTTAGCCAGTCTGTCTGCTTCCTGACCTGGGCCGTAGTTTGTCATGTTTCAGCTCTAAGACTATGTGCCATATTACTAGAGAGAAGAGCAGCACAGCAGGGATGAATACCATTTCTTTTCAACAGGTCAGGTCTGCCCCAAAAACTTTTCCAATTATCTATGAAACCTATATTATTCTGCGGACACCACTTAGACAGCCAGCCATTGAGTGATGATAATATGCTAACTATCTCATCACTCCAACAAACAGGAAGGGGACCAGAGCAAATTACTTCTCCTGGCATTGTACTTGAGAGTTCACACACCTCTTTAATGTTAATTTTAGTGATCTCCGACTGGCGAAGTCGAACATCATTTGTGCCGACGTGAATAATAATTTTAGAGTATTTACGATTAGCATTAGCCAGCACTTTTAAATTTGCTTTGTCAGGTGCTCTGGCTCCCAGCAAACATGTGACTATGGTGGCTGTTGTCTCTATTTTCTCGTTCCGTGTAATAGAATCAGCAATTACTAGGGCACTTTCAACAGGATTCTCAGTGGGTGAGATCCTGAGTGGGGAGAACCTGTTTGATGTTCTTAATGGAACGGAAGAGTGGTGTTTTCCTCGGCTAGGCCGCCTCACCGTTACCCAAGTGCCCTGCTGCGCGGGCTCTACAGTCGGAACCGAACAATGTACAGAGTTCACTAAGCTAGTCGCATCCAAAACAGTATCTGAAGCACCTGCATTCTTACTATCCTCAATTAAAGTTTGGATGCGTGTCTCTAATTCTGAGATTCTCTCTGTCAGTCTGACTATTTCCCTACATTTATGACATGTAAATCCCTCATCGCTGACAGAGAGGGCTATGCTAAACATGTGACAGATGGAACACGATATAACACTGGGAAAGGATGACATAACTCACCGTGTTTGTAGACTGATCCAAATTGCCACAGCTGTTTGATGAACACGTTGGAAGAGGAGCGCGCGAGACTGATGACAAGTTAAACAAACCAGCGAGATGCAAACGCGTTGTAACAGCGATTTAGATTCAAAGATTACAATCTGGCGACATCAGATTAATGTGGTGGGTAGTATATAAAGTAATGATAATATAAGCAACAAAAAGTACGAGATTCAGTAAGAGAAGTAAGAGAAAAAGTAAGAGAAAACAAAGCTATACGGAATACAAAACACTGAGCAGCGAGGCAGAGAGGCAGACAGGAGCAATCGAGCCTCGATTGCTCGATAACCCCGTCACTTTTGGTGGGCACTTTTATTACAGTTATAATCATTATTATTATAGTAAAAAAAAAAATGCTCTAAATAACAATAGAGTCCTTTTTTTCCACTTCCTCCTTCTCCATTTTCCCAAGAAACTGTGATATATCGTAAAAATGCAAACAAATATCACGCTATTTTTCTCGGCCTCACTGTCAAAGTAACCATGGCAACGGATAGTGTATCATTCTAATATAGCGACGCCTTCCCGTAGTGCCATGCAAGTGAAAATGCCGTGATGTCACCTTCTCTTTCTCTATTGTTTCAATTCAAGTGTGTCATTGCATCATACATTTTGTCGCTTAATTGCGATCAGTGTGAAAAGCAGATACCTCTGCTCATGGGCTGTGTCTGAAATCACATACTTTTGAGTATGTACTTACAGATTTTTGCTCTCGAACAAAACTAGTCACACGCTCTCAAATACAAAGTGCTCTCTTATGAACTGCCTCTCCTCTTGCTCGCATGTGCACGCTCAAACTGTGTCCTGTGCACTTGCAAATCTTTCTTGCATTAGAAATGCATTTGCTTGTGGATTAAACACTGTCAAAAGTTATCATCCAATCAGGACTAAATCGATGAAAATGCTATGTGGAATCTTATGGGCTAAGAGTGAACTGCACCTGGAATTCTTTTGACAAAGATGGATGTCTAATTTCTTTACAATTTAATAATATTAATCAAATGTAACTGCATCGCATTACAGGCAAAACTCCAATTTATCTAAACAAACAAAAAAATTGTTCTTAAAATTATTGTGGTCGTACAGTTTGTACTTGTGTTGAAATTTATATATATATATAGATATATATATATATATATATATATATATATATATATATATATATATTTCTGACATGACAACTCTCGGAGTGTTTGGTATGGTAATGGATATGACAATGTAGATATTTTTGGTCTTGGCGGAATAGATCTGCTACGCTGCTGCTGCTGCTGTTGATTATTGCTGCTGCTGTTGATTATTGCTGCTGCTGCTGCAGAGCAAGTACGGGACTTGCTACTGCCAATACATACACGACCCGCTGCTGTGAGCAAGTAAGACATGCTGCTGCTGTACGATATAGCGTACATGAATAACCGTAGCAGATCTATACAGGTGGAGCTGGGGAAGGTGGAGGGTTTCTGAAGCACGCTGCGCTACTAAGCAATGCTAACTCATGTATTTAAAGATTAAGCACGCAGCTCATTGGCTACTAAAACAGGAGGAACCAATCATATGTGACCTATAGATAATGATGTGATGATTAGCAGGTGTGTTAAAGGACCTATTAGCCTGCGCCATCTAGAGTTTCATGCCAGAACTTTGTATTTCTGTCATGACAACTCTCGGAGTGTTTGGTATGGTAATGGATATGACAATGTAGATATTTTTGGTCTTGGCGGAATAGATCTGCTACGCTGCTGCTGCTGTTGATTATTGCTGCTGCTGCTGCTGCTGTTGATTATTGCTGCTGCTGCTGCAGAGCAAGTACGGGACTTGCTACTGCCAATACATACACGACCCGCTGCTGTGAGCAAGTAAGACATGCTGCTGCTGTACGATATAGCGTACATGAATAACCCCCCAACAAAGCAGGTGACATGATATTGGACAATACAAGCCGGTGTATTGTATGTCAGAGATCCCCCATCAAAGCAGAAGGCAAGATGATGATTCACCCTGACCCCCCCAGCAGATCTACCGCCAAAACATATGTACTGCTGCTGCTCCGAAGAGCCATAGGAACCGTGTGTATACTATCTATGTGTGCCCGGCCCATTTTTGCCACGACAGTGGGCTGTAAAGCTTGGCTCTAGTGGTCTATTAGACTATGTGTGCCTGGGCTACCACGCCGAATGGCTTAACTCTAGTGGTCTATTAGACTATGTGTGCCTGGGCTACCACGACCGAATGCCTTAACTCTAGTGGTCTATTAGACTATGTGTGCCTGGGCTACCACGCCGAATGGCTTAGCTCTAGTGGCCTATGTCTATGTGTGTCTGAGCCAAAGCTCAAACATACCAATTAGAACGCGCATTATGTGTGGCTTTAACAAATGGTAAAACGTTGCAGGCTAATAGAGATGAGAAACCCTCCACGACCACCTGAGCAAATAATTTTATAATGACGTAGCATTGTTTGAAAATGTCATTGGACCCTGTATACTCCTAAAAGTAACACATTTGGATGAACAGAAAATTAATGAGCATGACTCCAACATGCCTCAGCTGAACCAGCCCGAACACGTAGATACACGAAACATCAGCCTTGAAGAGTTGTTGAGTTGAGCAATACTATGAAACATTTAGATTTACAGTCATAATGTGAATGAGATTAATAAAACTAAATATTTTTAATTAATATTCTATTTTGTCTAAGTTGCATTCTAATGCATTTCTATTATATCTTTGTCCCATATAAAATGGTTATGTCGGTTGATGCAATTTGACAGTGAATCCTATAACATCATTTCTCAGCGTGCAACCGGCTGTCGGTCCTCACATATAAACACAAATGAAACGTATGGCCGCGAGCGTGTAAAACGTTCACTTATCTCAGTAGCGAACTCAAGTTCGGCTATGTCAATGGCTGACGACCACACTACAAAGTGTCTTTTATTTACGTTCCTGTTAATGAATACCTCGGCATTTTAAGCAAAGAGAGATTTCTGACAGTCATGCAGCCACCGCTCAGATCAACAAAGCGCGTCCATAATTCGGCTACACTTCCAGCCGCTGCAACACACAGCATAGAAAACGCCTAATGTTATCCAGAGCGCAACACGTTTATACTATACAGATTATAACACAAAATACACATTAAGCATACTGAGGCGCTCTTGCCTCGTTGGAGAACTGCCTTGGCACGCTCTAGAGTAAGCAGAAATGATAAATATCATTATACGTGAAATCCATTAATTAAATGACTTACCGACCTTGCAAAATCGCTGTTCGTCCTGTAGTATGAAAAGTATATGCCCAATAAAATCCGAATACGCTGCTCATGTACTTAGTATGTAAATAAGATGAAAACATTGTTTGCATTTTAATCATGATATATTCACATTGCATGATCACTCATTAGCCGACACAAACTCATCTCAAACTCATAGCAACAGGTTACTTTAGCCCTGCACGCACCGCAACGTCTGCTGCGTTCTATGTTATGTTGTTGATATCCGCTCCATTGCTATCTGAATTGTTATCCATACTACTGCTGCTGCTGCTGTACAAAATACTTGCTGTAGTTTCGTTAGAATGTGATACAAGCGAAACCTGTTTCCGTTTAAGTTCAGCAAGCTTGTCTCTGTATCATTATACACATGCATATGCGCTAGCTGCTAAAATGCTTAGTAATTCTCTCAAAGCATTAACAGACTGTTGATATGACATAGAATTGGTAAAGCAGACTACTCAAAATGCAGTGATATAGTGTAAAACCCATGTACTTATCTTAGATAATTCTGAAGCACGCTGCGCTACTAAGCAATGCTAACTCATGTATTTAAAGATTAAGCACGCAGCTCATTGGCTACTAAAACAGGAGGAACCAATCATATGTGACCTATAGATAATGATGTGATGATTAGCAGGTGTGTTAAAGGACCTATTAGCCTGTGCCATCTAGAGTTTCATGCCAGAACTTTGTATATATAATTAAAAGGTAACATTTTACAATAAGGTTTTTATATGTTAACATTAGTTAATGTATTATCTAATATGAATTAACAATGAGCAATACATTACTGTAATTATTAAAGGGATAGTTCACACAAAAATGAAAATTTGATGTTTATCTGCTTACCCCCAGGGCATCCAAGATGTAGGTGACATTGTTTCTTCAGTAGACACACAAATAATGATTTTGAACTCCAACCGTTGCAGTCAGTCAGTCGTATAATGCATGTCAATGGTAACAAAATCTATGAGAGTAAATAAAACATGCACAGACAAATCCAAATTAAACCCTGTGGCTCATGACAACACATTGATGTCCTAAGACACGAAATGATTGGTTTGTGTGAGAAACCAAACAGTATTTATATATTTTTTTACCTCTAATTCACCACTATGTCCAACTGTCTTGAGCGTGCGCACGGCATCCAGTGCGTGAGGTGTGTATGCAACTGGCATAGTTTAAACATGGTGCCTATAGTACAACAGTTGTTATACAAATGGAAGTAAACCATTAAAAAAACATGGTTTTATTACATCAAAACTTAACTTTATTTTGTTACTTTTCGTAAGGACAGCTTTACTATTAAAAAAAGACACATACAAAGATCTTGTTTACATAGCTCAGGTGGATGTGGAAAAACCATAGGCACAGCATATGATTTAAGTCATACGTGATCCTCTCCTTGGTATGCAAATTCATCAGGGGAAAAATGATCACTGCAGACCCTCGCCAGGCTCTGTGGGAACAGAAACAGATGGGTGGTGAGGTTTAAGGAGTGACACATGGAAAGTGGGGTGAGTCCTGTATTGAGGTGGTACTTGGAGCTGATAGGTAACCGGGTTGATCTGCTTCACGATGGTGAAGGGACCACTGAATCTGGGACTGAGCTTCTTGCAGGGCAGGTGCATTCTGATGTCCGAGGTTGACAGCCAAACCTTTTGTCCTGGTTGGTAAACTGGAGCAGTGGAGCGTCTCAGGTTGACTGTCATCTTGCACCTGCAGTTGATGGTGGGCTGCGTCCCAGACCCTCTCACTCTCTCGGAACCAGTAGTCGACCATTGGAACATCCCATGGTTCCCCGGACCAGGGGAACAGAGGGGGTTGGTAACCGAGTATGCACTGGAAGGGAATGAGTCCAGTGGTAGGCTGACATAGGGAATTCTGGGCGTACTCTGCCAAACCCAGGAAATGGTTCTAAGAGTTCTGGTGGCCATGGCAGAAGGTATGCAGGAATCGGCGGATCTCTTGGATCTTCCTTTCCGTTTGCCCGTTCGACTGCGGATGGTAACCAGATGAGAGTCTTATGGTCTCACCTAGGCAGCAAAGAAGGTTTTCCAAACATGTGAGATAAATTTCATTTTCTTAATGGAAGGTATAATCACACTCACCATGGGACGAGGAGGACGAGTGGGACATGTAGATCTAACATGTCCAGATGCACCATAATATAAACAAAGTCCTTTGGTCAGCCATCTCTGCCGTTCAGCGGAAGTTAGACGATTGTTCTCCAATTGCATGGGTTCAGATACTAGTCACACTACAACGGATGGATGATGTGCATAGCAGCTGGCCATGGTGTTCTTCAAGACACGACTGCATACGAGTGGCAAATCTGATGGAATACTCGTATGCAGCGAGATGCAGCCGCACCCTGGGATCCAGACCCTGACGATAGGTGGTAAGGAAAGCTTATTCGTTCCATCCACTGGCTGCAGCAAGAGTCCTAAACTTGTGGGCACAATCGTTAACAGACATAGATCCTTTTTTCAACTGATAGAGTTGCTCACCCACTAATGAATCACCAGCTGGTCTACCGAAAATTTCTTTGAAACGAGTGAGGAAGTTAGTCAGAGACTGGGTTACTGGTCCATGCTGCGACCAAATGGTTTCTGCCCACTGTAGCACACGTCCATTTAACTGGCAGATTATAAAAGCTACCTTGGAGCGATCGTCATGGTATAATTGCAGCTGCATCTCCAGGACCAGCGAGCACCGCAGAATGAAGCCATTGCAATCCTCCACCGAGCCAGAGAAGGGCGCTGGTTTGGCCATGGGACTGGCGTATACCGGTGGTGAAGGTGCGATGGCGGTGTTTGCGGAAGTGAGCGCTGGTAAAGTTGTGGCTGAGTGTTTGACGGAGGGAATGGATTAAACGCTGTCAAAAGTTATCATCCAATCAGAATAGAAGACTAATCGATGAAAATGATATGTGGAATCTTATGGGCTAAGAGTGAACTGTGCCTGTAATTCTTTCGACAAAGATGGATGTCTAATTTCTTTACAATTTAATAATATTAATCAAATGTAACTGCATCACATTACAGGTCAAACTCAAATTTATCTAAACAAATAAACAAAAAATGTTTCTTAAAATTATTGTGGTCATACGGTTTGTACTTGTGTTGAAATTATATATATATATATATATATATATATATATATATATATATATATATATATATATATATATATATATATATAATAGGTAACATTTTATGTTTTATAATAGGTAACATTTTAACATTTTTTTTTACAATTTTTAAATGTTAACATTAGTTAATGTATTATCTAACATGAACTAACAATGAGCAATACAATACTGTAATTATTAAAGGGATGGTTCACACAAAAATTAAAATTTGATGTTTATCTGCTTACCCCCAGGGCATCCAAGATGTAGGTCTACAACAGGTTTGCAGATATAACATAGTTTATGTTCAAACAGCAAGGATTAACAGAAGTGCAGGTAAGTAATGGTTAAATGGGTATTAGAGATGGTGAAACAGAAGTGGTAATAATATCCTTTCTCTTGCAGGTGGATGACTCATGGATGATTGGAGGTGAAGTGGTGGAGTGAACTCACGGAGATGGTAGGGAGACACACACACACACACACGCACACACACACACACACACACACACACATACACACACACACAGACTGGCGTGAGGTGTGAGGAGGAGGGAGGGGGTAGGGGGGTTGGACAGAGAGTCTACGTCTCTCTGTGTGTGTGAAAAATCCACATTCAAACCAAAATATCTGAAGCTCGAATGGATACTTCGACAACTTTCAATCTGGTTTCTGACCACATCACAGCACAGAGAACGATAAAGATAAAAATAATAAATGATATTCGCCTAAATACCGATACTGGTAAAATATCAATGCTTGTTCTACTTGATCTTAGTGCTGCGTTTGACGGGCTTTTTAGGATGGTCCTTAAATGGTTCAGGTCATACTTAGAAGGGAAAGGTTATTATGTGAGTATAGATGACCATAAGTCTGAATGGACATGCTAATAGAATACAAACCTAACAGATCACTAAGATCATCAGGATCAAGTCACTTAGAAATACCAAGGGTTCATTTAAAGCAAGGAGAGTCTGCTTTTAGTTGTCATGCCAGCCGCAGCTGGAACCAGCTTCCAGAAGAGATCAGATGTGCTCCAACAGAGTCACATTCAAATCCAGACTCAAAAAATATCTGTTTAGCTATGTATTAACTGATTGAGCACTGTGCTATGTCCAAACTGATTGCACTTTATTTTATGTGTATCATTTGTCTGGCTATCACCAGACCAAGCTCCGTTTAAAATTGAACATTGGTCTGGAGTGTCTGTATGTATTTTCTACTGCACAAGAGGCGTGATCAACGAGCATTATTCACGCAATTGGACAGTCCATCAACCAATCAGATCAACGGGATCCGGGTGAAGTACTTTGCAGAGCGATGCGAAAACTCCAAACAGGTTTAGTTTGTATTGGTTTGTAGCATTGATCAGCGGTTTGCAGAAGCAGCAATGGCATTGAGCGATTTTTGCAGGTTGTGCAAAAAAAAAAACATGAAAGTGAGTGGTATTTACACCCACTCGAGCAATTTGTTTGCTAAACTGAAGAAGTCATTCAGCATCGTCGAGAGGTTAAAAGGAATTGGATTGACGGTCATGATTGCTGTCGCTTCTCTATCGTCATCGTGTTATACCCGCCAATAGCGAGCAAGGTGGATAAGCCAGTCTGTGATTGGTTCCCGCAAAAGTGTAAGAGAAGCAGTAGAAATGAATGTACGGGTTTCCAGACTGAGTTGCCGGGCAAAATCAAATTGCCAGCAGATCAGGCTGGGTTTACCCAGTCTAGTGTATCATTTATTATTTCTTTTAATTATTTTTCTTGTTTTTATTTCATTTTTAATGCATTTTATATTTAAATCTTGCTGTCTGGTTGAAAGAGCTGGGAGAATTAGGAAGTAAGCATTTGTTATCCCTGGATGGAGCTCTGGATGAAGCTAGTCCAGGAAGATTTGTCTGTAAGGGTACTGTTTAAACGCACAGTGTAACGTAGTTCATAAATGGGAAGAAGGAGGCGGGAACCGGCGAACATTCAACGTAACTTTAATTCAAAAATAAACAAAGAACAAAACGAAAGTAATGCCGGCAGACCCTCGCAGACGTCTGCCGGCCACACAAACATAATAAAACATAAAGTAAAGTCCAGGCCTGGTCCTCTCTCGTCCTTCACTGTAGTTGCTCCGCCTTTTATGCTCCCGGAGCTCCTCCGTGAGGGACTCAAGGCCGGTGCGCCTCCCAGGTGATGCTCATTAACAGTCGCGCCACCGGCCTCGCGCCGTTCCCTCACGGCTCTCGCCCGGCCTGGTCGCCACACACAGCTACTTGACAAATATAAATATTTTTACAGTTATCACTCCAGCGCAAGGAAGACCCATTTAGATCCGCGTCACGTTGTCTGTATTTGATGACGCAATTTTCATTTTTGGGTGAACTAACCCTTTGAGGTGCTGCCTGTGAGATGGGGCGTCGAGAAAGCAAACTTTGCCGGCTTCCTTTATCTCAACCAGTTTCAGCCAGATATGACATTGTTGGACCACCAAGGTGGACATCGCCTGGCAAAAGGCCTGCATGGTGAGCCTGATGGACTTTCAGGAGGGCCATAGCATGCAGGGTGGAGGCAGCCTGTCCATCAGCACTGTAAAGGCGGGCTGCATGCGATTTTGGCCATGATTTGAGAATTTGAGATTTGAGAATCCTAAAAGAGTCCTATAATCCTAGGCTAAAATCTGTAGTCTTTGATCGCTAGTTTGACATGTTCACAGACAGTTGATTTATGACCGTTGCAATCAAATTTTACCTCCAACGAAATTCTGGCAGTGTCAGAAGATTTGGCACACAGTCCGGCAGTGACTTCTCTAACAACATTTTCCAAGACAAGCCGTGATCAAAATTGCCAGTTGCGGCACTTTGCGAGCAGTAATGCACTGCAATTGCACGCTCTACCTGAGGAATCTACACATAACCACCATTGAGAGTAGTGAAAGCGGAGGAAGCAAGTAAGCAGCCTCAGGCAGTAAAAGGGCAGGAGGATGTTGTGCAACACACCCCACACCGAGAAACCAATCGTCCAGTCACGAGCATTCAGGACAGGAGGGATGGTTCCACTCAAGCCCAACTCTCGCAGTGGCCTGGGAAAGTATGGTCATCAACTCTGGGTTGGACTCAACCTGCACCACTCTTAGTCTTAATCCCCAGAAGACTCAAGGCCTCCCTCCGATGCAGCAATTAACATCTGGTCCTCCGCAGGAACTACAAAAGAGACACTGGATCCCTCGTGAAAGGACCCGCAGACTCATCAGGGAAAATCACAAACCGCAATGTATGTGAGGAGTGGGAGGTCCGTGGGGACTGGCCCAGTGGGAGAACTCCAGCTATAACCGTCATATCATCCTGTGTATTAACTGAAGCGGTCCTCTGCTGTACAGAGGGAGCAGACCAGTGAATAGCGGAAGGGGACTCCACCTTTTTCAGGGTATTGGAGTCTCGATCTTAGCATCGCAATTGTCATGTTTCCACAGTAAGAACGAGTCACCAACAAACGCTGTGATTTTGGCTGTCAGACAGGGTAATTGCTACCCACACTGACACCATCAGATGAGAACAAACACTTGAATTTAATTTAATTAAGCTGAGCTATTGTCTACTGTAGAGCTGCTCTACAACTGAATCACATCTTGCGTCACTGACATTGTTATTGAAACTGAACCAATACTGTCCTGACTAATGCTGAATAATGACATTGCTGCCTTTTGTAGAACTTCTTATAGCTGAACTGACCTTGCTTCAAAATTTGATGAACTTCAGTGTTATTAACGGAACCAACTCTGAACTCACTTGAGCTAAATAATGACACCACTGTCTTTTAGCTTTACAGCAGTATCTGAACTGTCTCCATAGTTGAGTTGCCATAATTGATTCTGCTATTTTTCCTGTTCATCTCTGTGAAGGTGCTTTGAAACAGTGTGTATTGTAAAAACCCCTATACAAATAAAAGTGACTTGACTTGACATTCAGTTTTTGGAATGTAATCAGTTATCAAATTATTTCAGATAAACAAAGACATGCACTTTCTTTTACTGATGTTCTCTTCTGGAAATATTATAGATTTTCTTTTATTTGAGTTTATTTCAATTTAATGAGACAGCACACAGCACTTAGTTTATATGGTGGGAAAAATATTTGCCATGCTCTGTAAAGTGTTTCATTGATAACTTGTCATGCATACAAGGCAAGGCAAGGCAATTTTATTTGTATAGCACATTTCATACACAATGGTAATTCAAAGTGCTTTACATAAAAAAGAATAATAAAAATAGAACATAAGGAATAGAAATAACAGTAAAAACAAAGAATTTTGCTATCTGGATGGAAGAGCTAGGAAGTCTCAGGGAGTTTGTTGTTGTTGTTGTTGTCCATCGGAGTTGGATCTAAACAGATCCATTCATCAGAGCAGATCAGAGTGGATCTTCCTCATCCAACAGGACTGCTACCTGTTAAGGCACTTCAAACTGATAAACATAGTTTCAATCTCCCCTTTTGCCAAGACACCTCAAACTGCACCACACAGCCCTAATCCCCCTTCCGGAGATATCTTACCTATGGAACGCATTTCAAATTTCCCCTTTGGAAATTTCCCCCTTTGGAAAGTGTCCTGACTGTAATCCAGAGATATCTTAACCATGCACTACAGCTTAAATTTCCCCATGGTTTGTCAAATTTACCAAATTTTAACCTAATCAATTTCTTCCTAATTCTCCCAGCTCTTTCAACCAGACAGCAATAATGCATTAAAAGTCAGAATAACAAGATGATACATAAAAGATATAAAATACATTAAAAATGAAATAAAAACAGGAAAAGGAATTAAAAGAATAAAAAGATGATACGTATAAAATAAAGTGCAAACAGTTCGGACATAGCACAGTGCTCAATCAGCAAATGCATAGATAAAAAGATGTGTTTTGAGTCTGGATTTGAATGTGGCTACTGTTGGAGCACACCTGATCAATTCTGGAAGCTGGTTCCAGCTGCGGCTGGCATAACAGCTAAAAGCAGACTCTCCTTGCTTTGAGTGAACCCTGGGTATTTCTAAATGACTTGATCCTGATGATCTGAGTGATCTGTTAGGTTTATATTCTATGAGCATATCTGCAATGAATTGAGGTCCTAGGCCATTGAGTGATTTATAAACAAGTAACAGTACTTTAAAATCAATTCTTAACGCAACTGGAAGCCAGTGCAAGGACCTGAGGACTGGTGTGATGTGTTCATGTTTTCGGGTTCTGCTCAGAATCCTGGCAGCAGCGTTCTGTACGAGCTGCAGCTGTCTTATGGTCTTTTTAGAAAGACCAGTGAGGAGCCCATTACAATAATCCACCCGGCTGGTGATGAAAGCATGAACAAGTTTCTCTAAGTCTTGACTGGACACAAAGCATCTAATTCTTGCGATATTTTTCAGATGATAATACGCTGATTTAGTTATTGTCTTTACATGGCTACTGAAACTCAGGTCTGACAAAATCACACCAAGATTCCTGACTTGATTTTTAGTTGTTTGACCCCTAGAGTGAAGATACATGTTCACTTTGAAAACTTCATCTTTGTTTCCAAATGCAATGACTTCAGTTTTGTCTTTGTTTAACTGAAGGAAGTTTAGACACATCCAATTTTTAATTTCATCAATGCACTGGCACAGGGAGTCAATGGGGCTGTAGTCGTTAGGTGATAGGGTTAGGTAAATCTGGGGTAACACTTTAGAATAACTCACGCTATGAAGCATTAGTTAAGCATTAGTAAATAGTTAATTCATCATTTATAAAACATTAATAGACAGTAGTAAGCCATTTATAAATACAGCTATAAATGCTTTGTTCTTGATTTATAAGCATATCTATAATGTGTTTAATAATTGTATTTTCATACTTTATTAATGATCAATTTATCATTTCTAAATTATGTATTACATTATTCACAAACCAGTAATTTAGGAGTTGTCAGTGGTTCATAAGATCATTTAGGAAGTGTAAGTAAATGATTAATACAATATTTAAATGTACATGTATGCATCTTATTATTTAGACATAGTATTAGTTACTCAGTGTGTTAATAAATGCTTTATTAACATATTCCACTGAACCGTTAAATCTCATTTATAAAAGCTTTACAAAGCATAAATAGTCCTCACTTTAGATTAGCTCACAAAAATAGTTAACTGACTACTTCTAAATGTTTTATAACTACCTGAATTAATCATGAATTGCAGTAGGAATATGTGTTAATAAAACATTTACTAACACACTAAGTAACTATTACTATGTGTCTAAATAATAAGATGTATAAATGAATGTTTAAATAGTTTATTAATCATTTACTTACACTTACTAAATGAACTACTGACAACTCCTAAATTACTGGTTTGTAAATAATGTAATACTTAATTTAGAAATGATACATTGATTATTAATAAAGTATGAAAATACAATTATTAAACACATTATAGATATGCTTATAAATAAAAAATAAAGCAATTATAGCTGTATTTATAAACTACTTACTAATGTCTATTAATGCTTTATAAGTGATGAAATAACTATTAACTAATGCTTAACTAATGCTTCATAGTGTGCAGTTATTATAAAGTGTTACCAAATCTGGGTGTCATCTGCATAGCTGTGATATGCAATTTGGTTCTTTCTCATTATTTGGCTCAGTGGCATCATATATAGGTTGAACAGGAGGGGTGCGAGTATTGAACCTTGAGGGACTCCGCATATCATGGATGTCCACTCAGACTTATGGTCACCGATACTCACATAATAGCCTCTCCCTTCTAAGTATGAACTGAACCATTTTAGGACCATCCCAGAAAGCCCAACCCAGTTTTCCAGCCTGTAAAGAAGAATGTTGTGATCGACAGTGTCAAACGCAGCACTGAGGTCAAGTAGAACCAGCACTGTTAATTTACCTGTATCTGTGCTAAGGCGAATATCATTTATTATCTTTATGAGTGCTGTCTCTGTGCTGTGATGCAGTCGGAAACCAGATTGAAAGTTATCAAAGTATCCATTCAAGCTTAAGAACTTGTTCAGCTGATTGAAAACAACTTTTTCAATGATCTTGCCTATGAAAGGAAGATTTGAGATTGGCCTGTAGTTGCTCAATATGGTGTTATCCAGATTGCTCTTTTTCAGGAGGGGCTTAACAACTGCAGTTTTCAGGGATTTTGGAAAAGTCCCAGAGAGAAGTGAGGCATTTACCACTTCTAGGAGATCTGCTTCTAAACAGTTTAACACTCTTTTGAAAAAAGATGTGGGAAGTGTGTCAAGGGCGCAGGTTGATGTTTTAAGGTGCTGTACTGTTTCTTCCAAAATGTTACCATCAATTGCTTCAAATTCAGACATAATAGCTACTTTCTAGTACAAATCATATTTACTTATAAATTCATATATATTTATAAATCCTGTTTCAACAGAGGAAGACTTGATGAAGTATTGGTGCAGAATGCATTCACTCATATTGTGGTTGGTTGATTAAATTGATTCAGTGGCAGTTACGTCTTCTCATATTAAAATAAAAGAAGAGGGAAAAGATTATTACATTTGCACATTTCACAGATGCTTTTGTATGAAGTGAATTCAAGTTTCACATTTCATCAGTCTATTAATTTCTTGTTCCTTGTAAACAGAACTTGCTTGTGCAAAAACTTCTCATCATGTGTTCAAATATTTAATGTGTGCTCTTGTGATCAGGATGTAAACAATGATCTTCTGCAGTTGGGTAAATTTAAATTTAATTTAGTTTTGTTTGCATTGTTTTGCAGGTATGTCATGGATGTTTTGTTGTCAAAATTACAGAATTTGAGATCTAGAGTTTTTGTCAAACTTTCTGCAATCATTTTATTTAATAAAATAATGATTTTAATTCAAAATTTGCAGTTTTACTTATATTAAAATAAATAACGCTGAGCTGCACTTGTTTTTTTTTTTTGTTTTTTTTTTTAAATCAATTTCTATCTTTTGAGTGAAATAGTCTAGTACTGAAAATAGATAAAATTGCAGGCAAGCACAATTTTATTAAATTATTGTCACAACAAGACACTTAAAACACTCCAAATACTTTTGCTGCTTGTTCAGTTTATTTATTTGAAATGAGTTGCAACATTTGACTTCATTGCACTCAACTCACTTAATTGTAAATGAAAGTTAATGTATCATGCTTTTGAGTTGGGATAATATGAATAATTTTTATTGACAGCTGAAACTGGACGTTTCAAGCATTGTAATTGTTGTTCCCTTTCAGTCGGTCACGTTCGACGTACGTCAGGTGTATATAAATAGGAAGCAGATGCAATCGCACTCTGTCTTTCGCTTCGGAGCCATTCACTGGTGTCCTATTTAGAAGACTCCTTTCTTCGTGTGTTTTTTTTACTAAAACACTGCCTCAGAAGAGGATCTGCAGCGAGCTTTGGTGCTGGTGAAGAGGGCACGTGCAGCGAGGTCGCGAGTGTCTGAGGAGCCGAGCTATAAGCTCTAAACTGCTGTTTTCACAGCAACACAAAAAAGAGTGTGTGTGAGGCAGCGATTTGGGCCGGTTCCTCGGTGTGTCAGGGAGTGGTGTACCTGACACATCGCGTCGCTCCCTGGGTGCTTCAGCACGAGTGAGTTGACTTCCCCTTCTAAAAGAGCTTTACAGATGAACCCTGACAGTATGTCATTTTGTCTGTGCGTTACTGGGTGCGATCGCTCCGTCTGAAGGCGAGTTTGAGTGTTTCGTCTGTGCGTTACTGGGTGCGATCGCTCCGTCTGAAGGCGAGTTTGAGTGTTTCGTCTGTGCGTTACTGGGTGCGATCGCTCCGTCTGAAGGCGAGTTTGAGTGTTTCGTCTGTGCGTTACTGGGTGCGATCGCTCCGTCTGAAGGCGAGTTTGAGTGTTCGGGGGAGGAAGATCCAGACGCACTGCCGCCCTCCGGGACGGCAGCGTTGCCCGAATCGGATCCCGAACTCTCGGCTGTGCTCTCCCGGGCCGCCTTGTGTGTCGGGCTCGAGTGGAACCCTCCACCCTGTCCCGGCCCATCGCGGCTGGATGATTGGTATTTGGGGGCGGGTCGCGCTGGTCAGCCCCAGCGCCCCGCCCCAATGCCTTTCTTCCCGGAGGTGCACGATGAGGTGACCAGGTCTTGGCAGACACCGTATAGTGTTCGTTCGAGGCCTGGCCCCCCGTCCGCCTTCACCTCCCTGGACGGCGGGGCAGCCAGGGGGTACGCGAGGATCCCGCCAGTCGAGCGGTCTGTTGAGATGCAACTGTGTCCAACGGCCGCTGGCTGGCGTGGTGAGCCGCGTCTCCCGTCCCGGGCCTGTAAATTCTCAGCCGGTCTGACTGAGAAAGCTTACAGTTCCTGTGGGCAGGCTGCCTCTGCCCTGCATGCGATGGCGCTTTTGCAGGTCTACCAGGCAAAAGCGCTGTCGGAAATGCCCCAGGAAGGTCCTGACCAACAGCTGCTGGGGGAGCTGCCACTGCCACCGACCTCGCCCTCCGGGCGACGAAGGTGACAGCACGCGCTGTTGGTCATGCGATGTCTACCTTGGTAGTCCAGCAACGCCATCTCTGGCTGACCCTGGCGGACATGCGGGATGCCGACAAGCAGAGGTTCCTAAATTCCCCCGTGTCCCCGGTCGGCCTATTCGGCGACGCGGTGGAGAGCTTCGCCCATCAGTTCTCCGCTGCACAGAAGCAGGCTGAGGCTATCAGTCACGTCATGCCACGGCGGTCCGCTGCTGCCTCCACCCAGCCGCCCGTGGCTCAGCCTCAGCCCGCTCGTCGCCGAGGGCGCCCGCCTGCATCGTCCTCCGCCCCTGCTAAGACGGCAAAGCAGCAGCCTACACCAGCCAGACAGCAGGGTGCCGGTCGCGGGCGTGGTGCCCAGCCCGTCTCCGCTAAGCCCGGTGGTAAGCGTAAGAGCAAAACACGGCACTGAGACGGGCAACCTGGAGGGGAAGGATCTTGCTCTTCGGGAGAGTTTTCCACCATCTCTCCCACCCCCGGAGGAGGGCCGGGGGGAATTTGTGTTTGTCTGTCTACCGCCGCTGGCTCTCCGGAGTCCAGCGGTACCCACTTTTTCACAAAAAGAGCAGTTTCCTCAAACTCCAGGTCACAACAAGGGGTGTCTGTCAGTGTGCCAGGCTCCGCCTCGCCGCTGACAGCTCCCCCCCCATTCGCCAGCAGGTGGCAGTGTGGTGGTGCAGACCGCGTCCCGTGCGCTGTCTCCCATGCACACTGCTGCCTCGCAGAGTCTGACCCCACTCCGGGCCGCCCCCAAGCCGTCCGGGTCGGGTCCCTCTCTGCCTTGCTGCCCCACCCCCGGTGCGTCTGTGGTGCCTTTGGTCCTGCTGGCTCAGTGTCTGGAAGCGTGGAGCACGCTCCCCAGCCTGTCCAGTTGGCTCATTCGTACTATCAGACTCGGCTATGCGATTCAGTTCGCCCGGCGTCCCCCGGTCTTCAGGGCTGTCCACTTCACTCCGGTGTCGTTGGACAGTGCTCCTGTTCTCCGGGTGGAGATTGCTGTCCTCCTGGCGAAGGGTACAATCAAGCCGGTCCCTCCAGCCGATATGAAGTCGGGGTTTTACAGCCCCTACTTCAATGTACCGTAAAAGGGCGGTGGGCTACGGCCAATCCTGGACCGTCCCCAGGATTGGTTTGCAGCAATAGACCTGAAGGACGCATACTTTCATGTCTCGATTCTGCCTCGACACAGACCCTTCCTAGGTCGGTCTGCGTTCGAGGGTCGGGCATGTCAGTACAAAGTCCTACCCGACATGGTTGTAGCTCCCAACCGGTTGGGTCTTCAGGTCAACTGGGACAAGAGCAAACTCGCCCCCGGGTAGAGGATCTCTTGTTTCGGTCTCGAGGTAGACTCGGTCGCACGGACTGCGCGTCTCACCGAGGTGCGCGTCCAGTCGGTGTTGAACTGCCTGAGCTCGCTCAAGTGCAGGACAGCGGCTCCACTGAAAGATTTTCAGAGGCTCCTGGGGCATATGGCATCTGCAGCCGCGGTAACGCCGCTCGGATTGCTTCATATGAGACCGCTTCAACACTGGCTCCGCGGCCGGGTCCCGAGATGGGCGTGGCAGTGCGGCACGCTCCGTGTCCCCGTGACACCGAGCTGCCGTCGCACCCTTATCCGGTGGTTGGACCCTTCGTTCCTGTGGGCCGGAGTACCCCTCGAACGAGTGTCCAGGCACGCTGTGGTCTCCACAGATGTCTCTGCCACGGGATGGGGGGCCACGTACAACGGGCATGCAGTGACAGGTCTTTGGACGGGGCCTCAGCTGCATTGGCATACCAATTGCCTCGAGTTGCTAGCGGTTCGTCTTGCGCTGGCCCGCTTCAAGGAGCTGTTGTCAGGCAAGCACATTCTAGTCCGCTCACTAAGCATTGCGGCCGTTGCGTACACCTACCGTCAAGGTGGTCTACGCTTCCGTCGCATGTTGCAACTCGCCCGCCATCTCTTGTTGTGGAGTCAGAAGGATCTGAGGTCCCTTCGGGCCACTCGTGTCTCAGGTGTGCTCAACCGTGCAGCCGACGAGCTGTCACGGCAGCATCTACTTGCGGGCGAGTGGCGGCTCCACCCCCAGGCGGTCCAGCTGATTTGGCAGCGTTTCGGCGAGGCCCAGGTAGTCCTGCTTGCCTCCCCGGAAACTGCCCTCCGCCAGTGGTTTTATTCCCTGACCGGCGGCACGCTCGGCACGGATGCCCTGGCACACAGCTGGCCCCCGGGTCTGCGCAAACATGCGTTTCCCCCAGTGAGCCTTCTCGCACAACTCATGTGCAAGGTCAGGGAGGACGGGGAGCAGGTTCTGTTAGTGGCTCCATACTGGCCCACTCGGACCTGATTCTCAGACCTCATTCTCCTCGTGACAGCACCTCCCTGGCCGATTCCTCTGAGGTAGGACCCCCTGACTCAGAGACGGGGCACCCTGTGGCACCCGCGTCCCGATCTGTGGAACCTCCACGTGTGGTCCCTGGACGGGATGCGGAGGTTCTGAGTGATCTCCCGCAAGCGGTCGTAGACACCATCACTTCCGCTAGAGCTCCTTCCACTAGGAATCTCTACGCGCTGAAGTGGAACCTGTTCGTCGAATGGTGCGCCTCTCGCCGAGAGGACCCCCGATCATGTTCGGTCGGATCCGTGCTTTCCTTTCTGCAAGATGGGTTGGAGCGAAGGCTGTCTCCCTCCACCCTCAAGGTGTATGTTGCCGCCATTGCCGCACATCACCATGCAGTTGAGGGTAAGTCCCTGGGGAAACACGATCTGATCGTCAGATTCCTGAGGGGGGCCAGGAGACTGAATCCTCCTCGCCCTTCCTCCGTACCCTCTTGGGATTTGACCCTGGTTCTCACAGCTCTCCGGGGTCATCCCTTCGAACCTTTGCAATCAGTCGACCTGAAACTAATGTCTCTTAAGACGGTTCTTCTGGTTGCATTGGCTTCCCTGAAGAGGGTAGGGGATCTGCATGCATTTTCGGTCGACGAAACGTGCCTAGAATTCGGGCCCGGTGCTTCTCACGTCATCCTGAGACCCCGGCCTGGATACGTGCCCAAGGTTCCTACCACTCCCTTCAGAGATCAGGTAGTGAACCTGCAAGCGCTGCCCTCGGAGGAGGCAGACCCAGCCCTAGCTTTGCTCTGTCCCGTCCGCGCTCTGCGCGTTTACGTGGACAGAACGCGAAGCTTCAGGACCTCAGATCAGCTCTTCATCTGTTACGGAGGCCAGCAGAAGGGAAAGGCTGTCTCCAAGCAGAGGATGACCCACTGGATAGTGGATGCCATCGCCTTGGCGTACGAATCCCAGGGCGTGCCTTGCCCGCTCGGGTTGAGAGCCCACTCCACCAGAGGGGTGGCCTCTTCCTGGGCGCTGGCTCATGGCGCCTCGCTGACAGATATCTGTAGAGCTGCGGGCTGGGCGACACCAAACACGTTCGCTAGGTTTTATAGCCTACGTGTAGAGCCGGTATCCTCACGTGTACTCGCATCCACTAGTCGGTAGACGTGTTGTACCCACTCTAAGTGTCGGCTTGCAATGCCATTCCCGCCACTGGCCGGATACGTGCATACTTTCACTCCAGTCGTGTTCCCCGCTTGGCGAACCCTGTCGAGTTCCTCCGCCTCCCCCTTCGGCTCGGACATTGCGGAGTGTCTGATGCCAGGCCTACATCCGTCGCTGACGCTGTCTGTTGGCTGGGGCCCATATGTCGTGACCCCTCTACGTGAGCGGTCCCATATGTGTATTTTCCACGGTTTAAAACTCCCTACGGGCCGAGTCCGTGTCTTTCCCTTAGCAGAGCCAGCTCTGCTGTCACCTGTCAGATGAGTCTCCCCCTAACCAGGTGGAGCCATCCCAGGGACTCCATATGCGTACTGCCCCCCCGGGCCAGTCCATGTGTGTATTCCCACGTAAACTCCTCCCCCATTGGGTAGGTAGTGGTCTCCGCAGCGTCCCTTACGGGTTCGCTTTCCCAGTGTGTCTAGTTTACTTAGTGGGTAGTGGTAGACAGCAGTAGACTCTCTCGGTGTAAGCTCGCCCCCTTCACCGCCAGCCGGTGCTATGGGCGGCTGAGCTTGCGCTGGGCACTGGAAGAGGTTTCGTAACTGTGGCGCTTTAGTTGGGATCCCAATTCGTCGGTCACTACTGACGTACGTCGAACGTGACCGACTGAAAGGGAACGTCTCGGTTACGTATGTAACCCTCGTTCCCTGAAGGAGGGAACGGAGACGTACGTCCCGTCGCCACAGTTTCTGTACCCTCGCTGTAGCGCGGACACCAGTTGTCTCCTCAGCGAAAAACAGAGTGCGATTGCATCTGCTTCCTATTTATATACACCTGACGGGGGCGGTGCGCATTATGCATATATCGCACGCCAATTCCATTGGCTTGTTTTAGTTTACACGAAGATGATAGGGCTCTCTAAGCGATATCCCAATTCGTCGGTCACTACTGACGTACGTCTCCGTTCCCTCCTTCAGGGAACGAGGGTTACATACGTAACCGAGACGTTTTAATAATAATAACTATTTTTATTGCATTTATGTGTATTGGTTCTGTAAAATATTCTGTAACTGCTTATAGGTTTGGGATTATTTTTCTTTTCTTTCTTTAAATTAATTTATTTATTGCCAGAAGCATACTTCACTGTATTCTACAAAGTGTCCTCCGTTTTTGGTGTTATGATTATTATTATTTATTTACTTATTTTTTATTTTTTATTTATTTTTTTATTAATCAGATAAAATCTAAATCTAAAATGATACATTTTAAATTGAATCCATTAAAATGGATTACCTCTGTAATTTCTCCTCATAGTCTCTTCTGTGGTTCTCTCTTCACTTCATCACTTCACTTTTTAATACCTTTTTTAATATTTTCATTTTCATTAGACTTTAATAGTTTTTATTTTTGTCCATTAGTAAGTTTCATCATCAAGCACTTCCTGACCAGGGTTTCCCATGTAAACTTTCAGTTGATGTAGATTAGTACTTTTTCACTAATTAATTTATGCATTTAAGCCACTTTAGACACCATTTTCTATTACACGGAACATGAAAATAGAGACACCAGCCACCATAGTCACATGTTTGCCGGGGGCCAGAGCACCTGACATCAAAGCAAATTTAAAAGTGCTGGCTAATGCTAAACGTAAATATTCTAAAATCATTATCCACGTCGGCACAAATGATGTTCGACTTCGCCAGTCGGAGATCACTAAAATTAACATTAAAGAGGTGTGTGAACTCGCAAATTCAATGTCAGCAGAAGTAATTTGTTCTGGCCCTCTTCCTGTTCATCGGAGTGATGAGATAGTTAGCAGGTTTTCATCACTCAATGGCTGGGTAATAATATAGGTTTCATAGACAGCTGGAAAAGCTTTTGGGGCAGACCTGATCTCTTGTAAAGCGATGGTATTCATCCCTCCCGGGATGGTGCTGCTCTTCTATCTAGAAATTTGGCAAATAGTCTTAGAGCTGAAACATGACAAACCAGGGCCCAGATCAGGACGCAGACAAACTGGCTAAACCAACCGTCTGTTAGCCGCCTCACGTCACAGAACTCAAATAATTCACAGCACATATAAACTCTTTCACCTAGATATCACATAGAGACTGTGTCTGTACCTCGAACTAGTAAATACAAAAAACTTCCGAAACCTTTTAAGGGTAAACATTTAATTGATGTTCAAAAATGAAAATCACAGATAAATTAGATAAACAAATGATAAAGCTTGGGTTACTGAATATTAGATCTATTTCTTCAAAAGCACTTATTGTAAATGAAATGATCACGGACAATAAACTAGACTTGCTGTGTTTGACAGAAACCTGGCTAAAACCAGACGATTACATTACTTTAAATGAATCTAGTCCTCAAGGTTATGATTATCGACACAATCCTCGACAGAAAGGCAAAGGGGGAGGTGTTGCTGTAATTTATAGTAATATGATTAGAATCATTCAAAAGAATTTCAAATATTATTCCTTTGAAGTGATGGTGCTTTATGTAACAATATGTAAGTTGACATTTGTGCTGGCTACTGTATACAGGCCACCAGGGCACTATACTGACTTTATCAAAGAATTTGCTGATTTTCTATCAGAGTTAGTACTGGCTGCGGATAAAGTCCTTGTTGTTGGTGATTTTTATATCCATGTAGATAATAATAAAGATTGGCATTTGCAGACATTTTAAACTCTATTGGAGTTAGACAACACGTGTCAGGACCCACTCATTGTCGTAATCATACCTTAGATCTAATACTGTCGGAATTGGAATTGATATTGATGCTGTTGAAATTCTACAGCAGAGCGATGATATATCAGATCATTATTTAGTCTTGTGTATAATACAATTAGCCAAGATTACAAAACCACCACCCAGCCATAAATATTGTAGAACCATCACGTCTACCACTAAAGATTGCTTTATAAATAATCTCCCCACACAGTTTCATCGCCTTAGTATACCTGACAACTTAGAAGAACTCGATGCTGCAACAGAAACTATTGGCTCTCTCTTTTCCAGCACATTACATGCAGTCGCTCCTTTACGTCTAAAGAAGATTAAGGAAACTAATCCAACGCCGTGCTATGATGAGCACACTCAGGCTCTAAAACAAGCTGTTAGAAAAGCTGAACATAGTTGGAAGAAAACAAAACTAGAAGTTTTTCGCCTTTCGTGGAAAGAAAAAATGATTGAGTACAGAACGGCTATAAGAAATGCTAGATCTACTTATTTTTCAAATCTCTTAATAGAAAACAAACATAATCCTAGGTATTTATTTGACACAGTGGCTAAATTAACTAGAAACAGAGATTCAACTGCTGACATTTCCATAGAGCACAGCAGTAATGACTTTATGAACTTCTTTACTTGCAAGATTGATAATATTAGAGAGAAAATTAAAAACATGCAACCGTCTACAGTTTCGCTTCAGACAGTGCACTGTAGTGTCCCTGAGGTAAAACTAGAATCATTCGCTGCTATAGGAGAGGAAGAATTATCTAAACTTATCAAATCATCAAAATCAACGACATGTATGTTAGACCCAATGCCGACTAAACTACTGAAAGAAATGCTTCCAGAGGTCGTAGGTCCACTTCTTGATATAATTAATTCATCTTTAACACTAGGATACGTGCCAAAAACTTTTAAGCAGGCTATTATTAAACCTCTTATTAAAAAACCTCAACTAGATCCGAGAGATTTAGTAAATTACAGGCCAATCTCGAATCTACCTTTTCTGTCAAAGATACTAGAAAAGGCAGTTTCAACACAAATGTGCTCCTTTTTAGAAAGAAATGGAATCTGTGAGGATTTCCAGTCAGGATTTAGACTATACCATAGTACTGAGACTGCTCTCGTTAGAGTTACAAACGATCTACTCCTATCATCCGATCGTGGCTGTATTTCTCTATTAGTGTTATTAGATCTCAGTGCTGCTTTTGACACTATCGATCACAATATTCTTTTAAAAAGACTTGAAAACTATATTGGCATTAATGGAATTGCTTTGGCATGGTTCAAATCGTACTTATCTGACCGTTATCAGTCTGTAGTAGTTAATGAAGAGATGTCGTATCGATCACAGGTTCAATATGGAGTACCAGAAGGCTCAGTACTAGGACCGTTGCTTTTCACTCTGTACATGCTGCCCTTAGGAGAGATAATTCGGAAGCATGGTGTTAGTTTTCACTGCTACGCTGACGATACTCAGCTCTATATTTCCCTGACAAAACCTACAAATTCACAAAACTAACAGAATGCATAGCTGACATTAAAAACTGGATGACAAGAAATTTCTTATTATTAAATTCAGAAAAAAATTATTTCCTAATCTTTGGACCCAAAACTTCCTCACGAAAAAACCTTGAATACTCTCTAACACTTGACGGGTGCTCCATTAAACCTTCGTCTTCAGTTAGGAACTTGGGTGTGCTCTTTGATACCAATCTTTCATTTGAAAGTCATGTTTCTAGTATCTGTAAAACCGCCTTCTTCCATCTAAAAAATATATCTAAATTACGACATATGCTCTCAATGACAAATGCGGAACAATTGGTTCATGCATTCATGACCTCAAGACTAGATTACTGTAACGCTCTACTGGGTGGTTGTTCTGCTCGGCTTTTAAACAGACTACAGTTGGTCCAAATTGCGGCAGCTAGAGTTCTTACTAGAACCAGAAAGTATGACCATATTTTGGTCTAGATTGCTGGTCTAGTGATCAGGGCAGCAACGCAAACCGGCCTGATGGAGAAGGAACATGGGCAAACAAAGTCACATTTGGAACTGCAGAGGCCGCTACAAGTGATGATTATAAGGTAATTTTTTATTACATTCACAATTAAAACATGTTAATCTACAAAATGAATTGACAGTCTGTTTCCTCTCTGCCATAGAATCCTGGATACTTTGAAATTACAGCACAGGATGTGTCTGTGTGGCATGTTCCTAATAATATGGTGATGGAAAACTGGAGCACTGCCTCCATCCTGAGATACCACACTGAAAATCGCTTCTTAACTCAACACGGAGGAAACCTTTTCAATTTATTCAAGGTCAGACAAACTTTGACAGCAGCTTTGAGTTTTACATAAAATATAAGTTAAAGGCAAAAGACTACAATTCTGTAAAAAAAAAACAAAACAAAACAAAACCTTTTTATGTTATTTTCCCAGAAATTCCCTGTGAGCTTTGGAATCGGGACTTGCAAAACTGATAATGGACCTGCTATTCCAATAGTGTATGATACTGGAAATGTGGATTCTACCAAAAAACTGTATGGACCTAATACAAGCGGTACAGCAATTCCTCTTGGGCCAATATTTTTCAAATATTTTAAAGAAAGTAGCTACATTGACTGACATAAAATCTGTGTATTATTCAGTGATGGTGTAGGCCAGCACTATCTCACGACCAATTTGTTCGTATTTTACAAGGTGGGTAATTTGTACGAATTCGTACAACGTCATTCGTACAAATTCATACGATTTGTATAAACCCCAGTGACCGGTAGGTTTAGGGGAAGTTTAAGGTCATATGAATTCATACAAATTAGCCACCTCGTATAATACTTACAAATGGCTGTGAGATCAGGTTATTCAGGCCTATTATTTACAAAGCATCATCAATGTTGAGATGGAATCACTTTAATTAATGAATGCCATTCTGTATGCATGGACCATGACAGACCATCATCAATTATATATTGTGTTTTTTTTTTTTTCAGCAATATTTGAGCCTGGATTCATCACATTCAGAGTCTTCAACAATGAAAAGGCAGCCATGGCACTTTGTTCGGGCGTTAAACCAACCGGTTGTGACACTGAACATGTGAGCTAAACAAATATTTTTGATTATTTACAACAATGTTCATGAACAGCATTTGTGAAGTGCTTCTGATCACCACAGGCAATAATTCATGCTTTAGTGTATAAATGAAGAGGAAATGTATTTACAGTAATACAGTTACAACAGAAGTAAATCAGCTGCAATGTTATATGAGGAAAAGGGTATTTTTTGTTGTTATTAATGTACTCATATTTTTGCAGTTCTGTGTTGGTGGAGGTGGACACTTTCCTGAGGCGGTCCCTAGACAGTGCGGGGACTTTCCGAGTTTCGACTGGGATGGCTATGGTACTAATACAGGATGGAGTGCTTCCAAAGAGATAACTGAAGCAGCTGTACTTCTTTTTTATCGCTGACCTGCTTCCTTTCCTTCTGTCAGAGATATACGACATTGATTAATATCTGAATACACAATCATTTGCTCAAATATATTTCTTATATTTCTTAAATATTTTCTCTTTTTGTATTATCTAAGAATGTGTATGGTGTTTGTAACTGATGAAAAAAAAAAAAAAACTGTCAGATTAGCCGTTTATTGGCAGGCTTTTAATGCATATAACCTACTTTTAACTTCTCAGTGTTCATGGGTTTTTTTTTTTTTTTTTTCAACTGTTCACAAATGGAAACAAATGTATAATGTTCAAATAAAACCAATGGGTTGACAATGCTGTTCAAACAATGGATTCAAAATCTATTTTAAGTTTCATAGTTTATGAGTTTCACTTAAAATATTCCATGATCATATTCCATAACACATTTGGTTACATTCTGTTCTGCTAATAAAGCCTGTTATTACTTATTCGTCTTCGAGTTCACATCTCTCATAAATATTTATAAAAAATAAAGTTACATACTGTAGAACATCTTTTAAATAAGTACCAAACTTTATCTTAATATAGCCTACTGTTGTATGTTGTGCAGCAGACGAGGTTAAAGCCAAATTGGAAAACCTACGAGATACATTCATGAGGAAAAATATATTCTCTTTCAGCGCCATCTTGCATGAATTAGCTGGAGACGATCAATAGTTTTTCACTCCTGCCAAAGTTACACTTGGGGCGGAGCCAGACATTGTAAACATTCGGGACTCAGCCCAAATCTATACTTGACCAATGTAGCGTATGCACACGTATCAGGATAATCAATAAACTTCGGAGTTTTCAGAATGCTTTTAACCTGATGAACTTTGTTTCTAAATCACTAAATCGGCGCCGGACGTCTGTGACTTTCGGCAGGTTTGTGGGCCTGCGAGGATAAACAGAAAGTCACGACTTCCTCACTTTGGTGACTTCAAAAGGAGCACCCCCCCCAGAGACTGACCAGATCCACATTCCAACACCCCACACACACAGGGACACACAAAGACACACACACAGACACATATAGAAACACACAATCATACATTTTTGATTGTAAAATACAACTACGCTGAAATATATGTATTTTATGTATGTATTTCATCATGTATTTTAGGGCCTATGCATGTTTCCCAGTGTTTAACACTAGAAGTCCCAGAGATTTGTAACCCTCCTTTAGCCAAGTGGATGCTAACTGGCTAGTCTTTTGGCTATCATTAGCATCAATTCATGTGTAAATATGGTCATTACCTGAGCAATCTGCAGGGGGGTAGGGGGTGTGTGTGTGTGTGAATGGTTGCTGGTGGCTTGTTTGTATGTGTGGGGGAGGGAGGGCTGCTAAAAGCAGAGAACTTGATTGACCATGGGCCGGTTTCAGAAAGGAGGTTAAGTGAAAACTCTGAGTATGTTAACCCTGAAATGAGGGAGTGCAAGTGATGTTTAAAAAGTTAACTCACTCATTCACACTGCAAAAATGCTTTTCATACTAAGTATTTTTTTTATCCTATTTTAAGTAAATTAAAAAAAAAAAAAAATCTTAAATCAAGATGGATTTTCTATATGAGAAAATTATATATGATATTTAGTCTTGTTTCCTGGGGGGATCTAAATTAAGTGCATTTTACTTAAGTAAAATGATCTGCCAGTGTGGTAATAAAAATAATCTTAATGCAAACGGAAAGTGTTGGAGTGTCTACCCAGGTGAAAAAAAAAGTGCCGTAAAATACACTTTATTTTAGTACACTTTTACACTTCCATAATGTCCAGTGCTCTATGTCCATGCACTTATATACTAAAAGCTCTTCTTTAGTACTTCTTAAGATAATCTTAAGAACATCTAAGTGTACTCAACTAAGCTATTTTGAGACACCATGAATTTGAACTAAAATGTGCTTTTAACATCTCTGTATAGAAAAATGTATTTAGTTACCACTTGTAGTACACTTGAACCCATCTTTCAAACACTTTTAAAAATGGACTTATGATGTATTTCAAATATAAGATTAATATATAATGAATGTATTTATAATATATTGCCAGGCAGTGCCAGGATTGTGAGTGATTGCTGGAATGTACTCACTCACTTTTTAATATTATTTGTAAATATGTGTACAAATGGTTGGTTTCTTTATTTTATTGTGTACTATTTTTATCAATAGATCTCAGCAACAAAGTAAAAAAAACATGTGTGTTGATTTCTCCCTAAGATGGCAAAGTGAAACACAAGTTTCCTTGAAGTGGCTCAGCATGGCCCCACATTGTTTACATAACAAAAGCAACTGTTCACAGCTGATTAAGGATATTAGCCTAAAGACTTCCAGCCCATCGGCTGTCCTGCGGGTTTTATAGGTAGAAAAGCCAAATGGCTGCTCTCTGGGACTTCTAGTGTTAAATGAGTGTATTTGTGCTAGTGTGTATTTTAACGATATAATTTTGTCTGTAAACCATAACTTGGTTTCTATGCCTTTCTGACCTATCGAGTTTGATCTCGTTTCAAAGCTCCGGACTCGAGCTATTCATTGAGACATGTCACCAAACGGACAAATGCATTTTTCTATGTGTTTAATGATCCTGTGAAGAACACACTCCATCTCGAAATCCGATCTGATGGGCATTAAGTATGCAAATTCAGCTAGGATTCCAAACAAAGGAACTTTGCCCGCCAAATAGTGCTGCGCATCTATTGGTCGCTACAATTCAGGAGGTGTGTTAGCTTGAGTTACCATAAAAACAACAACACACACCTTCTCCTTTCTTCTTCGCTGCTCCTCTTCTTCTCCTTTGTCTCCCGACTGACTCACGAGCACCTCGTGCACGGACGCCTCAGGTGACCGCGCTTCCCAACCACGCGCGCAGCTTGGGAGGACCACTTCCTTAGACTCTCTCTCTCTTCGGCTAAGTTACTTAAGCTTAAACCTCTTTTGAAAACCCCGCCGGAGAAACCCTCTCTGAAAGGACCAACCCAGCCAGGCGCATTGAAACTGCTACACACGGACTCGAACCAATAAGCAAGTATTATCATTTACCTTAAATTTGTCTAAACTGATTTCAGTGCTGGCTCTCTCAAAAAGGTTTAACTATGTAATTTGCCATTCTTTGATCATCTTTCTTTCCCTGTCTTTTCTTTATTTTCATTCTCGTGTATATATATGTGTATTCTTGTATATATATTTAGATGTATAACCTCTGTATTCGTAGTTTGCATATATTAAAACGTTATTCATGCTCAATTGTTCTGTTTGTTCTTTCAGCTGAAAACCAAGTCACTTTAACGCTTTTCGATCGCTTTATGCTTTGATGCAAGTTATTTTCACGGCCAGAGAATAACTCTGTTTATAATATTCTGTGAGGAACTTAGTTTGCTGGACAAACGAACAGTTTCTCTAAATAATTATTAAACCAGAACTATATGTAATTGATTACAATTCGTTGTAATTGATTCACAATATAAGTTTAATTCCCCGTTGGGTCGATATATGAATCATAATTTATTCATAACCTTATGAATTATTATATTCATATTTCATCCATAAATTGATTAATAACCGCTACATTTCGTTACACCAATGACATTTAATTTTCTGTTAACAGTTTTACTGACATAAAAGGAGCTTTTCTAGTAGTATTCTTGTTAAAAAAATGTACATTATTTGGCACTGTTATTTTTTAAAACTCTACTGGGTGTATCTCCTGTAGGGGGGGAAATTTTGTACATTTTAAGGTTAAATGCATCAATCTGGGGCACTTTGAGAGCTCAAATCTGAGAGCTTAAGCCCATATAGTGTGTAAATTGAACAAAGAAACAGTGTTGACTTGTACCTGGACATTAGATAGATTAATGCATCCCCGTCAATGCATGACAATAACAAATGAAACAAACTCGAAACCAAAACATCAACCTAAAACAGATTTCAAAGCAAAAGCAAACCATGATCACAACCATCATCATCATCATCATCATCATCATCATCATCATCAATTTCTATGAGTATTCATCCAAAGCAAAAGCAAACCATAATCACAACCATCATCATCATCAATTTCTATAAGTGTTCATACAAATCCATTGTTTTCTCTTTAAATCTTTTTTTTAAACTGAAATATATTTTTACATTGCTTTAATTCATTTTGTAGTGAATTCCAAACTTTCACTCCCACCACTGAAGTACACATTTGTTTTGCTGTTGTCCTTACAGTTTGATACCTAAAATGTCCCTTTCTTCTTCCTTCATTTTCTATAAGGACAAACAAATGTTGAAGGTTTGTGGGCAGTACTCTATTTTTTGCTTTAAACATAACAATGAGTGTCCGTAATTCTAATAATAATTCCAATTCTTTAAATTTTAACAATTTAGAGCCAAGAAATAAGGCATTTGTATGCTCTCTATAATCTGTTTTAAATATAATTCGTATGACTCTCTTTTGTAATAAAAAGAGTGACTCTGTATTGTTTTGATATGTGTTTCCCCACACCTCCACACAGTAGCTGATGTAGGGCAACACCAGTGCACAATATTTTACCTTATTTAATACAAAAATACTCTTAGATATCTTTTTTTGTATGTATAATATATGTGGTTTCCAAGTCAACCCTTCATCTAGTAACACACCCAAAAACCTAATTTCCCTAACTTTCATTATTTTTGTTCCTGCTATTGATAGCATAATACTATCATCTTTTTTTTTATTACCAAAAATCATAAACTTTGTTTTCTTTAAATTTAATGACAACCTATTAACGTCAAACCATTCCTTCACTTTAACCATTTCTTGTTCCATACTAATTACCAATTAATTTAAGTCATTTCCTGAGAGGTAAATGTTTGTGTCATCTGCAAATAGAACAAAATTCAATAACTTAGATACATCACAAATGTCATTAATGTAAAGTATAAATAATTTCGGTCCTAAAACTGAACCTTGCGGTATACCACATTTAATTTGCATATTATTGGATTTGGTATTACTATACTGAACATACTGTTGTCTTTTGTTCAAATAACTACTTAACCAATCCAATACTATTCCTCTCACACCATATAATTGTAGCTTTGATAACAAGATTGAATGATCAACTGTATCAAATGCTTTCTTTAAGTCAATAAACACACCTATTGTGTGTTTCTTGTTGTCGGTTGCATTTATTATGTCCTCAACTATGTTCATGGTCGCAGAAGCTGTAGATCTACCTGAACGGAATCCATACTGACTCTCGTTTAACAACGTTCAACAAATTCATCTAAGTTTTGCACAAAATTTTTTTCAAGGACTTTAGAAAATTGAGATAATAACGAAATTGGTCTATAATTTGTAAACATATGCTTATCACCGTCTTTGTATAGTGGGACCACCTTTGCTACCTTCATCCTATTAGGGAAAATCCCTGTTTGAAATGAAAGATTAAATATGTAACTTAAAGGTTTAACAATACAATCAATGTTTTTTTTCACAATAATCATATCTAACCCATCCGTATCTATAGATGTCTTGTTTTTTAATGTATTTACTATAGATAAAATTTTATTTTCACTAACATCTCCAATAAACATTGATTGGAGTACTCTACTCCCCCTTGTCCCTCCATTCTGTGGCCCTAAGTTATGTTTTTCAATATTCTCTGCTAACTTGGGTCCCACATTTACAAAAAAGGAATTAAATTCATTTACTACTTCGTTTAAGTTTTCAATTTTCTTGTTATCCTCGTTTACGAAATGGTGTGGTGTACTGTCCTGACCTGATGTACTTTTCCCTATCAGCTTATTCAAAATATTTCATGTTCCTTTAATATCAGTTTTGTTTTTTTCTAATAAACTTCCAAAGTAATCTTTTTTCGCTTGTCTCATTATTGTTGTTAATTTATTTTTATACAGCTTATACTTCATTTCTGCTTCTTTTGACCTAAATTTGATAAAATCTCTATAAAGTTTATTCTTCTTTTTGCATGCATTCTGTAGTCCCCTAGTAATCCAAGGGTTTTTGCTATAGCTATCCTTATATCTACATTGCACATATGGACAATGCCTTTCATATAGTATAAGATATTTATCTAAAAAAGCTTCATATGCTGCATTTACTTCCCCAACATACACCTCTTTCCAGTCTTGTTCACTCAAATCATTTCTAAATCAAAAAATTGCTTCATCTGTCCTTTTTCTAACATATTTAGTCCTGCAGCCAGCTTCTTTCTCATTGGATATTTGACAATCCTAAATACTAAAAAGGGTTCAAACATCTTTGTAGTTGTGATATAGAGTCTCAGTCTATATTGTGTTTTAGGATGCCAAACAATTATCAGGCTATACCATAAAACAATATAATAATGTTTTAATACTATATAATTATTCATGACAGTAATTTCCATATATTGTAACAAATGCACTCTAAAATAAATGACATTTTTTATTAGTTACTTACTTTACAAAACAGTATTGGGAAATTATAACACTTTTGTACTAATCTCTAAGATAAATCCTTGAGCTTTTATTTTGATCATCAGATCACCAGCTGATCGCGTGAGCAAATGTGCGCACTTCTCTTTAAAACACGCAGCACAGACAGACTGTATATATACTTAATCACTGTATTTTGCTGTTTTATAAAGGCACAAAGCCTTATCACAGTTCCGATTTTAGTTTGTTGGTAAAATACAACGTAGTAGCCTATGTTTTAAATTTTCAGTTCATTTTGAAACGGTGGCGGCGGCACAGGGTCATTAATGGGAAACACTGAATATATGTTTAACTGACAAATTTGCTAAAGTTGTCATAACTATTAGTTGTTATATCATAACAAAAACCCTTCAACCGGACCGAACGAGCATCTCGAGGCCTGCCGCTGTTCTGAGTGACAGGAGGCGTGTCTGTGTTCAGCTGCTGTGTGCGTGAACGCGCTGTCGGTGAGAAGAGAGAGAAAGCGCTGCTGGTGTATGGATACTTATGATGAATACTGTAGAAAAGCGGTATTGGACTGTTTAACATATTTTAATAGAGAGATATATTTAGAAAAAGTATATTTAGAGAGCACTATTAAGAATCCTCAAACCTGAAAGATTCGGGGCTTTTGGGAAAACATTCGGGGCTCCAGCCCCCTTAGCCCACCCCTAGCGCCGCCCCTGGCTACATCGCAAGACTGTAGCTGTACGTAGAGTTCAAATATAAAATTGAGTTAAATATAGCTAGTAAATAAATGATGGGGAAAGAAAAATTGGTGCATCTTGTTTTTCAACTCTCGACTACCCGGAACAAAACCCCAGTGAACATGTCATCGTCCCATTAACAGAGTTAATTAACAGAGTGGCTGCATTTAACCTTGCTTTTTACCTTTACTTTATGCTAAAATAATAATTTACTAATTAATAAGTGATACATTCCATATGTGAACATTTCATTAAAAGAATTTAAGGTTCTCTGATTTATGGTACAAAATGGCCAGAATTTGTGAAGGTTTGCTCCGTCAAAGAGAGGGCGCACTGCCTGCGGTAGGGAAAACATTGGCTTAAGTGATGAACTTGTATATTTTTATTCACTGCTTTGCTCAAATGTAACAGTCTTGTAATTTATTTTTAGAGTTTTTCCAGCAAATATGTGTAACCTTTGGCTAAAAGTAACGGCAACCCCGACTACGCCACCGAGGCGATCTACCCAGGAAAAAAATAAAATATAGTTATACCCAAAAAGAAATTGTCAACCAAAATGAATTACAATACAATGAAGGACCCTACTGGTTCGGTAGGAATTAAAGACTGAGACGTGACTTTCCACAAATATAATATTAATTTATTTCACAAATCAACAACTGTAAAATCTTCTTAAAAGGAGAATCTCTTCAGCAGTTGACCAGTTAGTTACTCACAATTACTATGGGACCAGCATGAGTTTCACAGAAGGGACACAAACCACAGCAATCAGTACATCACCATCATTAGAAATAAGTGATAAAAACAAATACAAAATCAACCCCCCAAGCGCTCAGGCCACACCTGAAAAACAAAAAAACAAAACAAATAAAGTTTCAAATAATTTCCCCCTTACAGAAAAAGAACCCCAGAGAAAAATATCTTACCTCCCAAGCGGGACTCAGACTACGGTAGCCTTGTTACCGTAATGATAATGACTGTTACACACATCCCTGATGACAAACGTGTCTAAAGACTAAAATTTTTAGACTAAATTTTTAGTTTAGACTAAAATCTGGAACTATGAGAAAGGCAACCAATTGAGCAACTTACCAGGGAAAAGCAACAGGTAATAAGCCACAAGACCTTTTCTGCCCACCGAATCACGGCGCTATACTTGGACATGCTTTTTATAAAGCCACTAACATGCGTCGCTGATTACACCGCACAGGTGTGTTCCATAACAGAACGCAGCTCCAGCTCAGGGTCACTGCAGTGAAGTATACACCATTAAAGAAAAATAAATAAAAGAAAGCTCAACCTGTCACATTCTACCCCTTGAAATTCGTCGACCCGACGATATTAACTCCAAGGCCTAAAAAGAGTGGAAACATTATTATTTACAGTTATCTGAGAGTTCACAATACCCCCTCTACCCCCAAACGTCTCTGGCAAGTGATGGACATTGGAATGGTAGCCTGCAGTTGTTCGTGTAGTCCGACGTAACGGTACTCTTACAGTAGGAACTACGCCCTCTGATGCCACTGAAACGTCACTAGGCAAGGAATCATGGCTTAGAAGCGGGTCAGGAGCAGGGACACTACTAGATAACATTGAGATGCCCTCAGGGCTGTGGAGCAAAGATGGAGCATGAGTAGCAGGCAGCGGAGGTGGACAAACACTTGGTACTATAACTGGGAGGGAAATTTCTTGCTCTCAAACACATATCATCATCCGATAGGTCTCCAGATTCCACTGAGGCTTGATCAAATTCTGAAGGGGAGTTAAAAGGCTAAATTCTGCCCAGATGGTTGAACTCTTAACAGAGTACGATGCACGTGTCTTACTTTTTCCAGATCATCAACAGGGGCAATGGTGTACACAGACCCACCTGGTGTAGGGGCTCGCGGCACTTTATAAACCACGGAGCTCCAACAATCTTGAATCTTTGCCCGGCATCGAACACAAAGGTCCCGCAAATACACCAACTGACCTTGACAAAGAGGTTCATCCTGTACTCTCCGATCATGTCGCTCTTTTTTTCCCTGTCTGCTGCAGCCTTTAGGTGACTTCTAGCCCCATCAAAGGCCACTTGAAGTCTAGCCTGATGGTCATAAATCCAGTCATGAACACTACCTTGAGTTGGAGCCTCAATCCTGCCCAAGAGGAAGTCAACAGGCAATTGTGGATCTTGCCCAAACATCAAGAAATATGGGGATTGGTTTGTAGACTGGTGTGGGGTAGTATTATAGGAGAAAACCACTTAAGGGAGATATGCTGCCCAGTTTTTCTTCTTACAAGACAGTAGAGTGTGCAGTAAATTGTGCAGGGTGCAATTAAAGCACTCACATTGACCATTTCCAATAGGATGGGCTGGAGTGGTTCGGCTCCGTTCAATGCCATACAACTTACACAACTGACGAATAAGGATACTTTCGAAGTTCCTTCCCTGGTCTGAGTGGATGCGACTTGGAATGCCAAACTTATAGAACCACTCATTAACCAACACCTTTGCCACTGTAGATGCTCTCTGGTAGTGAGTTGGCACCGCCTGGGTGTATTTGGAAAACACATCAGTCAGGATAAGAACATTCTCCATTCCATCCTGTGATGGCTCAATCAATGTAAAATCCATAGCCAGATTTTGGTTAGGTCTTGAAGCTAACAAATGGTCCATATATGTCTGGACTCGAGGAAAGATATCCTTGGCAACAGTACAGCGTTCACATTGTTGGCACCATCGCTTAATATCATCAGACATACCTGTCCAAGAACATCTTCGGTCGAATCAGCTCTGTTGTGCATTCCACTCCCTGATGACCATGCTCATCATGAAGCTGCTGCATCACTACAGTCTTTAGGGATGCTGGGAGCAAGAGCTGAAGAAAGGCCTCACCACCCTGGGAATGGTGGCACTGGCGATACAATGCGCCATCTTTCATCCTCTGCCGTTTCCACTGTTTCAGTAGTCTACCTGCACCTGTGCACAACCCCTGCCGCTCTTCACTTGAAGGATATTTCCCCTTTCTCCACAGCTTCAGAAACTCCCCCAGCACAACATCTGCTTCCTGCAGCCCACGCAAATCTATAGGAGTGTGACCAGGGAAAGTGGTGATAGATGCTTGTACACATTCGTCCTGAGGTCTGATCGAAACGACTTGTTGGAGGGGCTCAGGCAGAGAACTTCCTGGAATCATGCGTTCCAGTATAGGACCAGCAGGGTGCTGTCATGAAAGTGCATCAGCATTTCGATTACTGTGTCCAGAACGATACTTGATGCTGAAATCAAAAACAGCAAGTTGAGCAGCCCACCTCTGTTCTAAAGCAACTAATTTAGCAGTATTGAGGTAACTCAGGGGATTATTGTCAGTGTATACCACACACTAATGTCCAAGTAAATACTCACAAAATTTCTCAGTCAATGCCCATTTAAGGGCCAGGAATTCCAGTTTCATGGAACTATAATTGGACATATTCCTCTCTGAAGGTCTTAATCCCCGACTTGCATAAGCTACTGGTCGAACTCTGCCCTCCTGTTCCTGTGACAAGACTGCTCCCAATCCACTGTAACTTGCATCCACTTTTAAGATGAATGGCACTGAAGAGTCAGCATAAGCCAAGAGGGGAGTACTCACCAACCGCCGCTTCAGGGCATCAAAACTCTGCTGACACTCCTCTGTCCAGGCCTCCTTAAAAGACCGGGCTGTACTTTTCCTCTTGGCCCCAGTCAGGTCAGCTACTAAACGATGAAGTGGGGTGGCCAGCTTGGCAAAACCCTCCACAAACCTCCTGTAATAACTTGCAAAGCCCAAAAAGGACCGGAGTTCTGAAACCTGCTGAGGGGGCTGCCAATTAGCAACTGCCTCAATTTTCCTAGGGTCAGTCGCCACGCCCTGATCAGAAATTAAGTGCCCCAAGTAGCTCACCTCAGGCCTGAAGAACGAACACTTCTCCAGTTTGACCTTTAAGCCTTCTTGCTGTAAACGTTTTAGGACCACCTCCAGTCGTTGCAAGTGCTCAGACACTGTGGAAGAGAACACTATGACATCATCAAGATAAAGCAACAATGATTGAAAATGTTGCGAACCAAACATGCGTTCCATCAATCTCTGAAACATATTAGGTGCATTACACAAGCCAAACGCCATCCTATTCCACTCATATAGCCCAAAGGGTGTACAAAAGGCAGTTTTCATCTTGTCTTTCTCGGCCACTGGGACCTGATTATAGCCACTAGCAAGGTCCATTGTAGTGAACCACCTGGCACCTGAAAGGGCATCTAAAGACTCCTCGATTCGTGGTAATTGAAAGGAATCTTTTCTCGTCTTACTGTCCAGTTGACGATAATCAACACACATTCGCAGGCTACCATCCTTTTTCTTTACCAGGACAATGGGAGAATTGTAGGGGCTGCTACTTTCTCTTATAATTTGGGTTTCTAGCAACTGATTAATATGAGCCTTAACTGCCTCATATTCTGAGGGAGGAACGCGTCTATAACGCTGCTTAACGGGAACCTCATCAGTCAAAGGAATTTCATGCGTGATCAAAGTGGTACAACCCAAATCACCATCGTGTTCTGAAAACACAGAAGAATATTTAGACAGCAGCACCCTAACCTGACACTGTTCTTCAGAAGTTAACGAAGACAGATCAACAGCATCTATCTTGTCCTGCAGGGAACCAGTAAGTACCTGGGAAGAGACGGTGGCCTGCACACCCACTGAGATGTCTTCAACACCTGGGGGTAAACTCACCACAGTTACTGGACTAATAGTACCCAGAACAATTCGTGCATAAAGGTTAACATCAGCTAACCCTACATTGATAACTGGAACATAAACCTGTCCATCAGCTACCTTAACAATGGCGGGGAAAGCCAGAAGTCCAGCTGCCAACCCACCACTAGAAGGCTCAAACACAACGGTCAACCCAGCATGTTGCTGAGAACAAGTAGCGGGAATAAACTTCATGGTGCCGCCTGATACACGAATACACCTACCTCCTCGAACTCGAACTCGAGCTGATATATCTAAAGGGGCCCTTACTTGAACTTGATGGCATTTCTGTAGGGCTTGTTGCCAAGAATTAGGGGCATGCTGTACTAAAGCTGCTTCAAAAAGGGATGACCCATTGTAACAAGTTTAAGTTCGTAGGGAAGGAAGAGGACAGGGTCGACTTTGACTGCTGACTGAGTTTTTATTTCAATAACAAGATGTCCAAACAAAAGTCTGTGCAACGCACAATAAACAATCCACATCCACAGATGGGCTTCACTCCAGTAGTGCTCTCCAGCTCAGTCCCAGTGTTTCTCAGTCAGCAGTCCCTCTCTCTCTCACACACTCCTGCTTCTCCTGGTGTTTTATCCTGTTTCCGTGCCAATTACTGGAATTAGAAACAGGTGTTCGTGATTTACAATTAACCCACTAACTTACCAAGCGTCTCCCGACTCTCTCTCCTGCTGCAGACTTCACTAAACCACGCCCATATTTTCCAAACAGTTCGTTATAACATTCTCGGATAACATTCATGCCCAGAACACCGGAGACCTGAGTAGTACCTGGAGGATCTTTAACTATGAGCACGCCACGTTTAGTAATCACTTTACCAAAGACTTCGACATCCAGCTCTACATAACCTATATACGGGATATCTAAACCATTGGCAGCCTTAAGCTGTAACCAATGACAAGAGTGAAGTTTTTCCAAACCCCAAGGCTCAACGTTCTTCAAGAAAAAACTTTCAGTCACAGTTGACACCATTGAGCCAGTGTCTAACAAACAGGGAACCAACACCCCACCCAAGCTGACAGTCACATAGGGGCATGGAGAGAATAGGGGGGCCATATTTTCTACAACAGGAAAAAACACATCTGAGCCAAACACATAACCTTCTGAACTATGGCTCAATAGCACAGAAGTTTCTAGTTTCCCTGAAAAGAAACAGAGGGCTGGGACCTTTGTACTACTGGCTGGGAGGGACGTGAGGGAGACTGATTAACCCTATATAATGAACTACACTCATGGGCAAAGTGACCAGGCTGTTGGCACTTCCTACAGATAACCGAACCCCTATTAACGGTACTTGTAGGATGGAGACTTCTTGGGACATTCTGCAGTGAAGACACATTACGTGTTAACTGATCAAGCTGTTCTTGCTGCTTTTTAAGCATCTCTTTTAGCTCAGCTAATTCAGAGCCTGTAGACATTGGTGCAGACCCATAAACCCCATACTGCAGCCCATGGGTAGAGGAGGTTGAAAAACTACGATCCCTAGAACCCTTATCATGCCCTCCCGTTCCCATCTAATAGCTTCCCCTCTAACATCAAGTAAAGTAGCCCTAGGATTTCGACGTACCAACTGTTTTAATTCCCTTCGAAGGGCAGAATCCAATACATACTCTACAAATTGGTCCCGCAAAAGAACCTCAGAATTGGGCATACCATTGGGAGCATTTTTAATTAATTTTGACATTAAGCCAAGGAGGGCATGTGGAAATTCTTGAAGTGTCTCCCCCTCTAATTGTCGTCGAGAAAATAAATTCTCCTGTAAAACAATATATGAATCAGGGCAGCCATACAGCTCAGTAAGTATTTGAATAACCCTCTCTGGATCTTCCCGGTCTTCCCTGGGCCTAAATTTTATTTCCTCCCTGGCTTCCCCTTCTAAATGATCATACAAAAAGTGTGCTTTATTGATAATATATAAGTGGCGAACACGCATACTAGTCTTTACTTCCTCTAACCAATCAGTCAAAGAGATTCCGGTGCAGCCTCTAAAAACAGGACATTTCCTTTCCCTAGGGACATAAATCAACCTTTCTGTCACTACTGAATTACCATTGGAGGGAGACCTTGGGCCCACGTCTACCCCTCTATCATTAGACTCAAAGGGTGCAACACCAGGACTTGCCTGAACCTCGAATCGTTCTTGACGCACACGCTCGCAAGTCTCGCAATTGCTGCATCTCATCCTCCATAATGACAGTCTGTATAGAAAAAAAAACAGGGAGAGGAAAGTACAAAAGAAAGAAAAAAAAAACGAATGCGCTAGCTGCTGTTTCAAAATCAAACAAAACAAATCAGTCACACAAAAATAACAGTCAAGTCTCTGCCTAGCATCTCCCCGGAAAAAAATAAAATATAGTTATACCCAAAAATAAATTTTCAACCAAAAGGAATTACAATAAAATGAAGGACCCTGCTGGTTCGGTAGGAATTAAAGACAGAGACGTGACTTTCCACAAATATAATATTAATTTATTTCACAAATCAACAACTGTAAAATCTTCTTAAAAGGAGAATCTCTTCAGCAGTTGACCAGTTAGTTACTCACAAATACTATGGGACCAGTATGAGTTTCACAGAAGGGACACAAACCACAGCAATCAGTGCATCACCATCATTAGAAATAAGTGATAAAAACAAATACAAAAACAAACCCCCCCAAAAAAAGACAATTCTCTCCCCTTCCGTTAAATCTCAATATTACAGCTCCTCAAATAATGCAAATAAACACATGGCAAACATTACTGATACAAACAAAATAAATAAATAAATAAAAATAAAAAAATACAATAAATGCAAAAGATAAATCACAATTAATATTGCACAATAATCCGAACTGCTTCACAAAAGGAGAAGAATGCAAAGCAGGTTAGTTTAATATACTTGCAAGGAGGACGAAAGCTTTCAGCACTTGTTCCAACTGGTCATACAGATAGATTGGGCAGAATAATCTTTAAAAACACGGTTAAAATAAACGGCGCAAGACCGCGACGTCTACAGCCAGTCGTATCCTAGATGAAAAACGTGAACATGGAGCGGATATATGAAAACCAGTGGAAACGCGTATGTGGTAAAGATTTTTGTGTAGTGGGAAGGAAGAGGACAGGGGTCGGCTTTGGCTGCTGACAGTCTTTATTCTCACCAGAGAAAATATAACACATAAACAAAAGGACGGTGCAACGCACACTCAATAATTCCACATCCAAGGACGGGCTTCACTCCAACACGGCTCACTCACTGTGACTGTCAGCAGTCTCTCTCTCTCCCCCGCTCCTGCTTCTCCTGGCGTTTTATCCTGTCTCCACGTCAATTACTGGAACAAGAAACAGGTGTTCGTGATTTACATTCAACCCGTTCAATCACAGCGCCTCCCCAGACGCTCCCTCCTGTTGCAGACCCCGCTATACCACGCCCCCCTCGCCACACACCCCCACCGCCCGACTCAGTAATATCCCGCCAGCCCGAGGAACTCTTACCTCCTTTTTGGTCTTGGGACGCGGACAGGTTGCAACCGCTGCTGTCTTATCAATTTGGGGACGCACCTGTCCATATCCCAAGTGGAAGCCCAGATACCTTACTTCCACGCGCCCAATTGCACACTTCTTCAGGTTGGCCGTTAGCTCAGCCCCTCTCAGCGATCTCAGGACAGCCCTCAAATGCTGCATATGCCGCTGCCAATCATTACTAAAAATAATAATGTCATCCAGATAGGCAGCCGCATACGCAGCATGGGGCCGTAAGATCTTGTCCATGAGTCGCTGAAAGGTAGCCGGTGCCCCAAACATCCTGAACGGAAGGGTCACGAATTGGTGTAATCCAAACGGCGTCGTGAAAGCGGTCTTTTCTTTGGATAATGGAGACAAGGGGATCTGCCAATACCCTTTCGTTAAGTCCAGTGTCGAATAAAAGAGAGCTGTACCAAGCCGTTCAAGCAATTCGTCCACACGCGGCATTGGATACGCGCCGAATTTCGACACTGCACTCACCTTGCGATAATCCACACAGAACCGCACTGAGCCGTCCGTTTTGGGAACCAAAACTAACGGGCTCGCCCAGTTACTGCTGGATTCCTCTATTACCTCCATTTCAAGCATTACCTCTAATTCTGCCTGAACCACTTTTTTTTTGTGTTCAGGTAACCTATACGGCCGGCTGAGAATCACCGAGCCCGGCTCTGTCTCGATGTGGTGCTGAATGAGGTCAGTACGGCCCGGTAGGGGAGAGAACACGTCGGCAAACTCAGCCTGTAATTTGGAAACATCAGTGAGCTGTGAGGGCGAAAGGTGATCTCCCCCCGGGACCAGAGCGAAGGATTGTTTTTTTACATTCGCCTCTGGCCCGAGATCATCCTCTCCGCTAATCACCGTCGCCAGCATCACTGATTCCGCCTCACTCCACTTTTTCAGGAGGTTGAGGTGATAAATTTGACGTGCCCCTCTCCTATCGTACCGTATTACTTCATAATCGAGATTCACCAAAGAGAAGCTCAAAGGGGGAAAACCCCGTGGAGGCTTGCTGGACCTCTCGCACAGCGAACAACAGGGGTTCCAACCATTTATCCCAATTTTTGGCGTCTTCTTGAACGAACTTACGAATCATGGATTTAAGCGTGCGATTAAAACGTTCGACCAACCCGTCCGTTTGTGGGTGAAAGACGCTGGTTCGAACCGATTTAATGCCCAACAATTCGTACAGTTCGCGTAGCATACGTGACATAAACGCCGTGCCTTGATCAGTGAGGATTTCTTTCGGAATCCCCACTCGGGAGATTAAACTGAAGAGGGCGTCCGCAACACTCTTAGCGGAAATGTTGCGGAGAGCCACTGCTTCTGGATATCGTGTTGCATAATCCACAATGACTAATGCAAAACGATGCCCTCTCGCTGATTGCTCTAATGGCCCGATGAGGTCCATGCCAATTCATTCGAAGGGGACCTGCATTAATGGAAGGGGGCGCAAAGGCGCTTTTGGAGTGGCCGGAGGATTTACCAGCTGACATTCACGACAAGACGCGCACCAACTGCGCACATTCTCGTGAATGCCCGGCCAAAAGAATCGGGCCATGAGGCGATTTAGTGTCGCTGTTTGTCCTAAGTGTCCAACCATTGGGTTAGAGTGAGCCGCATGGAAAAGCATTTCCCTGCGGCTCTTTGGTACTAATAACTGCGTTGTATCTTCTTTTGACTGAGTGTCTTGGGTCACTCGATAAAACCTATCTTTAATAACCGCAAAATAGGGATAAGTCAGTGGTTGTCCAGGCTGGAGAGGCTGACCCTCGATCGTGCTGACCCTCTCAAACGCATTTTTCAGCGTGTCATCGTGAGACTGCTCCAGGGGGAAATCATCCCTCTGAGTTCCCCTGAGGCAGTCACCACTGGTCCCCGATCAGTCTCCCCCGCCTGCACTCGCACTTCCTTTCCCCGCAAGCATCTACTCTAATAGGCACTCGAACATAAATGTCCCAATAATTTATTAAAAATTATCGAGTGCCGGAGGTGCGGATTAACTGCCACCTCCACACTATGCTTTTGTCCCCTAAATAGAATCCTGTCTGACACCAACGGATAACTCGCGATATCCCCGTGCACACACCGTACCCTAACCATGCGGCCTGTATCCAATGCCCCGGATGAAATCAGGCTTTGATGCACAGAGGTTTGGTTACAACCTGAGTCCACCAAAGCCTGATATGTACCCCCCTTGATACTCACTGGTATCTGGTACTGACCAGCTTGACCGGGGTAACCTGCAGGTCGTCCGGGACCCGGATCAATGTCCCCACCTCCATCACTGGACACCGGTCTATGAAGTGATCCGGGTCCCCGCAACGCCAACAGGCCGGCCCAGACCTGCCCGCCGCTCCAGTGGCGGAGAACGGGCCGGATGATTGGCGTGGAGAGAGGGGAGAAGCAGGCGCGGGGTCCAGCCCGGCGGTGGCCAGACCCGCCCCCCTGGGCGGGGCTCTCGGCGCCATGAACGGCCGATAATCCATTCCACCCCGCCCCCGGGGCGGAACACGAGGCGGGCCGGCCGGACGGGACCTAGGTAGAGGGACAGGTCTGGAGAGAGAGAGAGGAGGAAGAGAGGGAGATAGAGAGACAGATGGCAGGGGTTCGCCGACCCCTGGGCACGCAACCAAGTGGTCCTCCGCCAATTGGATGGCCGAATCCAGCGACGTGGGCCGGTGGCACTGGACCCACTCGGCAGTCTTCTTCGGAAGCCGAGTGGTGAACTGTTCCAGCACCACCCAATCGATCATCTGCTCCACGTCACCTCCGTCAGCCATCAGCCATTTGCGGCACGAGTCCTGGAGCTGTTGGGCCAACATGAAGGGCCGGCCCGCCTCCCCCAGCTCCAGAGACCGGAACCCCTGACGGTGCTGCTCGGGGGAGCGGCCGACCCGCTGCAGGATGGCCCTCTTGAGATCGTTGAAGACCAGGAGGTTCTGGATGGGCAGCTGCTGCGCTGCCACCTGCGACTCGCCCGAGAGCAGCGGGACGAGCCGCATGGGCCACTGGTCCCGGGGCCAACCTGACACCTCAGCAGCCTTTTCAAATAGGTCCAGGAGGGCCTCCGGGTCATCTTGCGGGCCCATTTTCTGCAGTGGCAGCTCGTTCAATCTGCATTAATGGAAGGGGGAAACCCGTTCAATCACCACGCCTCACCAGACGCTCCCTCCTGTTGCAGACCCCGCTAAACCACGCCCCCCTCGCCACATAAATGTTTTAACTTTCAAATAAAGAAAACATTACCACCATCTAAACTATGTTATGCCAGTAGCCATTTTTGAGGGTATCTTTAGTTTTAAATGCTGAATGCACTTAACTTTCTCTTGAATCTGCAAAATCAGTCTTCATCTTTACCACCACCATTGCCTTGAAATTATCCTCGGCCATGTCTAATGACCTGCAGGAATAAACACTATGATAGAAACACATTAGTTCAAAATCACACAGCCTCATGAATTCAGGGATTCATCATCCTGCTGAATCCCAAACTTCTATACAATTCTTGCCAATAGGGGAACCAACATCATGTTACTAAATTTTACTCTGGTCTCCCCAGAAATTACGGACAATCATCTCATGTTCTCAGTCGGCTCTTGAAAGCTCATTCCCATCAGCTCTATATCAATACTCTTTTTCCTCAGGGTCTTGTCCCCTGACATAGTTGCTTGTCACAATGAAAAACAAGCCCTCTCGGGAATGCGGTTTCTGGTGAGTGGTATAGAGGAGCATTTTTGGGTCAGACTGCTGTTCTTCTCACAGGTCATCCCCCTTCATGATGCTGCTGGCCTCACAGACATCCTGCTCAACTCTCATACCCAGCGGCAACCCCCTGCCTTAGGTTGTCCTCTGTCTGGCCAAAGAGGATCTTACCCGTCATTGAGAAATCACCTTGTGCACACTGGTTACCGCTTTTTCCCATCATTCCAGATCTTTGACCGTTTTCTTCACCAGAATCAGGTGTTTACTGGAGCTTAGGGAAGTTGCATTCAAGAGCCACCAGAGCCATTGGACTGCCTAATAGTGTTAAAACATGGAGACAGGTTAATAACAGCACTTTTCAATCACTAAAATCACTAGACTGTGCATTCTCTCAGCAGCAACATATCAGTGCTGAGACTGTTCAAAGTGATTTTAATTCTCACAACTGTCCATTCAGTGTAGTGTTTTGCCACATCTGTAACCGGAGCCATCGGCCCTGAACATGGTGGTAACAAAGATCAGACAAAAAAAAAAATAAAAAAAATTACTGGTCATAGAAGAAATTCTTCAAAATAGTCACTTCTGTCCTTCAAGGTTTATATTACTCATTTAAAGACCTCTTTACACTCATTGAGTTTTCTCTTATGACACAAGCTCAGATAGCAGCATTTAGCTGACTTTGAATGAGAGAGACTGAGGGTTTCAGGACTGGTACTCTGCCTTTTATAACTTTTAACATCAAACTTTATCTACTGTCTTTTGACTCTGGCCCAGCTTAAGACTTTGCCAGAAATGACATTAATTTCCAAATAAACAACTGTTTATATTTGTCTTTTACTCACACATCATGGAAATTAGAGGTTACAAATTTCCAGTCAGGTTGAGTCTTTGTTACAACTGGCAGTCTAATTTTTTCTGCCATTTAACTTTTGACCATCAAAAACCACACCTTTAGACATTAAAGGTCCTAAATCATTTTAGTCATTTTACATTGGGATAGCGATGAGTTCATCACATAAAAACATACTTGAGACTGTTCAACCTTTTTCCCCAAAGTGAAACATTCTTTTAGAACTTTCATTTTTACTTTCATAAAATTATTTTTTTCCTGCTATATTTCCCTTCATCATAGCCACTTATCTCACTATCAAATAGTTAGTCTGCAGATGCAAAACACATTATCAATATGGTTTCTACTGTTTTTCAGAACCACAATATTATTTTAATCATATTTCTACTACTTGGTTGGACTGACAGCCTTATAGCTGCTTTCTCCTTCAACCATTCTTATATAAATTGTCGTTCTCTAGACATCTAATGTCATGCATCCATTTAATGGATGAATAAACAAAACTTTTTTGTAAGTTACATTCACATCGAACTTCTTCCCTACATGCCAATTCTTTCTGCATTAACCTCCTTACCCTTCTGTCTGCTTCCTCTAACCTACAATCTATTGTCTGCTTACATTTCACACACTCATTGCTCTCACACAACACAGCATCCCCAAATCGCAGTTCTCTTCAACTCATTCCCTTACGACCTTATGTCTTATGACCACTCAACATTCCCTCTTCTGGGAAAGCTCAATACTGGTACGTCATATTTTACAACACCCCCTATCACTTCACTTTTTGCAAGCTTGCTCTGGGATTCCCCATTTTGACTCTCCCGGCTCCTGTGGATTTTAACTCTTCGGCGCACACCTAATAATCTGCAGACGTTTCCACCAGATCCGATTGACAGCCCCAACCGGACGAGCTTGAGCAACTGCTCCACGACCTTTTTGATCCAAGGCCTCACGGGCTACTTGCAGACTTAAGCATTTAGACAAACGCTGTTACTGCACTCGCGATCAGTTTTGGGGACGTCTTGATCGCCCTGCTTTTTGGTTATTTAAATTGTGTTATGCAGCCTCGTGCAATCTGCTTCGGTGAACCCCCCAGCGTCCACAGACTGCCTCTCTGCACACCACAACTCAAATTTTCTTTCCCAATTCACTGTTACTGTTACTGATTATTTAAATTGTGTTACACAGCCTCGTACAATCTGCTTCTGCGGACCCCCCAGCTTCCACAGACTGCCTCTCTGTACACCACAAATGTTTACTGTTACTGACTGTACTGACTGTTACTGACTACTACTGACTATTACTGACTACTGCAGTCGATCTCAATCCCACAAAACCCTCCAGACTGCGACCACGGGTTTGTCCCATTTCCTAATTATAATTTTCAAATCATAAATTCCCCCTTTTTTTTTTTTTTTTTCTTCACTTTTTCTATTTAAAAACCTATTTTACCCACATAAACTCATATTTAATTAACTTAAATCACAAATTTTTCAATTTTTCCTGATGCCTAATCTTCCAAATTTTACCAAATCACACTTAGTCTTAATTCCCCATAAAATTTTAATTTATCTCTTACCAGAGAGTCGTGTAGCCACCTGGGTTCGTTTTCTGATTCCAGTGGTGTCCCCCTCTGGACCCTGGCGGTCGGCCCCTCATCCCTTAATCTATTCGGGGTAGGGCTGAGACTACTATTAAGTTCAGGATGATCAGTCACCGTCCGCTCTCGGGTCCAAAAGGCACATCCAAGGAATCCCACTTTCTGACACCAATTGTTGTGGCAAAAAATCAACTCCGACTCTACTGCATAAGATATAAACATGTCCAATTGTCCTTAAAGCTTTTATTTCTTGCAAGAAAGGTCAGACAGGTCACACAGAAACACAAGTAGCTGCAGAGTGTAAGACAAAGAACAAAAGCTTCCCCTCACTTTTATATCTCTAACTTCCAAGGCCAAAGCCTCTGTCCTTGTACCATATTTGGAAAATCTCTTAGCGGCTGTAACTTTCCAGCACAGACATGTTTTTAACATACATCTTGCATTTCCCATACCATATCTTGCTCTTTCTATTTCTGACATCTATGTTAACACTAAGTTAAACATTACCACTTAAGCCAACATCATACCATGTTCCATAAGCATCATATTTCACAAGAATACAGGTAAAAAACATATGAAAAATTAAAATTTCCACAACAGGTGAAACTTTTAACTGCCTCCATGGATCCTTTGACGGTTTGGCTGGAAATGCGTGAGGGGGCGTCGCCTCTTCAAACCAAACTCCTGCACTGTGGTTAGAGAAGAGGGGGTTAAGAGTGGGAAAGCATAGTCTCATGTGACCAGAGACTGAGGAAACTGCTCTTTTTTGATAATGTGGGTACCATGCAGAAGAGAAACTCTGAACAAAAGATTTTCCACCCAGTCTGGTCATCCCTGTAGTGGAAGGAGCAGTGCGGTGCCACCTCCTGGACAAGAACGGCTCCCTCAATCTCTAGGTCATGCTGCATCACCTTACTGCAGCCTGGATGTTGGCTGCTGCTCGTGTCACACCAGAGCAGATCTTCAAATCTTCCTTTCATAGGCAAGATCATTGAAAAACTTGTTTTCAATCAGATGAACAAATTCTTAAGCTTGAATGGATACTTCGACAACTTTCAGTCTGATTTCTGACCACATCACAGCACAGAGACAGTGCTCATAAACATAATAAATGATATTCGCCTAAATACTGATACTGGTAAAATGTCAATGATTGTTCTACTTGATCTTAGTACTGCGTTTGACACTATCGATCACAACATACTTCTTGACAGACAGGAAAACTGGCCATATGTCTGAATGGACATACTAATAGAATACAAATTTAACAGATCACTAAGATCATTAGGATCGAGTCACTTAGAAATACCAAGGGTTCATTTAAAGCAAGGAGAGTCTGCTTTTAGCTGTCATGCCAGCCGCAGCTGGAACCAGCTTCCAGAAGAGATCAGATGGGCTCCAACAGTAGTCACATTCAAATCCAGACTTAAAAAATATCTGTTTAGCTATGCATTAACTGATTGAGCACTGTGCTATGTCCAAACTGATTGCACTTTATTTTATGTGTATCATTTGTCTGGCTATCACCAGACCAAGCTCAGTTTAAAATTGAACATTGGTCTGGAGTGTCTGTATGTATTTTCTACTGCACAAGAGGCGTGATCAACGAGCATTATTCATCAACCTGAGTCCATCAACCAATCAGATCAACGGGATCCGGGTGACGTACTTTGCAGAGCGACGCGAAAACTGCAAACAGGTTTAGTTTGTATTGGTTTGTAGCACTGACCTGCGGTTTGCAGAAGCAGCAATGGCATTGAGCGATTTTTGCAGGTTGTGCAAAAAAAAAACATGAAAGTGAGTGGTATTTACACCCACTCGAGCGATTTGTTTGCTAAACTGAAGAAGTCATTCAGCATCGTCGAGAGGTTAAAAGGAATTGGATTGACGGTCGTGATTGCCGTCGCTTCTCTATCGTCATCGTGTTATACCCGCCAATAGCGAGCAAGGTGGATAAGCCAGTCTGTGATTGGTTCCCGCAAAAGTGTAAGAGAAGCAGTAGAAATGAATGTACGGGTTTCCAGACTGAGTTGCCGGGCAAAATCAAATCGCCGGCAGATCAGGCTGGGTTTACCCAGTCTAGTGTATCATCTATTATTTCTTTTAATTATTTTTTCTTGTTTTTATTTCATTTTGAACGCATCTTATATAAATCTTTTATGCATCCTCTTTTTATTTCTTTTTATTTCTAATGCATTTTAAATCTTGCTGTCTGGTTGAAAGAGCTGGGAGAATTAGGAAGTAAGCATTTGTTATCCCTGGATGGAGCTCTGGATGAAGCTAGTCCAGGAAGATTTGTCTGTAAGGGTACTGTTTAAACGCACAGCTACTTGACAAATATAAATATTTTTACAGTTATCACTCCAGCGCAAGGAAGACCCATTTAGATCCGAGTCACGTCGTCTGTTTTAACGACTGAAGTAGTCATTCAGCATCGTCGAGAGGTTAAAAGGAATTGGATTGACGGTCGTGATTGCCGTCGCTTCTCTATCGTCATCGTGTTATACCCGCCAATAGCGAGCAAGGTGGATAAGCCAGTCTGTGATTGGTTCCCGCAAAAGTGTAATAGAAGCAGTAGAAATGAATGTACGGGTTTCCAGACTGAGTTGCCGGGCAAAATCAAATCGCCGGCAGATCAGGCTGGGTTTACCCAGTCTAGTGTATCATCTATTATTTCTTTTAATTATTTTTTCTTGTTTTTATTTCATTTTGAACGCATCTTATATAAATCTTTTATGCATCCTCTTTTTATTTCTTTTTATTTCTAATGCATTTTAAATCTTGCTGTCTGGTTGAAAGAGCTGGGAGAATTAGGAAGTAAGCATTTGTTATCCCTGGATGGAGCTCTGGATGAAGCTAGTCCAGGAAGATTTGTCTGTAAGGGTACTGTTTAAACGCACAGCTACTTGACAAATATAAATATTTTTACAGTTATCACTCCAGCGCAAGGAAGACCCATTTAGATCCGAGTCACGTTGTCTGTTTTAACGATGTTTTTAATACCTTTCTGGACCTCAGAAGGTGCAATATCATTGCTGCCTATGTGTGGATCAGATACACTTGGATTTCATAAAAAAAAAAAATCTTAATTTGTGTTTCAAAGACAAACGAAGGTCTAACAGGTTTGGGACAACATGAGTGTGAGTATTTGATGACGCAATTTTCATTTTTGGGTGAACTAACCCTTTGAGATGCTGCCTGTGAGATGGGACGTCGAGAAAGCAAACTTTGCCTGCTTCCTTTATCTCAACCAGTTTCAGCCAGAGATGACATTGTTGGACCACCAAGGTGGTTAGCCTGGCAAAAGGCCTGCATGGTGAGCCTGATGGACTTTCAGGAGGGCCATAGCATGCAGGGTGGAGGCAGCCTGTCCATCAGCACTGTAAAGGCGGGTGCACACTATGCGATTTTGGCCATGATTTGAGAATTTGAGATTTGAGAATCCTAAAAGAGTCCTATAATCCTAGGCTAAAATCTGTAGTCTTTGATCGCTAGTTTGACATGTTCACAGACAGCTGATTTATGACCGTTGCGATCAAATTTTACCTCCAACGAAATTCTGGCAGTGTCAGAAGATTTGGCACACAGTCCTGCAGTGACTTCTCCTACAACATTTTTCAAGACAAGCCGTGATCAAAATTGCCAGTTGCGGCACTTTGTGAGCAGTAATGCACTGCAATTGCAAGGTCTACCTGAGGAATCTACACATAACCACTATTGAGAGTAGTGAGAGTGGAGGAAGCAAGTAAGCAGCTTCAGGCAGTAAAAGGGCAGGAGGATGTTGTGCTTATAGGTTTGGGATTATTTTTCTTTTCTTTTTTTAAATGAATTTATTTATTGCCAGAAGCATACTTCACTGTATTCTACAACGTGTCTTCCTTTTTTGGTGTTATGATTATTATTATTCATTTATTTATTTTTTTTTTATTTACATTTTTTTTTATTAATCAGATAAAATCTAAATCTAAAATGATACATTTTAAATTGAATCCATTATTGAATTATTTTTATAAACTCTGAAGCACAGTGAGTCTGCAATAAAAGGGTCTTCAATAAAAAATCCACATTCAAACCAAAATATCTGGAGCTCGAATGGATACTTTGACAACTTTCAATCTGGTTTCTGACCACATCACAGCACAGAGAACAATAAAGATAATAAATGATATTCGCCTAAATATTAATTTGATATTATAGCTCCAGCTATAACCGTCATATCCTCCTGTGTATTAACTGAAGCGGTCCTCTGCTGTACAGAGGGAGCAGACTAGTGAATAGCGGAAGGGGACTCAACCTTTTAGCATCGCAATTGTCATGTTTCCGCAGTAAGAACGAGTCACCAACAAATGCTGTGATTTTGGCTGTCAGACAGGGAAATTGCTACTCACACTGACACCATCAGATGAGAACAAACACTTGAATTTAATTGATTTAAGCTGAGCTATTGTCTACTGTAGAGCTGCTCTACAACTGAATCACATCTTGCGTCACTCACATTGTTATTGAAACTGAACCAACACTGACCTGACTAATGCTGAATAATGACATTGCTTCCTTTTGTAGAACTTCTTATAGCTGAACTGACCTTGCTTCAAAATTTGATGAACTTCACAGTGTTATTAACGGAACCAACACTGAACTCACTTGAGCTAAATAATGACACTACTATCTTTTAGCTTTACAGCAGTATCTGAACTGTCTCCATAGTTGAGTTGCCATAATTGATTCTGCTATTTTTCCTGTTCATCTCTGTGAAGGTGCTTTGAAACAGTGTGTATTGTAAAAACCCCTATACAAATAAAAGTGACTTGACTTGACATTCAGTTTTTGGAATGTAATCAGGTATCAGATTATTTCAGATAAACAAGGACATGCACTTTCTTTTACTGCTGTTCTCTTCTGGAAATATTATAGATTTTCTTTTATTTGAGTTTATTTCAATTTAATGAGACAGCACACAGCACTTAGTTTTTATGGTGGGAAAAATATTTGCCATGCTCTGTAAAGTGTTTCATTGATAACTTGTCATGCATACAAATCATATTTACTTATAAATTCATATCTATTTAGAAATCCTGTTTCAACAGAGGAAGACTTGATGAAGTATTGGTGCAGAATGCGTTCACTCATATTGTGGTTGGTTGATTAAATTGATTCAGTGGTAGTTATGTCTTCTCATATTAAAATAAAAGAAGTGGAAAAAAGATTAATTATTACATTTGCACATTTCACAGATGCTTTTGTATGAAGTGAATTCAAGTTTCACATTTCATCAGTTTATTAATTTCTTGTTCCTTGTAAACAGAACTTGCTTGTGCAGAAACTTCTCATCATGTGTTCAAATATTTAATGTGTGCTCTTGTGATCAGGATGTAAACAATGATCTTCTGCAGTTGGGTAAATTTAAATTTTATTTAGTTTTGTTTGCTTTGTTTTGCAGGTATGTCATGGATATTTTGTTCTCAGAATTACAGAATTTGAGATCTAGAGTTTTTGTCAAACTTTCTAGATGCAATCATTTTATTTAATAAAATAATGATTTTCTTTCAAAATTTGCAGTTTTACTTATATTAAAATAAACAACGCTGACCTGCAGGCAAGCACAATTGTATAAAATTATTGTCACAACAAGACACTTAAAACACTCCAAATACTTTTGCTGCTTGTTCAGTTTATTTATTTAAAAAGAGTTGCAACATTTGACTTCATTGCGCTCAACTCACTAAATTGTAAATGAAAGTTAATGTATCATGCTTTTGAGTTGGGATAATATGAATTATTTTTATTGACAGCAGAAACTGGCCATTTCAAGCATCGTAATTCTTGTTTTAATAATAACAACTATTTTTATTGCCTTTACGTGTATTGGTTCTGTAAATTTTTCTGTAAATGCTTATAGGTTTGGGATTATTTTTCTTTTCTTTTTTTAAATGAATTTATTTATTGCCAGAAACATACTACAAAGTGTCCTCCTTTTTTGGTGTTATGATTATTATTATTTATTTACTTTTTTTTTTTTTTAATTAATCAGATAAAATCTAAATTTAAAATGATACATTTTAAATTGAATCCATTAAAATGGATTACCTCTGTAATTTCTCCTCATAGTCTCTTCTGTGGCTCTCTCCTCACTTCATCACTTCACTTTTAAATGCCTTTTTAATATTTTCATTTTCATTAGACTTTAATAGTTTTTATTTTTGTCCATTAGTAAGTTTCATCATCAAGCACTTCCTGACCAGGGTTTCCCATGTAAACCTTCAGATGATGTAGATTGGAATTTTTTTTCACTAATTAATTTATGCATTTAATTGCAGAAACAACAGTATTTCAGTTTTGCTATATGTTTATTAAAGCCCCATTTTTCCTTACAATTCTCTGAGCCAGTGAAATAAAGTATAGTAAGTAAATGATACCAACACATAGATGCATGATTTCTGTGGCTCACACTACTGTACTTCTGCCTAACCTCCATGACATTTGTAGGTTATCAAATGCTGAGTCAATGACAAAAGCATGAAACTTTTTGATTTTTCTCAGTAACCCCAGTGTATTCAGTGAATTGAAAATCAACGTGTCTACATTATACTTCTGCTCCATTTTTTTTCAAGGAGTGATGGACATGGGGTACAGAACAGATCCAGTAATCATACATACATAATTTACAATCAAAATTTACATGAGTTGTGTAAAGAAGCTAAAATACATAAGGATGATACAGTGGAAAAACTGTATGCAGCAGACAGTGGTAAACAGACATCAGATTAGATTACAGATTCCAGCTAGTAAAAATGCAGCATGCAGCTAGCAATAGAGAGAGGCTGAATGAATGGGGATTTCAATGAACCGCAGAGAAAAGAGTCACAACTTAAAAGAAAGTTTTGTAATATGAAACTTGACAACACCTGCTAAATGGAATTTAAGTGCTGTTTTCATTATAATATAATGTCTGATTTAAAATGAATACTGAGGGTGTGAGCCTTCAAATGAGACTTAATTTAGGATAATTAATACAAATAATTTTGATAGTAAAAAAAGCAATAAAAAAATATAGCTGCGAGCAGCGATGGCGGGCCCAAGCCCGGTGGCACCGCCACCCCGGTGGCTTCAGGGCAACTGTGCACAGCGGGCAATAGGCACTTAAAACGGTTAAACATCAAAGGACTATGTCAAATTCACTCCACATTTACTGCACTACAAGGTGCCGTTATAGAGCCCCTCCTCCCTGCCTATTTTCAAAGGATTACATGTGCCAAGTTTTAACATTATTCTGATGAATTTTGAAGCAAATCAGGTAAAAATAAGAGGGTGATCTCAATGTATGCTGAAAGTGACACATTTTCTGCTTCCAGTTGGTGGCGCTATGACTTTGAATCACAATAGTCAAATCCATGTGATCAGCCTTGTACAACGAAGACTAAGCCAAAGTTTCATCAAAATCAATTAATGTATGCAGAAGTTATAATACTTTGTTTCCCTTTTCTTGCCATAAATTCGTTGCCTCGCCACGGCCAAACCGTTTGAGATATCCAAAATCCGTTTGCAATTAAACAACTTCAATGTGTTCGCAACAAGTTAAAAAAAGCTTGGTGTAAATTGGATAAACCCTGTAGGAGTAGTAGTATAAAATTCATAGCCTGTTTTTTCAAAAAATTAACATTCAAACCAAAATAGCTGACTTCCTGTTGGTCGGAGCTAATGAATGTAAATTAGAAAATTGTCCGGCTTGATGAGAATAATATGTGTACCGAGTTTGGTGACTGTAGGAAAAACTAACCCCCACTTTTGTCAAAAGGTGGCGCTACTGAGCCCCTCCACCACGCCCATTTCTATGGCTTTGTCCATGTCTACTGGTTGACAATATTGATGTGTGTGTCGAGTTTCATGCAATTTGAAGCATGTTAAGAGCCTCAAAAACACTCAAGAATATTATTACAGTTTGACCTGTTGCCATGGCAACAATATTTCAAATATCAAAAATCCTGTCATAGGTCTACATCTGCTGTGTATTGACATTACACTGATGAAGTTTGAAGCAAATCAGGTAAAAATAAGAGGGTGATCTCAAAGCATTTTAAAAGTGATACACTTCTTGCTGCCATTTGGTGGCGCTATAACTTTGACTCACAATAGTCACATCCATGTGATCAGACTACTACAACCAACACACTCCTGAAGTTTCATAAACATCAATCAATGTATGCAGAAGTTATAACACATTTCCTGTTTCCCTTTTCTCGCCATAAATTCGTTGCCTCGCCACGGCCAAACCGTTTGAGATATCCAAAATCCGTTTGCAATTAAACAACTTCAATGTGTTCGCAACAAGTTAAAAAAGCTTGGTGTAAATTGGATAAACCCTGTAGGAGTAGTAGTATAAAATTCATAGCCTGTTTTTTTCAAAAAATTAACATTCAAACCAAAATAGCTGACTTCCTGTTGGTCGGAGCTAATGAATGTAAATTAGAAAATTGTCCGGCTTGATGAGAATAATATGTGTACCGAGTTTGGTGACTGTAGGAAAAACTAACCCCCACTTTTGTCAAAAGGTGGCGCTACTGAGCCCCTCCACCACGCCCATTTCTATGGCTTTGTCCATGTCTACTGGTTGACAATATTGATGTGTGTGTCGAGTTTCATGCAATTTGAAGCATGTTAAGAGCCTCAAAAACACTCAAGAATATTATTACAGTTTGACCTGTTGCCATGGCAACAATATTTCAAATATCAAAAATCCTGTCATAGGTCTACATCTGCTGTGTATTGACATTACACTGATGAAGTTTGAAGCAAATCAGGTAAAAATAAGAGGGTGATCTCAAAACATTTCAAAAAGTGATACACTTCCTGCTGCCAGTTGGTGGCGCTATAACTTTGACTCACAATAGTCACATCCATGTGATCAGACTCCTATAACAAACGCACTCGTGAAGTTTCATAAAGATCAATATATGTATTAAGACGTTATAACACATTTCCTGTTTCCTTTTTCTCGCCATAAATTCGTTGCCTCGCCACGGCCAAACCGTTCGAGATATCAAAAATCCCCTGGCAATTTTTAATCATCAGTGTCTTGACTTCATGCTGACCGAGTTTGGTGGCGATCGGATTAATCGTCTAGGAGGAGTATATCAAATTCCAGAGCATGCGTTTTTCAAACAACCCTTAATAGCTGACTTCCTGTTGGCGTGGCGATTAACTTAGAGCGCGAAAGTTGTTCGGCCCGATGAGGTCTATATGTGTACCGAGTTTCATACTAATACGTGCAAGCATGTTTAATATATGGACCAAATTTTCAGACTTTTTTCAAGGGGGCGCTGTCGAGCCCCCCTGCCACGCCCGGGTACCAGCCTCTCCGGCGTCCTAATGGCCGCGGATTCCAATGTGTGTGCCAATTTTCAAGAGTTTTTGAGCATGTTAAGGCCCCCAAAAAGCCCCGGAAGACGGAAAAAAAAAAAAAAAAAAAAAAAAATAATCCTTAGAAGAACAAGAGGGCCCTGCGCGCTTAATTCGCTTGGGCCCTAATAAAGCTGCGAGCAGCGATGACGGGCCAATGCCTGGTGGCACCGCCACCCCGGTGGCTTCAGGGCAACTGTGCATGGCGGGCAAAGGGCATTTAGAACAGTTAAACATAAAAGGACTATGTCAATTTCACACCACATTTACTGAGGCAGCTGATGCTCCTATGATCATAAACCACAACAGCCACATCCACGAGATCGTTTAAATTGAGATGACTTTTATGTCATAGAATACTATGTCAATTTCAAATGAGTGCAGAATATCATCCTAATCTGCCATGTCTGTTTTTTTTCTCAGACAACCCCTATAAAAATTCTAGAGCAAATTACATGCTGTTATTTGTGCAAACTTCACAGTGCTCTGAGAAATTTAATCCAGCCTTAATGCAAATGTCTGTGATTGATGATGTTGTATTCATTATTATTCATTCATTATTATTACATTATTCTACTCACCCTTCAACCAACAAACATTAAAAGGACATTTAAAAGTGTAAAAGCATCAACAAGGTACTTTCAACAGGCCATGAAAAAGTGTGATTCTTTCCACAGCAATAACGGACGGGGTTCAACATATACTGTACTATAGTGATATATATGCATTATGTAATACGTTGCTTTAATAAAAATGTTCATGAACTTTAGCATTGCGTGATACTAATTCAAAGTGATTTCCATTTTAATAAATTGTATTTACCTGTGAAACAAACCTGGAAAGAGACATGAGGCTTTGAGGAGAAAAACGAGAGATTCTTTGTGCATTCCAGTGAATTATTAATGGGATATATTGTAAATTATATAGAGAGAACAGACCACAAATGTGCAGCATATGTTGTCCTTTTTCATACTATTACAGCAGTATGCAAAGAGACAAAATAAAATAATCGGGAGGATAGAAAGCAGCTGCTGAAAAGAGCTCTTGCCATAGATATTCTTGTTATAACATGTTATGTTACAATACCAAGCGTTACGTAATTCTCATGATGTCTGAAAATAAAACATGAAAGAAAAATTGACAGCTCATTCAGTCAAGCTTACAGATAAGCTTTATTTGTAGGGCAACCTTATGATTTGAAACGACCAGTTTCAGTCTTTTTGAATGGAAGTTCCCCAAACCGGAAGTGGAACCCATAATTCGAAATGCAGTAGGTTAGTCAGGAATAAGGTCAATAATCCTCACACTTCTCTTCATGTTTTTTGACCTCCCTGAGCTGTTGTTTGTGCACCAATCTTATGCACCAAAAGCATGCTTTCATTTAATTTTAATATGTGTGGTATAAGATAAAAAATAAAATGAAAAAAATTATAAATAAAGCCAAATCACAGAACCTGTAAAGACAATTCTAATGTCAGTCTCAGGTAATAGTAAGGTACATGTCTAGATTTTTCTACTCACTTATGCAAGTTTATTTTAAACAGACACTTTTATAATCTTGTGAAATTTACTTCAAGATTTTATTTTAATAATTTGAATTTTATCAATAAATAATTTATTTTAAAAATACTTTTAATTGTAAAAATAATAATTGTAACTCGAACATTCTGAAAACTAGTCCTGTACCAATAGTGATATAGTGTTATAGTTCAGTTTCAAATGAGTGTGAAGTTCTCTTTTGCAGTGTGTTATATTTGAATTAACCTAATTATCAAATTAATAATGCAATGCTATGTTTGTCAGTGGCCTACAAATGAACTGGCCTGATTAGCTGCTTCAGATGTGTTTGATCAAGGGTTGGGAATAAACTCTGAAGCACATTGAGTCTGCAATAAAAGGGTTAAATAAATGATCAAGTGTGTAAAACTCTCTCTCACACACACACACACACACACACACACACACACACACACACACACACACAGAGACTGTCGTGAGGTGTGAGGAGGAGGGAGGAGGGAGGGGGTAGGGGGGTTGGACAGAGAGTCTACGTCTCACTGTGTGTGTGAAAAATCCACATTCAAACCAAAATATCTGAAGCTCTAATGGATACTTCGACAACGGTCAATCTGGTTTCTGACCACATCACAGCACAGAGAAAGATAAAGATAAAAATAATAAATGATATTCGCCTAAATACCGATACTGGTAAAAAATCAATTCTTGTTCTACTTGATCTTAGTGCTGCGTTTGACACTATCGATCACAACATACTTCTTGACAGACAGGAAAACTGGGTCTGGCTTTCTATGATGGTCCTTAAATGGTTCAGGTCATACTTAGAAGGGAAAGGAAATTATGTGAGTATAGATGACCATAAGTCTGAATGGACATGCTAATAGAATACAAACCTAACAGATCACTAAGATCATCAGGATCAAGTCACTTAGAAATACCAAGGGTTCATTTAAAGCAAGGAGAGTCTGCTTTTAGCTGTCATGCCAGCCAGCTGGAACCAGCTTCCAGAAGAGATCAGATGGGCTCCAACAGTAGTCACATTCAAATCCAGACTCAAAAAATATCTGTTTAGCTATGTATTAACTGATTGAGCACTGTGCTATGTCCAAACTGATTGCACTTTTATGTGTATCATTTGTCTGGCTATCACCAGACCAAGCTCAGTTTAAAATTGAACATTGGTCTGGAGTGTCTGTATGTATTTCCTAATGCACAAGAGGCGTGATCAACGAGTATTATTCACGCAATTGGACAGTCCATCAACCAATCAGATCAACGGGATCCGGGTGACGTACTTTGCAGAGCGACGTGAAAACTGCAAACAGGTTTAGTTTTTTATTGGTTTGTAGCATTGATCAGTGGTTTGCAGAAGCAGCAATGGCATCGAGCGATTTTTGCAGGTTGTGCAAAAAAAAACATGAAAGTGAGTGGTATTTACACCCACTCGAGCGATTTGTTTGCTAAACTGAAGAAGTCATTCAGCATCGTCGAGAGGTTAAAAGGAATTGGATTGACGGTCGTGATTGCCGTCGCTTCTCTATCGTCATCGTGTTATACCCGCCAATAGCGAGCAAGGTGGATAAGCCAGTCTGTGATTGGTTCCCGCAAAAGTGTAAGAGAAGCAGTAGAAATGAATGTACGGGTTTCCAGACTGAGTTGCCGGGCAAAATCAAATCGCCGGCAGATCAGGCTGGGTTTACCCAGTCTAGTGTATCATCTATTATTTCTTTTAATTATTTTTCTTGTTTTTATTTCATTTTGAATGCATCTTATAAAAATCTTTTATGCATCCTCTTTTTATTTCTTTTTATTTCTAATGCATTTTAAATCTTGCTGTCTGGTTGAAAGAGCTGGGAGAATTAGGAAGTAAGCATTTGTTACCCCTGGATGGAGCTCTGGATGAAGCTAGTCCAGGAAGATTTGTCTGAAAGTGTACTGTTTAAACGCACAGCTACTTGACAAATATAAATATTTTTACAGTTATCCCTCCAGCGCAAGGAAGACCCATTTAGATCCGCGTCACGTTGTCTGTTTTAACGATGTTTTTAATACTTTTCTGGACCTCAGAAGGTGCAATATCATTGAATCCTATGTGTGGATCAGATACCCTTGGATTTCATCAAAAAAAAATCTTAATTTGTGTTTCAAAGACAAACGAAGGTCTAACAGGTTTGGGACAACATGAGTGTGAGTATTTGATGACGCAATTTTCATTTTTGGGTGAACTAACCCTTTGAGATGCTGCCTGTGAGATGGGGCGTCGAGAAAGCAAACTTTGCCTGCTTCCTTTATCTCAACCAGTTTCAGCCAGAGATGACATTGTTGGACCACCAAGGTGGACATCGCCTGGCAAAAGGCCTGCATGGTGAGCCTGATGGACTTTCAGGAGGGCCATAGCATGCAGGGTGGAAGCAGCCTGTCCATCAGCACTGTAAAGGCGGGTGCACACTATGCGATTTTGGCCATGATTTGAGAATTTGAGATTTGAGAATCCTAAAAGAGTCCTATAATCCTAGGCTAAAATCTGTAGTCTTTGATCGCTAGTTTGACATGTTCACAGACAGCTGATTTATGACCGTTGCGATCAAATTTTACCTCCAACGAAATTCTGGCAGTGTCAGAAGATTTGGCACACAGTCCTGCAGTGACTTCTCCTACAACATTTTTCAAGACAAGCCGTGATCAAAATTGCCAGTTGCGGCACTTTGTGAGCAGTAATGCACTGCAATTGCACGCTCTACCTGAGGAATCTACACATAAACACCATTGAGAGTAGTGAGAGTGGAGGAAGCAAGTAAGCAGCTTCAGGCAGTAAAAGGGCAGGAGGATGTTGTGCAACACACCCCACACCGAGAAACCAATCGTCCAGTCACAAGCATTCAGGATCGGATGGATGGTTCCACTCAAGCCCAACTCTCGCAGTGGCCTGGGAAAGTATGGTCATCAACTCTGGGTTGGACTCAACCTGCACCACTCTTAGTCTTAATCCCCAGAAGATTCAAGGCCACCCTCCGATGCAGCAATCAACATCTGGTCCTCCGCAGGAACTACAAAAGAGACACTGGGTCCCTCGTGAAAGGACCCGCAGACTCATCGGGGAGCATCACAACCCGCAATGTATGTGAGGAGTGGGAGGCCCGTGGGGACTGGCCCAGTGGGAGAACTCCAGCTATAACCGTCATATCATCCTGTGTATTAACTGAAGCGGTCCTCTGCTGTACAGAGGGAGCAGACCAGTGAATAGCGGAAGGGGACTCCACCTTTTTCAAGGTACTGGAGTCTCGATCTTAGCATCGCAATTGTCATGTTTCCGCAGTAAGAACGAGTCACCAACAAACGCTGTGATTTTGGCTGTCAGACAGGGAAATTGCTACTCACACTGACACCATCAGATGAGAACAAACACTTGAATTTAATTGAATTAAGCTGAGCTATTGTCTACTGTAGAGCTGCTCTACAACTGAATCACATCTTGCGTCACTCACATTGTTATTGAAACTGAACCAACACTGACCTGACTAATGCTGAATAATGACATTGCTTCCTTTTGTAGAACTTCTTATAGCTGAACTGACCTTGCTTCAAAATTTGATGAACTTCACAGTGTTATTAACGGAACCAACACTGAACTCACTTGAGCTAAATAATGACACTACTATCTTTTAGCTTTACAGCAGTATCTGAACTATCTCCATAGTTGAGTTGCCATAATTGATTCTGCTATTTTTCCTGTTCATCTCTGTGAAGGTGCTTTGAAACAGTGTGTATTGTAAAAACCCCTATACAAATAAAAGTGACTTAACTTGACATGCAGTTTTTGGAATGTAATCAGGTATCAGATCATTTCAGATAAACAAAGACATGCACTTTCTTTTACTGCTGTTCTCTTCTGGAAATATTATAGATTTTCTTTTATTTGAGTTTATTTCAATTTAATGAGACAGCACACAGCACTTAGTTTTTATGGTGGGAAAAATATTTGCCATACTCTGTAAAGTGTTTCATTGATAACTTGTCATGCATACAAATCATATTTACTTATAAATTCATATCTATTTAGAAATCCTGTTTCAACAGAGGAAGACTTGATGAAGTATTGGTGCAGAATGCGTTCACTCATATTGTGGTTGGTTGATTAAATTGATTCAGTGGTAGTTATGTCTTCTCATATTAAAATAAAAGAAGTGGGAAAAGATTAATTATTACATTTGCACATTTCACAGATGCTTTTGTATGAAGTGAATTCAAGTTTCACATTTCATCAGTTTATTAATTTCTTGTTCCTTGTAAACAGAACTTGCTTGTGCAGAAACTTCTCATCATGTGTTCAAATATTTAATGTGTGCTCTTGTGATCAGGATGTAAACAATGATCTTCTGCAGTTGGGTAAATTAAAATTTTATTTAGTTTTGTTTGCTTTGTTTTGCAGGTATGTCATGGATATTTTGTTCTCAGAATTACAGAATTTGAGATCTAGAGTTTTTGTCAAACTTTCTAGATGCAATCATTTTATTTAATAAAATAATGATTTTCTTTCAAAATTTGCAGTTTTACTTATATTAAAATAAACAACGCTGACCTGCAGGCAAGCACAATTGTATAAAATTATTGTCACAACAAGACACTTAAAACACTCCAAATACTTTTGCTGCTTGTTCAGTTTATTTATTTAAAAAGAGTTGCAACATTTGACTTCATTGCGCTCAACTCACTAAATTGTAAATGAAAGTTAATGTATCATGCTTTTGAGTTGGGATAATATGAATTATTTTTATTGACAGCAGAAACTGGCCATTTCAAGCATCGTAATTCTTGTTTTAATAATAACAACTATTTTTATTGCCTTTACGTGTATTGGTTCTGTAAATTTTTCTGTAAATGCTTATAGGTTTGGGATTATTTTTCTTTTCTTTTTTTAAATGAATTTATTTATTGCCAGAAACATACTACAAAGTGTCCTCCTTTTTTGGTGTTATGATTATTATAATTTATTTACTTTTTTTTTTAATTAATCAGATAAAATCTAAATTTAAAATGATACATTTTAAATGTTTCTTCATCAGTTTGCATTGGCTGCCAGTAGCTGCTCGCATCCAATTCAAGGCTCTGATGTTTGCCTACAGAACGACCGCTGGCTCTGCACCGTTATACCTTAACTCACTACTTCAGACTTACGCGCCTTCCAGAAACTTGCGTTCTGCAAGTGAACGGCGCCTTGTGGTGCCATCACATAGGGGCACAAAATCACTTTCCCGGACCTTCTCCGGGACTGTTCCTGGCTGGTGGAATGACCTACCACGCTCTATCCGTGCAGCTGAGTCTCTAGCCATTTTCAAAAAAAGGCTAAAGACGTATCTTTTTCGGCAGCACTTGACCCAGTAGTAGTAGCACTTACCTTGACTAATATTCTTCTATCTTCTATCTGTGTATTTATTTAAAAAAAAAAAAAAAAAAAAAATTCTCTATGAGCACTTTACTGACATAACTGTGACTTCACTCAGCACTTACATACTGTTGTTCTAATGTTGATTTGACTGATTCTACTACTCTCATTTGTAAGTCGCTTTGGATAAAAGCGTCTGCTAAATGACTAAATGTAAATGTAAATGTTAAATTGAATCCATTAAAATGGATTACCTCTGTAATTTCTCCTCATAGTCTCTTCTGTGGCTCTCTCCTCACTTCATCACTTCACTTTTAAATGCCTTTTTAATATTTTCATTTTCATTAGACTTTAATAGTTTTTATTTTTGTCCATTAGTAAGTTTCATCATCAAGCACTTCCTGACCAGGGTTTCCCATGTAAACCTTCAGATGATGTAGATTGGAATTTTTTTCACTAATTAATTTATGCATTTAATTGCAGAAACAACAGTATTTCAGTTTTGCTATATGTTTATTAAAGCCCCATTTTTCCTTACAATTCTCTGAGCCAGTGAAATAAAGTATAGTAAGTAAATGATACCAACACATAGATGCATGATTTCTGTGGCTCACACTACTGTACTTCTGCCTAACCTCCATGACATTTGTAGGTTATCAAATGCTGAGTCAATGACAAAAGCATGAAACTTTTTGATTTTTCTCAGTAACCCCAGTGTATTCAGTGAATTGAAAATCTACGTGTCTACATTATACTTCTGCTCCATTTTTTTCAAGGAGTGATGGACATGGGGTACAGAACAGATCCAGTAATCATACATACATAATTTACAATCAAAATTTACATGAGTTGTGTAAAGAAGCTAAAATACATAAGGATGATACAGTGGAAAAACTGTATGCAGAAGACAGTGGTAAACAGACATCAGATTAGATTACAGATTCCAGCTAGTAAAAATGCAGCATGCAGCTAGCAATAGAGAGAGGCTGAATGAATGGGGATTTCAATGAACCGCAGAGAAAAGAGTCACAACTTAAAAGAAAGTTTTGTAATATGAAACTTGACAACACCTGCTAAATGGAATTTAAGTGCTGTTTTCATTATAATATAATGTCTAATTTTAAAATGAATACTGAGGGTGTGAGCCTTCAAATGAGACTTAATTTAGGATAATTAATACAAATAATTTTGATAGTAAAAAAAGCAATAAAAAATAAAGCTGCGAGCAGCGATGACGGGCCAATGCCTGGTGGCACCGCCACCCCGGTGGCTTCAGGGCAACTGTGCATGGCGGGCAAAGGGCATTTAGAACAGTTAAACATAAAAGGACTATGTCAATTTCACACCACATTTACTGAGGCAGCTGATGCTCCTATGATCATAAACCACAACAGCCACATCCACGAGATCGTTTAAATTGAGATGACTTTTATGTCATAGAATACTATGTCAATTTCAAATGAGTGCAGAATATCATCCTAATCTGCCATGTCTGTTTTTTTTCTCAGACAACCCCTATAAAAATTCTAGAGCAAATTACATGCTGTTATTTGTGCAAACTTCACAGTGCTCTGAGAAATTTAATCCAGCCTTAATGCAAATGTCTGTGATTGATGATGTTGTATTCATTATTATTCATTCATTATTATTACATTATTCTACTCACCCTTCAACCAACAAACATTAAAAGGACATTTAAAAGTGTAAAAGCATCAACAAGGTACTTTCAACAGGCCATGAAAAAGTGTGATAATTTAATAAAAATGTTCATGAACTTTAGCATTGCGTGATACTAATTCAAAGTGATTTCCATTTTAATAAATTGTATTTACCTGTGAAACAAACCTGGAAAGAGACATGAGGCTTTGAGGAGAAAAACGAGAGATTCTTTGTGCATTCCAGTGAATTATTAATGGGATATATTGTAAATTATATAGAGAGAACAGACCACAAATGTGCAGCATATGTTGTCCTTTTTCATACTATTACAGCAGTATGCAAAGAGACAAAATAAAATAATCGGGAGGATAGAAAGCAGCTGCTGAAAAGAGCTCTTGCCATAGATATTCTTGTTATAACATGTTATGTTACAATACCAAGCATTACGTAATTCTCATGATGTCTGAAAATAAAACATGAAAGAAAAATTGACAGCTCATTCAGTCAAGCTTACAGATAAGCTTTATTTGTAGGGCAACCTTATGATTTGAAACTACCAGTTTCAGTCTTTTTGAATGGAAGTTCCCCAAACCGGAAGTGGAACCCATAATTCGAAACGCAGTAGGTTAGTCAGGAATAAGGTCAATAATCCTCACACTTCTCTTCATGTTTTTTGACCTCCCTGAGCTGTTGTTTGTGCACCAATCTTATGCACCAAAAGCATGCTTTCATTTAATTTTAATATGTGTGGTATAAGATAAAAAATAAAATGAAAAAAATTATAAATAAAGCCAAATCACAGAACCTGTAAAGACAATTCTAATGTCAGTCTCAGGTAATAGTAAGGTACATGTCTAGATTTTTCTACTCACTTATGCAAGTTTATTTTAAACAGACACTTTTATAATCTTGTGAAATTTACTTCAAGATTTTATTTTAATAATTTGAATTTTATCAATAAATAATTTATTTTAAAAATACTTTTAATTGTAAAAATAATAATTGTAACTCGAACATTCTGAAAACTAGTCCTGTACCAATAGTGATATAGTGTTATAGTTCAGTTTCAAATGAGTGTGAAGTTCTCTTTTGCAGTGTGTTATATTTGAATTAACCTAATTATCAAATTAATAATGCAATGCTATGTTTGTCAGTGGCCTACAAATGAACTGGCCTGATTAGCTGCTTCAGATGTGTTTGATCAAGGGTTGGGAATAAACTCTGAAGCACATTGAGTCTGCAATAAAAGGGTTAAATAAATGATCAAGTGTGTAAAACTCTCTCTCACACACACACACACACACACACACACACACACACACACACACACACACACACACACACACACACACACACACACACACACACACACACACACAGAGACTGTCGTGAGGTGTGAGGAGGAGGGAGGTGGGGGGGGGTTGGGGGTTGGACAGAGAGTCTACGTCTCACTGTGTGTGTGAAAAATCCACATTCAAACCAAAATATCTGAAGCTCTAATGGATACTTCGACAACTGTCAATCTGGTTTCTGACCACATCACAGCACAGAGAACGATAAAGATAAAAATAATAAATGATATTCGCCTAAATACCGATACTGGTAAAAAATCAATTCTTGTTCTACTTGATCTTAGTGCTGCGTTTGACACTATCGATCACAACATACTTCTTGACAGACAGGAAAACTGGGTCTGGCTTTCTATGATGGTCCTTAAATGGTTCAGGTCATACTTAGAAGGGAAAGGAAATTATGTGAGTATAGATGACCATAAGTCTGAATGGACATGCTAATAGAATACAAACCTAACAGATCACTAAGATCATCAGGATCAAGTCACTTAGAAATACCAAGGGTTCATTTAAAGCAAGGAGAGTCTGCTTTTAGCTGTCATGCCAGCCAGCTGGAACCAGCTTCCAGAAGAGATCAGATGGGCTCCAACAGTAGTCACATTCAAATCCAGACTCAAAAAATATCTGTTTAGCTATGTATTAACTGATTGAGCACTGTGCTATGTCCAAACTGATTGCACTTTTATGTGTATCATTTGTCTGGCTATCACCAGACCAAGCTCAGTTTAAAATTGAACATTGGTCTGGAGTGTCTGTATGTATTTTCTAATGCACAAGAGGCGTGATCAACGAGTATTATTCACGCAATTGGACAGTCCATCAACCAATCAGATCAACGGGATCCGGGTGACGTACTTTGCAGAGCGACGTGAAAACTGCAAACAGGTTTAGTTTTTTATTGGTTTGTAGCATTGATCAGTGGTTTGCAGAAGCAGCAATGGCATCGAGCGATTTAGCGAGCAAGGTGGATAAGCCAGTCTGTGATTGGTTCCCGCAAAAGTGTAAGAGAAGCAGTAGAAATGAATGTACGGGTTTCCAGACTGAGTTGCCGGGCAAAATCAAATCGCCGGCAGATCAGGCTGGGTTTACCCAGTCTAGTGTATCATCTATTATTTCTTTTAATTATTTTTCTTGTTTTTATTTCATTTTGAATGCATCTTATATAAATCTTTTATGCATCCTCTTTTTATTTCTTTTTATTTCTAATGCATTTTAAATCTTGCTGTCTGGTTGAAAGAGCTGGGAGAATTAGGAAGTAAGCATTTGTTACCCCTGGATGGAGCTCTGGATGAAGCTAGTCCAGGAAGATTTGTCTGAAAGTGTACTGTTTAAACGCACAGCTACTTGACAAATATAAATATTTTTACAGTTATCCCTCCAGCGCAAGGAAGACCCATTTAGATCCGCGTCACGTTGTCTGTTTTAACGATGTTTTTAATACTTTTCTGGACCTCAGAAGGTGCAATATCATTGCTGCCTATGTGTGGATCAGATACCCTTGGATTTCATCAACAAAAAAATCTTAATTTGTGTTTCAAAGACAAACGAAGGTCTAACAGGTTTGGGACAACATGAGTGTGAGTATTTGATGACGCAATTTTCATTTTTGGGTGAACTAACCCTTTGAGATGCTGCCTGTGAGATGGGGCGTCGAGAAAGCAAACTTTGCCTGCTTCCTTTATCTCAACCAGTTTCAGCCAGAGATGACATTGTTGGACCACCAAGGTGGACATCGCCTGGCAAAAGGCCTGCATGGTGAGCCTGATGGACTTTCAGGAGGGCCATAGCATGCAGGGTGGAGGCAGCCTGTCCATCAGCACTGTAAAGGCGGGTACACACTATGCGATTTTGGCCATGATTTGAGAATTTGAGATTTGAGAATCCTAAAAGAGTCCTATAATCCTAGGCTAAAATCTGTAGTCTTTGATCGCTAGTTTGACATGTTCACAGACAGCTGATTTATGACCGTTGCGATCAAATTTTACCTCCAACGAAATTCTGGCAGCGTCAGAAGATTTGGCACACAGTCCTGCAGTGACTTCTCCTACAACATTTTTCAAGACAAGCCGTGATCAAAATTGCCAGTTGCGGCACTTTGTGAGCAGTAATGCACTGCAATTGCACGCTCTACCTGAGGAATCTACACATAAACACCATTGAGAGTAGTGAGAGTGGAGGAAGCAAGTAAGCAGCTTCAGGCAGTAAAAGGGCAGGAGGATGTTGTGCAACACACCCCACACCGAGAAACCAATCGTCCAGTCACAAGCATTCAGGATCGGATGGATGGTTCCACTCAAGCCCAACTCTCGCAGTGGCCTGGGAAAGTATGGTCATCAACTCTGGGTTGGACTCAACCTGCACCACTCTTAGTCTTAATCCCCAGAAGATTCAAGGCCACCCTCCGATGCAGCAATCAACATCTGGTCCTCCGCAGGAACTACAAAAGAGACACTGGGTCCCTCGTGAAAGGACCCGCAGACTCATCGGGGAGCATCACAACCCGCAATGTATGTGAGGAGTGGGAGGCCCGTGGGGACTGACCCAGTGGGAGAACTCCAGCTATAACCGTCATATCATCCTGTGTATTAACTGAAGCGGTCCTCTGCTGTACAGAGGGAGCAGACCAGTGAATAGCGGAAGGGGACTCCACCTTTTTCAAGGTACTGGAGTCTCGATCTTAGCATCGCAATTGTCATGTTTCCGCAGTAAGAACGAGTCACCAACAAACGCTGTGATTTTGGCTGTCAGACAGGGAAATTGCTACTCACACTGACACCATCAGATGAGAACAAACACTTGAATTTAATTGAATTAAGCTGAGCTATTGTCTACTGTAGAGCTGCTCTACAACTGAATCACATCTTGCGTCACTCACATTGTTATTGAAACTGAACCAACACTGACCTGACTAATGCTGAATAATGACATTGCTTCCTTTTGTAGAACTTCTTATAGCTGAACTGACCTTGCTTCAAAATTTGATGAACTTCACAGTGTTATTAACGGAACCAACACTGAACTCACTTGAGCTAAATAATGACACTACTATCTTTTAGCTTTACAGCAGTATCTGAACTATCTCCATAGTTGAGTTGCCATAATTGATTCTGCTATTTTTCCTGTTCATCTCTGTGAAGGTGCTTTGAAACAGTGTGTATTGTAAAAACCCCTATACAAATAAAAGTGACTTAACTTGACATGCAGTTTTTGGAATGTAATCAGGTATCAGATCATTTCAGATAAACAAAGACATGCACTTTCTTTTACTGCTGTTCTCTTCTGGAAATATTATAGATTTTCTTTTATTTGAGTTTATTTCAATTTAATGAGACAGCACACAGCACTTAGTTTTTATGGTGGGAAAAATATTTGCCATACTCTGTAAAGTGTTTCATTGATAACTTGTCATGCATACAAATCATATTTACTTATAAATTCATATCTATTTAGAAATCCTGTTTCAACAGAGGAAGACTTGATGAAGTATTGGTGCAGAATGCGTTCACTCATATTGTGGTTGGTTGATTAAATTGATTCAGTGGTAGTTATGTCTTCTCATATTAAAATAAAAGAAGTGGGAAAAGATTAATTATTACATTTGCACATTTCACAGATGCTTTTGTATGAAGTGAATTCAAGTTTCACATTTCATCAGTTTATTAATTTCTTGTTCCTTGTAAACAGAACTTGCTTGTGCAGAAACTTCTCATCATGTGTTCAAATATTTAATGTGTGCTCTTGTGATCAGGATGTAAACAATGATCTTCTGCAGTTGGGTAAATTAAAATTTTATTTAGTTTTGTTTGCTTTGTTTTGCAGGTATGTCATGGATATTTTGTTCTCAGAATTACAGAATTTGAGATCTAGAGTTTTTGTCAAACTTTCTAGATGCAATCATTTTATTTAATAAAATAATGATTTTCTTTCAAAATTTGCAGTTTTACTTATATTAAAATAAACAACGCTGACCTGCAGGCAAGCACAATTGTATAAAATTATTGTCACAACAAGACACTTAAAACACTCCAAATACTTTTGCTGCTTGTTCAGTTTATTTATTTAAAAAGAGTTGCAACATTTGACTTCATTGCGCTCAACTCACTAAATTGTAAATGAAAGTTAATGTATCATGCTTTTGAGTTGGGATAATATGAATTATTTTTATTGACAGCAGAAACTGGCCATTTCAAGCATCGTAATTCTTGTTTTAATAATAACAACTATTTTTATTGCCTTTACGTGTATTGGTTCTGTAAATTTTTCTGTAAATGCTTATAGGTTTGGGATTATTTTTCTTTTCTTTTTTTAAATGAATTTATTTATTGCCAGAAACATACTACAAAGTGTCCTCCTTTTTTGGTGTTATGATTATTATAATTTATTTACTTTTTTTTTAATTAATCAGATAAAATCTAAATTTAAAATGATACATTTTAAATGTTTCTTCATCAGTTTGCATTGGCTGCCAGTAGCTGCTCGCATCCAATTCAAGGCTCTGATGTTTGCCTACAGAACGACCGCTGGCTCTGCACCGTTATACCTTAACTCACTACTTCAGACTTACGCGCCTTCCAGAAACTTGCGTTCTGCAAGTGAACGGCGCCTTGTGGTGCCATCACATAGGGGCACAAAATCACTTTCCCGGACCTTCTCCGGGACTGTTCCTGGCTGGTGGAATGACCTACCACGCTCTATCCGTGCAGCTGAGTCTCTAGCCATTTTCAAAAAAAGGCTAAAGACGTATCTTTTTCGGCAGCACTTGACCCAGTAGTAGTAGCACTTACCTTGACTAATATTCTTCTATCTTCTATCTGTGTATTTATTTAAAAAAAAAAAAAAAAAAAAAATTCTCTATGAGCACTTTACTGACATAACTGTGACTTCACTCAGCACTTACATACTGTTGTTCTAATGTTGATTTGACTGATTCTACTACTCTCATTTGTAAGTCGCTTTGGATAAAAGCGTCTGCTAAATGACTAAATGTAAATGTAAATGTTAAATTGAATCCATTAAAATGGATTACCTCTGTAATTTCTCCTCATAGTCTCTTCTGTGGCTCTCTCCTCACTTCATCACTTCACTTTTAAATGCCTTTTTAATATTTTCATTTTCATTAGACTTTAATAGTTTTTATTTTTGTCCATTAGTAAGTTTCATCATCAAGCACTTCCTGACCAGGGTTTCCCATGTAAACCTTCAGATGATGTAGATTGGAATTTTTTTCACTAATTAATTTATGCATTTAATTGCAGAAACAACAGTATTTCAGTTTTGCTATATGTTTATTAAAGCCCCATTTTTCCTTACAATTCTCTGAGCCAGTGAAATAAAGTATAGTAAGTAAATGATACCAACACATAGATGCATGATTTCTGTGGCTCACACTACTGTACTTCTGCCTAACCTCCATGACATTTGTAGGTTATCAAATGCTGAGTCAATGACAAAAGCATGAAACTTTTTGATTTTTCTCAGTAACCCCAGTGTATTCAGTGAATTGAAAATCTACGTGTCTACATTATACTTCTGCTCCATTTTTTTTCAAGGAGTGATGGACATGGGGTACAGAACAGATCCAGTAATCATACATACATAATTTACAATCAAAATTTACATGAGTTGTGTAAAGAAGCTAAAATACATAAGGATGATACAGTGGAAAAACTGTATGCAGAAGACAGTGGTAAACAGACATCAGATTAGATTACAGATTCCAGCTAGTAAAAATGCAGCATGCAGCTAGCAATAGAGAGAGGCTGAATGAATGGGGATTTCAATGAACCGCAGAGAAAAGAGTCACAACTTAAAAGAAAGTTTTGTAATATGAAACTTGACAACACCTGCTAAATGGAATTTAAGTGCTGTTTTCATTATAATATAATGTCTAATTTTAAAATGAATACTGAGGGTGTGAGCCTTCAAATGAGACTTAATTTAGGATAATTAATACAAATAATTTTGATAGTAAAAAAAGCAATAAAAAATAAAGCTGCGAGCAGCGATGACGGGCCAATGCCTGGTGGCACCGCCACCCCGGTGGCTTCAGGGCAACTGTGCATGGCGGGCAAAGGGCATTTAGAACAGTTAAACATAAAAGGACTATGTCAATTTCACACCACATTTACTGAGGCAGCTGATGCTCCTATGATCATAAACCACAACAGCCACATCCACGAGATCGTTTAAATTGAGATGACTTTTATGTCATAGAATACTATGTCAATTTCAAATGAGTGCAGAATATCATCCTAATCTGCCATGTCTGTTTTTTTTCTCAGACAACCCCTATAAAAATTCTAGAGCAAATTACATGCTGTTATTTGTGCAAACTTCACAGTGCTCTGAGAAATTTAATCCAGCCTTAATGCAAATGTCTGTGATTGATGATGTTGTATTCATTATTATTCATTCATTATTATTACATTATTCTACTCACCCTTCAACCAACAAACATTAAAAGGACATTTAAAAGTGTAAAAGCATCAACAAGGTACTTTCAACAGGCCATGAAAAAGTGTGATAATTTAATAAAAATGTTCATGAACTTTAGCATTGCGTGATACTAATTCAAAGTGATTTCCATTTTAATAAATTGTATTTACCTGTGAAACAAACCTGGAAAGAGACATGAGGCTTTGAGGAGAAAAACGAGAGATTCTTTGTGCATTCCAGTGAATTATTAATGGGATATATTGTAAATTATATAGAGAGAACAGACCACAAATGTGCAGCATATGTTGTCCTTTTTCATACTATTACAGCAGTATGCAAAGAGACAAAATAAAATAATCGGGAGGATAGAAAGCAGCTGCTGAAAAGAGCTCTTGCCATAGATATTCTTGTTATAACATGTTATGTTACAATACCAAGCGTTACGTAATTCTCATGATGTCTGAAAATAAAACATGAAAGAAAAATTGACAGCTCATTCAGTCAAGCTTACAGATAAGCTTTATTTGTAGGGCAACCTTATGATTTGAAACTACCAGTTTCAGTCTTTTTGAATGGAAGTTCCCCAAACCGGAAGTGGAACCCATAATTCGAAACGCAGTAGGTTAGTCAGGAATAAGGTCAATAATCCTCACACTTCTCTTCATGTTTTTTGACCTCCCTGAGCTGTTGTTTGTGCACCAATCTTATGCACCAAAAGCATGCTTTCATTTAATTTTAATATGTGTGGTATAAGATAAAAAATAAAATGAAAAAAATTATAAATAAAGCCAAATCACAGAACCTGTAAAGACAATTCTAATGTCAGTCTCAGGTAATAGTAAGGTACATGTCTAGATTTTTCTACTCACTTATGCAAGTTTATTTTAAACAGACACTTTTATAATCTTGTGAAATTTACTTCAAGATTTTATTTTAATAATTTGAATTTTATCAATAAATAATTTATTTTAAAAATACTTTTAATTGTAAAAATAATAATTGTAACTCGAACATTCTGAAAACTAGTCCTGTACCAATAGTGATATAGTGTTATAGTTCAGTTTCAAATGAGTGTGAAGTTCTCTTTTGCAGTGTGTTATATTTGAATTAACCTAATTATCAAATTAATAATGCAATGCTATGTTTGTCAGTGGCCTACAAATGAACTGGCCTGATTAGCTGCTTCAGATGTGTTTGATCAAGGGTTGGGAATAAACTCTGAAGCACATTGAGTCTGCAATAAAAGGGTTAAATAAATGATCAAGTGTGTAAAACTCTCTCTCACACACACACACACACACACACACACACACACACACACACACACACACACACACACACACACACACACACACACACACACACACACACACACACACACACACACACACACACACACACAGAGACTGTCGTGAGGTGTGAGGAGGAGGGAGGAGGGAGGGGGTAGGGGGGTTGGACAGAGAGTCTACGTCTCACTGTGTGTGTGAAAAATCCACATTCAAACCAAAATATCTGAAGCTCTAATGGATACTTCGACAACTGTCAATCTGGTTTCTGACCACATCACAGCACAGAGAACGATAAAGATAAAAATAATAAATGATATTCGCCTAAATACCGATACTGGTAAAAAATCAATTCTTGTTCTACTTGATCTTAGTGCTGCGTTTGACACTATCGATCACAACATACTTCTTGACAGACAGGAAAACTGGGTCTGGCTTTCTATGATGGTCCTTAAATGGTTCAGGTCATACTTAGAAGGGAAAGGAAATTATGTGAGTATAGATGACCATAAGTCTGAATGGACATGCTAATAGAATACAAACCTAACAGATCACTAAGATCATCAGGATCAAGTCACTTAGAAATACCAAGGGTTCATTTAAAGCAAGGAGAGTCTGCTTTTAGCTGTCATGCCAGCCAGCTGGAACCAGCTTCCAGAAGAGATCAGATGGGCTCCAACAGTAGTCACATTCAAATCCAGACTCAAAAAATATCTGTTTAGCTATGTATTAACTGATTGAGCACTGTGCTATGTCCAAACTGATTGCACTTTTATGTGTATCATTTGTCTGGCTATCACCAGACCAAGCTCAGTTTAAAATTGAACATTGGTCTGGAGTGTCTGTATGTATTTTCTAATGCACAAGAGGCGTGATCAACGAGTATTATTCACGCAATTGGACAGTCCATCAACCAATCAGATCAACGGGATCCGGGTGACGTACTTTGCAGAGCGACGTGAAAACTGCAAACAGGTTTAGTTTTTTATTGGTTTGTAGCATTGATCAGTGGTTTGCAGAAGCAGCAATGGCATCGAGCGATTTAGCGAGCAAGGTGGATAAGCCAGTCTGTGATTGGTTCCCGCAAAAGTGTAAGAGAAGCAGTAGAAATGAATGTACGGGTTTCCAGACTGAGTTGCCGGGCAAAATCAAATCGCCGGCAGATCAGGCTGGGTTTACCCAGTCTAGTGTATCATCTATTATTTCTTTTAATTATTTTTCTTGTTTTTATTTCATTTTGAATGCATCTTATATAAATCTTTTATGCATCCTCTTTTTATTTCTTTTTATTTCTAATGCATTTTAAATCTTGCTGTCTGGTTGAAAGAGCTGGGAGAATTAGGAAGTAAGCATTTGTTACCCCTGGATGGAGCTCTGGATGAAGCTAGTCCAGGAAGATTTGTCTGAAAGTGTACTGTTTAAACGCACAGCTACTTGACAAATATAAATATTTTTACAGTTATCCCTCCAGCGCAAGGAAGACCCATTTAGATCCGCGTCACGTTGTCTGTTTTAACGATGTTTTTAATACTTTTCTGGACCTCAGAAGGTGCAATATCATTGCTGCCTATGTGTGGATCAGATACCCTTGGATTTCATCAACAAAAAAATCTTAATTTGTGTTTCAAAGACAAACGAAGGTCTAACAGGTTTGGGACAACATGAGTGTGAGTATTTGATGACGCAATTTTCATTTTTGGGTGAACTAACCCTTTGAGATGCTGCCTGTGAGATGGGGCGTCGAGAAAGCAAACTTTGCCTGCTTCCTTTATCTCAACCAGTTTCAGCCAGAGATGACATTGTTGGACCACCAAGGTGGACATCGCCTGGCAAAAGGCCTGCATGGTGAGCCTGATGGACTTTCAGGAGGGCCATAGCATGCAGGGTGGAGGCAGCCTGTCCATCAGCACTGTAAAGGCGGGTACACACTATGCGATTTTGGCCATGATTTGAGAATTTGAGATTTGAGAATCCTAAAAGAGTCCTATAATCCTAGGCTAAAATCTGTAGTCTTTGATCGCTAGTTTGACATGTTCACAGACAGCTGATTTATGACCGTTGCGATCAAATTTTACCTCCAACGAAATTCTGGCAGCGTCAGAAGATTTGGCACACAGTCCTGCAGTGACTTCTCCTACAACATTTTTCAAGACAAGCCGTGATCAAAATTGCCAGTTGCGGCACTTTGTGAGCAGTAATGCACTGCAATTGCACGCTCTACCTGAGGAATCTACACATAAACACCATTGAGAGTAGTGAGAGTGGAGGAAGCAAGTAAGCAGCTTCAGGCAGTAAAAGGGCAGGAGGATGTTGTGCAACACACCCCACACCGAGAAACCAATCGTCCAGTCACAAGCATTCAGGATCGGATGGATGGTTCCACTCAAGCCCAACTCTCGCAGTGGCCTGGGAAAGTATGGTCATCAACTCTGGGTTGGACTCAACCTGCACCACTCTTAGTCTTAATCCCCAGAAGATTCAAGGCCACCCTCCGATGCAGCAATCAACATCTGGTCCTCCGCAGGAACTACAAAAGAGACACTGGGTCCCTCGTGAAAGGACCCGCAGACTCATCGGGGAGCATCACAACCCGCAATGTATGTGAGGAGTGGGAGGCCCGTGGGGACTGACCCAGTGGGAGAACTCCAGCTATAACCGTCATATCATCCTGTGTATTAACTGAAGCGGTCCTCTGCTGTACAGAGGGAGCAGACCAGTGAATAGCGGAAGGGGACTCCACCTTTTTCAAGGTACTGGAGTCTCGATCTTAGCATCGCAATTGTCATGTTTCCGCAGTAAGAACGAGTCACCAACAAACGCTGTGATTTTGGCTGTCAGACAGGGAAATTGCTACTCACACTGACACCATCAGATGAGAACAAACACTTGAATTTAATTGAATTAAGCTGAGCTATTGTCTACTGTAGAGCTGCTCTACAACTGAATCACATCTTGCGTCACTCACATTGTTATTGAAACTGAACCAACACTGACCTGACTAATGCTGAATAATGACATTGCTTCCTTTTGTAGAACTTCTTATAGCTGAACTGACCTTGCTTCAAAATTTGATGAACTTCACAGTGTTATTAACGGAACCAACACTGAACTCACTTGAGCTAAATAATGACACTACTATCTTTTAGCTTTACAGCAGTATCTGAACTATCTCCATAGTTGAGTTGCCATAATTGATTCTGCTATTTTTCCTGTTCATCTCTGTGAAGGTGCTTTGAAACAGTGTGTATTGTAAAAACCCCTATACAAATAAAAGTGACTTAACTTGACATGCAGTTTTTGGAATGTAATCAGGTATCAGATCATTTCAGATAAACAAAGACATGCACTTTCTTTTACTGCTGTTCTCTTCTGGAAATATTATAGATTTTCTTTTATTTGAGTTTATTTCAATTTAATGAGACAGCACACAGCACTTAGTTTTTATGGTGGGAAAAATATTTGCCATACTCTGTAAAGTGTTTCATTGATAACTTGTCATGCATACAAATCATATTTACTTATAAATTCATATCTATTTAGAAATCCTGTTTCAACAGAGGAAGACTTGATGAAGTATTGGTGCAGAATGCGTTCACTCATATTGTGGTTGGTTGATTAAATTGATTCAGTGGTAGTTATGTCTTCTCATATTAAAATAAAAGAAGTGGGAAAAGATTAATTATTACATTTGCACATTTCACAGATGCTTTTGTATGAAGTGAATTCAAGTTTCACATTTCATCAGTTTATTAATTTCTTGTTCCTTGTAAACAGAACTTGCTTGTGCAGAAACTTCTCATCATGTGTTCAAATATTTAATGTGTGCTCTTGTGATCAGGATGTAAACAATGATCTTCTGCAGTTGGGTAAATTAAAATTTTATTTAGTTTTGTTTGCTTTGTTTTGCAGGTATGTCATGGATATTTTGTTCTCAGAATTACAGAATTTGAGATCTAGAGTTTTTGTCAAACTTTCTAGATGCAATCATTTTATTTAATAAAATAATGATTTTCTTTCAAAATTTGCAGTTTTACTTATATTAAAATAAACAACGCTGACCTGCAGGCAAGCACAATTGTATAAAATTATTGTCACAACAAGACACTTAAAACACTCCAAATACTTTTGCTGCTTGTTCAGTTTATTTATTTAAAAAGAGTTGCAACATTTGACTTCATTGCGCTCAACTCACTAAATTGTAAATGAAAGTTAATGTATCATGCTTTTGAGTTGGGATAATATGAATTATTTTTATTGACAGCAGAAACTGGCCATTTCAAGCATCGTAATTCTTGTTTTAATAATAACAACTATTTTTATTGCCTTTACGTGTATTGGTTCTGTAAATTTTTCTGTAAATGCTTATAGGTTTGGGATTATTTTTCTTTTCTTTTTTTAAATGAATTTATTTATTGCCAGAAACATACTACAAAGTGTCCTCCTTTTTTGGTGTTATGATTATTATAATTTATTTACTTTTTTTTTTAATTAATCAGATAAAATCTAAATTTAAAATGATACATTTTAAATGTTTCTTCATCAGTTTGCATTGGCTGCCAGTAGCTGCTCGCATCCAATTCAAGGCTCTGATGTTTGCCTACAGAACGACCGCTGGCTCTGCACCGTTATACCTTAACTCACTACTTCAGACTTACGCGCCTTCCAGAAACTTGCGTTCTGCAAGTGAACGGCGCCTTGTGGTGCCATCACATAGGGGCACAAAATCACTTTCCCGGACCTTCTCCGGGACTGTTCCTGGCTGGTGGAATGACCTACCACGCTCTATCCGTGCAGCTGAGTCTCTAGCCATTTTCAAAAAAAGGCTAAAGACGTATCTTTTTCGGCAGCACTTGACCCAGTAGTAGTAGCACTTACCTTGACTAATATTCTTCTATCTTCTATCTGTGTATTTATTTAAAAAAAAAAAAAAAAAAAAAATTCTCTATGAGCACTTTACTGACATAACTGTGACTTCACTCAGCACTTACATACTGTTGTTCTAATGTTGATTTGACTGATTCTACTACTCTCATTTGTAAGTCGCTTTGGATAAAAGCGTCTGCTAAATGACTAAATGTAAATGTAAATGTTAAATTGAATCCATTAAAATGGATTACCTCTGTAATTTCTCCTCATAGTCTCTTCTGTGGCTCTCTCCTCACTTCATCACTTCACTTTTAAATGCCTTTTTAATATTTTCATTTTCATTAGACTTTAATAGTTTTTATTTTTGTCCATTAGTAAGTTTCATCATCAAGCACTTCCTGACCAGGGTTTCCCATGTAAACCTTCAGATGATGTAGATTGGAATTTTTTTCACTAATTAATTTATGCATTTAATTGCAGAAACAACAGTATTTCAGTTTTGCTATATGTTTATTAAAGCCCCATTTTTCCTTACAATTCTCTGAGCCAGTGAAATAAAGTATAGTAAGTAAATGATACCAACACATAGATGCATGATTTCTGTGGCTCACACTACTGTACTTCTGCCTAACCTCCATGACATTTGTAGGTTATCAAATGCTGAGTCAATGACAAAAGCATGAAACTTTTTGATTTTTCTCAGTAACCCCAGTGTATTCAGTGAATTGAAAATCTACGTGTCTACATTATACTTCTGCTCCATTTTTTTTCAAGGAGTGATGGACATGGGGTACAGAACAGATCCAGTAATCATACATACATAATTTACAATCAAAATTTACATGAGTTGTGTAAAGAAGCTAAAATACATAAGGATGATACAGTGGAAAAACTGTATGCAGAAGACAGTGGTAAACAGACATCAGATTAGATTACAGATTCCAGCTAGTAAAAATGCAGCATGCAGCTAGCAATAGAGAGAGGCTGAATGAATGGGGATTTCAATGAACCGCAGAGAAAAGAGTCACAACTTAAAAGAAAGTTTTGTAATATGAAACTTGACAACACCTGCTAAATGGAATTTAAGTGCTGTTTTCATTATAATATAATGTCTAATTTTAAAATGAATACTGAGGGTGTGAGCCTTCAAATGAGACTTAATTTAGGATAATTAATACAAATAATTTTGATAGTAAAAAAAGCAATAAAAAATAAAGCTGCGAGCAGCGATGACGGGCCAATGCCTGGTGGCACCGCCACCCCGGTGGCTTCAGGGCAACTGTGCATGGCGGGCAAAGGGCATTTAGAACAGTTAAACATAAAAGGACTATGTCAATTTCACACCACATTTACTGAGGCAGCTGATGCTCCTATGATCATAAACCACAACAGCCACATCCACGAGATCGTTTAAATTGAGATGACTTTTATGTCATAGAATACTATGTCAATTTCAAATGAGTGCAGAATATCATCCTAATCTGCCATGTCTGTTTTTTTTCTCAGACAACCCCTATAAAAATTCTAGAGCAAATTACATGCTGTTATTTGTGCAAACTTCACAGTGCTCTGAGAAATTTAATCCAGCCTTAATGCAAATGTCTGTGATTGATGATGTTGTATTCATTATTATTCATTCATTATTATTACATTATTCTACTCACCCTTCAACCAACAAACATTAAAAGGACATTTAAAAGTGTAAAAGCATCAACAAGGTACTTTCAACAGGCCATGAAAAAGTGTGATAATTTAATAAAAATGTTCATGAACTTTAGCATTGCGTGATACTAATTCAAAGTGATTTCCATTTTAATAAATTGTATTTACCTGTGAAACAAACCTGGAAAGAGACATGAGGCTTTGAGGAGAAAAACGAGAGATTCTTTGTGCATTCCAGTGAATTATTAATGGGATATATTGTAAATTATATAGAGAGAACAGACCACAAATGTGCAGCATATGTTGTCCTTTTTCATACTATTACAGCAGTATGCAAAGAGACAAAATAAAATAATCGGGAGGATAGAAAGCAGCTGCTGAAAAGAGCTCTTGCCATAGATATTCTTGTTATAACATGTTATGTTACAATACCAAGCGTTACGTAATTCTCATGATGTCTGAAAATAAAACATGAAAGAAAAATTGACAGCTCATTCAGTCAAGCTTACAGATAAGCTTTATTTGTAGGGCAACCTTATGATTTGAAACTACCAGTTTCAGTCTTTTTGAATGGAAGTTCCCCAAACCGGAAGTGGAACCCATAATTCGAAACGCAGTAGGTTAGTCAGGAATAAGGTCAATAATCCTCACACTTCTCTTCATGTTTTTTGACCTCCCTGAGCTGTTGTTTGTGCACCAATCTTATGCACCAAAAGCATGCTTTCATTTAATTTTAATATGTGTGGTATAAGATAAAAAATAAAATGAAAAAAATTATAAATAAAGCCAAATCACAGAACCTGTAAAGACAATTCTAATGTCAGTCTCAGGTAATAGTAAGGTACATGTCTAGATTTTTCTACTCACTTATGCAAGTTTATTTTAAACAGACACTTTTATAATCTTGTGAAATTTACTTCAAGATTTTATTTTAATAATTTGAATTTTATCAATAAATAATTTATTTTAAAAATACTTTTAATTGTAAAAATAATAATTGTAACTCGAACATTCTGAAAACTAGTCCTGTACCAATAGTGATATAGTGTTATAGTTCAGTTTCAAATGAGTGTGAAGTTCTCTTTTGCAGTGTGTTATATTTGAATTAACCTAATTATCAAATTAATAATGCAATGCTATGTTTGTCAGTGGCCTACAAATGAACTGGCCTGATTAGCTGCTTCAGATGTGTTTGATCAAGGGTTGGGAATAAACTCTGAAGCACATTGAGTCTGCAATAAAAGGGTTAAATAAATGATCAAGTGTGTAAAACTCTCTCTCACACACACACACACACACACACACACACACACACACACACACACACACACACACACACACACACACACACACACACACACACAGAGACTGTCGTGAGGTGTGAGGAGGAGGGAGGAGGGAGGGGGTAGGGGGGTTGGACAGAGAGTCTACGTCTCACTGTGTGTGTGAAAAATCCACATTCAAACCAAAATATCTGAAGCTCTAATGGATACTTCGACAACTGTCAATCTGGTTTCTGACCACATCACAGCACAGAGAACGATAAAGATAAAAATAATAAATGATATTCGCCTAAATACCGATACTGGTAAAAAATCAATTCTTGTTCTACTTGATCTTAGTGCTGCGTTTGACACTATCGATCACAACATACTTCTTGACAGACAGGAAAACTGGGTCTGGCTTTCTATGATGGTCCTTAAATGGTTCAGGTCATACTTAGAAGGGAAAGGAAATTATGTGAGTATAGATGACCATAAGTCTGAATGGACATGCTAATAGAATACAAACCTAACAGATCACTAAGATCATCAGGATCAAGTCACTTAGAAATACCAAGGGTTCATTTAAAGCAAGGAGAGTCTGCTTTTAGCTGTCATGCCAGCCAGCTGGAACCAGCTTCCAGAAGAGATCAGATGGGCTCCAACAGTAGTCACATTCAAATCCAGACTCAAAAAATATCTGTTTAGCTATGTATTAACTGATTGAGCACTGTGCTATGTCCAAACTGATTGCACTTTTATGTGTATCATTTGTCTGGCTATCACCAGACCAAGCTCAGTTTAAAATTGAACATTGGTCTGGAGTGTCTGTATGTATTTTCTAATGCACAAGAGGCGTGATCAACGAGTATTATTCACGCAATTGGACAGTCCATCAACCAATCAGATCAACGGGATCCGGGTGACGTACTTTGCAGAGCGACGTGAAAACTGCAAACAGGTTTAGTTTTTTATTGGTTTGTAGCATTGATCAGTGGTTTGCAGAAGCAGCAATGGCATCGAGCGATTTAGCGAGCAAGGTGGATAAGCCAGTCTGTGATTGGTTCCCGCAAAAGTGTAAGAGAAGCAGTAGAAATGAATGTACGGGTTTCCAGACTGAGTTGCCGGGCAAAATCAAATCGCCGGCAGATCAGGCTGGGTTTACCCAGTCTAGTGTATCATCTATTATTTCTTTTAATTATTTTTCTTGTTTTTATTTCATTTTGAATGCATCTTATATAAATCTTTTATGCATCCTCTTTTTATTTCTTTTTATTTCTAATGCATTTTAAATCTTGCTGTCTGGTTGAAAGAGCTGGGAGAATTAGGAAGTAAGCATTTGTTACCCCTGGATGGAGCTCTGGATGAAGCTAGTCCAGGAAGATTTGTCTGAAAGTGTACTGTTTAAACGCACAGCTACTTGACAAATATAAATATTTTTACAGTTATCCCTCCAGCGCAAGGAAGACCCATTTAGATCCGCGTCACGTTGTCTGTTTTAACGATGTTTTTAATACTTTTCTGGACCTCAGAAGGTGCAATATCATTGCTGCCTATGTGTGGATCAGATACCCTTGGATTTCATCAACAAAAAAATCTTAATTTGTGTTTCAAAGACAAACGAAGGTCTAACAGGTTTGGGACAACATGAGTGTGAGTATTTGATGACGCAATTTTCATTTTTGGGTGAACTAACCCTTTGAGATGCTGCCTGTGAGATGGGGCGTCGAGAAAGCAAACTTTGCCTGCTTCCTTTATCTCAACCAGTTTCAGCCAGAGATGACATTGTTGGACCACCAAGGTGGACATCGCCTGGCAAAAGGCCTGCATGGTGAGCCTGATGGACTTTCAGGAGGGCCATAGCATGCAGGGTGGAGGCAGCCTGTCCATCAGCACTGTAAAGGCGGGTACACACTATGCGATTTTGGCCATGATTTGAGAATTTGAGATTTGAGAATCCTAAAAGAGTCCTATAATCCTAGGCTAAAATCTGTAGTCTTTGATCGCTAGTTTGACATGTTCACAGACAGCTGATTTATGACCGTTGCGATCAAATTTTACCTCCAACGAAATTCTGGCAGCGTCAGAAGATTTGGCACACAGTCCTGCAGTGACTTCTCCTACAACATTTTTCAAGACAAGCCGTGATCAAAATTGCCAGTTGCGGCACTTTGTGAGCAGTAATGCACTGCAATTGCACGCTCTACCTGAGGAATCTACACATAAACACCATTGAGAGTAGTGAGAGTGGAGGAAGCAAGTAAGCAGCTTCAGGCAGTAAAAGGGCAGGAGGATGTTGTGCAACACACCCCACACCGAGAAACCAATCGTCCAGTCACAAGCATTCAGGATCGGATGGATGGTTCCACTCAAGCCCAACTCTCGCAGTGGCCTGGGAAAGTATGGTCATCAACTCTGGGTTGGACTCAACCTGCACCACTCTTAGTCTTAATCCCCAGAAGATTCAAGGCCACCCTCCGATGCAGCAATCAACATCTGGTCCTCCGCAGGAACTACAAAAGAGACACTGGGTCCCTCGTGAAAGGACCCGCAGACTCATCGGGGAGCATCACAACCCGCAATGTATGTGAGGAGTGGGAGGCCCGTGGGGACTGACCCAGTGGGAGAACTCCAGCTATAACCGTCATATCATCCTGTGTATTAACTGAAGCGGTCCTCTGCTGTACAGAGGGAGCAGACCAGTGAATAGCGGAAGGGGACTCCACCTTTTTCAAGGTACTGGAGTCTCGATCTTAGCATCGCAATTGTCATGTTTCCGCAGTAAGAACGAGTCACCAACAAACGCTGTGATTTTGGCTGTCAGACAGGGAAATTGCTACTCACACTGACACCATCAGATGAGAACAAACACTTGAATTTAATTGAATTAAGCTGAGCTATTGTCTACTGTAGAGCTGCTCTACAACTGAATCACATCTTGCGTCACTCACATTGTTATTGAAACTGAACCAACACTGACCTGACTAATGCTGAATAATGACATTGCTTCCTTTTGTAGAACTTCTTATAGCTGAACTGACCTTGCTTCAAAATTTGATGAACTTCACAGTGTTATTAACGGAACCAACACTGAACTCACTTGAGCTAAATAATGACACTACTATCTTTTAGCTTTACAGCAGTATCTGAACTATCTCCATAGTTGAGTTGCCATAATTGATTCTGCTATTTTTCCTGTTCATCTCTGTGAAGGTGCTTTGAAACAGTGTGTATTGTAAAAACCCCTATACAAATAAAAGTGACTTAACTTGACATGCAGTTTTTGGAATGTAATCAGGTATCAGATCATTTCAGATAAACAAAGACATGCACTTTCTTTTACTGCTGTTCTCTTCTGGAAATATTATAGATTTTCTTTTATTTGAGTTTATTTCAATTTAATGAGACAGCACACAGCACTTAGTTTTTATGGTGGGAAAAATATTTGCCATACTCTGTAAAGTGTTTCATTGATAACTTGTCATGCATACAAATCATATTTACTTATAAATTCATATCTATTTAGAAATCCTGTTTCAACAGAGGAAGACTTGATGAAGTATTGGTGCAGAATGCGTTCACTCATATTGTGGTTGGTTGATTAAATTGATTCAGTGGTAGTTATGTCTTCTCATATTAAAATAAAAGAAGTGGGAAAAGATTAATTATTACATTTGCACATTTCACAGATGCTTTTGTATGAAGTGAATTCAAGTTTCACATTTCATCAGTTTATTAATTTCTTGTTCCTTGTAAACAGAACTTGCTTGTGCAGAAACTTCTCATCATGTGTTCAAATATTTAATGTGTGCTCTTGTGATCAGGATGTAAACAATGATCTTCTGCAGTTGGGTAAATTAAAATTTTATTTAGTTTTGTTTGCTTTGTTTTGCAGGTATGTCATGGATATTTTGTTCTCAGAATTACAGAATTTGAGATCTAGAGTTTTTGTCAAACTTTCTAGATGCAATCATTTTATTTAATAAAATAATGATTTTCTTTCAAAATTTGCAGTTTTACTTATATTAAAATAAACAACGCTGACCTGCAGGCAAGCACAATTGTATAAAATTATTGTCACAACAAGACACTTAAAACACTCCAAATACTTTTGCTGCTTGTTCAGTTTATTTATTTAAAAAGAGTTGCAACATTTGACTTCATTGCGCTCAACTCACTAAATTGTAAATGAAAGTTAATGTATCATGCTTTTGAGTTGGGATAATATGAATTATTTTTATTGACAGCAGAAACTGGCCATTTCAAGCATCGTAATTCTTGTTTTAATAATAACAACTATTTTTATTGCCTTTACGTGTATTGGTTCTGTAAATTTTTCTGTAAATGCTTATAGGTTTGGGATTATTTTTCTTTTCTTTTTTTAAATGAATTTATTTATTGCCAGAAACATACTACAAAGTGTCCTCCTTTTTTGGTGTTATGATTATTATAATTTATTTACTTTTTTTTTAATTAATCAGATAAAATCTAAATTTAAAATGATACATTTTAAATGTTTCTTCATCAGTTTGCATTGGCTGCCAGTAGCTGCTCGCATCCAATTCAAGGCTCTGATGTTTGCCTACAGAACGACCGCTGGCTCTGCACCGTTATACCTTAACTCACTACTTCAGACTTACGCGCCTTCCAGAAACTTGCGTTCTGCAAGTGAACGGCGCCTTGTGGTGCCATCACATAGGGGCACAAAATCACTTTCCCGGACCTTCTCCGGGACTGTTCCTGGCTGGTGGAATGACCTACCACGCTCTATCCGTGCAGCTGAGTCTCTAGCCATTTTCAAAAAAAGGCTAAAGACGTATCTTTTTCGGCAGCACTTGACCCAGTAGTAGTAGCACTTACCTTGACTAATATTCTTCTATCTTCTATCTGTGTATTTATTTAAAAAAAAAAAAAAAAAAAAAATTCTCTATGAGCACTTTACTGACATAACTGTGACTTCACTCAGCACTTACATACTGTTGTTCTAATGTTGATTTGACTGATTCTACTACTCTCATTTGTAAGTCGCTTTGGATAAAAGCGTCTGCTAAATGACTAAATGTAAATGTAAATGTTAAATTGAATCCATTAAAATGGATTACCTCTGTAATTTCTCCTCATAGTCTCTTCTGTGGCTCTCTCCTCACTTCATCACTTCACTTTTAAATGCCTTTTTAATATTTTCATTTTCATTAGACTTTAATAGTTTTTATTTTTGTCCATTAGTAAGTTTCATCATCAAGCACTTCCTGACCAGGGTTTCCCATGTAAACCTTCAGATGATGTAGATTGGAATTTTTTTCACTAATTAATTTATGCATTTAATTGCAGAAACAACAGTATTTCAGTTTTGCTATATGTTTATTAAAGCCCCATTTTTCCTTACAATTCTCTGAGCCAGTGAAATAAAGTATAGTAAGTAAATGATACCAACACATAGATGCATGATTTCTGTGGCTCACACTACTGTACTTCTGCCTAACCTCCATGACATTTGTAGGTTATCAAATGCTGAGTCAATGACAAAAGCATGAAACTTTTTGATTTTTCTCAGTAACCCCAGTGTATTCAGTGAATTGAAAATCTACGTGTCTACATTATACTTCTGCTCCATTTTTTTCAAGGAGTGATGGACATGGGGTACAGAACAGATCCAGTAATCATACATACATAATTTACAATCAAAATTTACATGAGTTGTGTAAAGAAGCTAAAATACATAAGGATGATACAGTGGAAAAACTGTATGCAGAAGACAGTGGTAAACAGACATCAGATTAGATTACAGATTCCAGCTAGTAAAAATGCAGCATGCAGCTAGCAATAGAGAGAGGCTGAATGAATGGGGATTTCAATGAACCGCAGAGAAAAGAGTCACAACTTAAAAGAAAGTTTTGTAATATGAAACTTGACAACACCTGCTAAATGGAATTTAAGTGCTGTTTTCATTATAATATAATGTCTAATTTTAAAATGAATACTGAGGGTGTGAGCCTTCAAATGAGACTTAATTTAGGATAATTAATACAAATAATTTTGATAGTAAAAAAAGCAATAAAAAATAAAGCTGCGAGCAGCGATGACGGGCCAATGCCTGGTGGCACCGCCACCCCGGTGGCTTCAGGGCAACTGTGCATGGCGGGCAAAGGGCATTTAGAACAGTTAAACATAAAAGGACTATGTCAATTTCACACCACATTTACTGAGGCAGCTGATGCTCCTATGATCATAAACCACAACAGCCACATCCACGAGATCGTTTAAATTGAGATGACTTTTATGTCATAGAATACTATGTCAATTTCAAATGAGTGCAGAATATCATCCTAATCTGCCATGTCTGTTTTTTTTCTCAGACAACCCCTATAAAAATTCTAGAGCAAATTACATGCTGTTATTTGTGCAAACTTCACAGTGCTCTGAGAAATTTAATCCAGCCTTAATGCAAATGTCTGTGATTGATGATGTTGTATTCATTATTATTCATTCATTATTATTACATTATTCTACTCACCCTTCAACCAACAAACATTAAAAGGACATTTAAAAGTGTAAAAGCATCAACAAGGTACTTTCAACAGGCCATGAAAAAGTGTGATAATTTAATAAAAATGTTCATGAACTTTAGCATTGCGTGATACTAATTCAAAGTGATTTCCATTTTAATAAATTGTATTTACCTGTGAAACAAACCTGGAAAGAGACATGAGGCTTTGAGGAGAAAAACGAGAGATTCTTTGTGCATTCCAGTGAATTATTAATGGGATATATTGTAAATTATATAGAGAGAACAGACCACAAATGTGCAGCATATGTTGTCCTTTTTCATACTATTACAGCAGTATGCAAAGAGACAAAATAAAATAATCGGGAGGATAGAAAGCAGCTGCTGAAAAGAGCTCTTGCCATAGATATTCTTGTTATAACATGTTATGTTACAATACCAAGCGTTACGTAATTCTCATGATGTCTGAAAATAAAACATGAAAGAAAAATTGACAGCTCATTCAGTCAAGCTTACAGATAAGCTTTATTTGTAGGGCAACCTTATGATTTGAAACTACCAGTTTCAGTCTTTTTGAATGGAAGTTCCCCAAACCGGAAGTGGAACCCATAATTCGAAACGCAGTAGGTTAGTCAGGAATAAGGTCAATAATCCTCACACTTCTCTTCATGTTTTTTGACCTCCCTGAGCTGTTGTTTGTGCACCAATCTTATGCACCAAAAGCATGCTTTCATTTAATTTTAATATGTGTGGTATAAGATAAAAAATAAAATGAAAAAAATTATAAATAAAGCCAAATCACAGAACCTGTAAAGACAATTCTAATGTCAGTCTCAGGTAATAGTAAGGTACATGTCTAGATTTTTCTACTCACTTATGCAAGTTTATTTTAAACAGACACTTTTATAATCTTGTGAAATTTACTTCAAGATTTTATTTTAATAATTTGAATTTTATCAATAAATAATTTATTTTAAAAATACTTTTAATTGTAAAAATAATAATTGTAACTCGAACATTCTGAAAACTAGTCCTGTACCAATAGTGATATAGTGTTATAGTTCAGTTTCAAATGAGTGTGAAGTTCTCTTTTGCAGTGTGTTATATTTGAATTAACCTAATTATCAAATTAATAATGCAATGCTATGTTTGTCAGTGGCCTACAAATGAACTGGCCTGATTAGCTGCTTCAGATGTGTTTGATCAAGGGTTGGGAATAAACTCTGAAGCACATTGAGTCTGCAATAAAAGGGTTAAATAAATGATCAAGTGTGTAAAACTCTCTCTCACACACACACACACACACACACACACACACACACACACACACACACACACACACACACACACACACATGTTTGTTTTTGTGAATTGTGGGGACTTTCCATAGACTTCAATGCATTTTACACTGAACAAACTGTACATTCTATCCCCCTACCCTGCCCCTACCCCTAAACCTAACCCTCACAGGAAACTGTGCAAACTTTTACTTTTTCACAAAAACTCATTCTATATGATTTATAAACCCATTTACATTGTGGGGACCGCTGGCTGGTCCCCACGATGTAGGTGAACTCAGGTTTATATTACATCATGGGGACATTTGGTCCCCACAATGTAATATAAACAAAAGCACACACACACACACACACACACACACACACACACACACACACACACACACACACACACACACACACACACACACAGAGACTGTCGTGAGGTGTGAGGAGGAGGGAGGAGGGAGGGGGTAGGGGGGTTGGACAGAGAGTCTACGTCTCACTGTGTGTGTGAAAAATCCACATTCAAACCAAAATATCTGAAGCTCTAATGGATACTTCGACAACTGTCAATCTGGTTTCTGACCACATCACAGCACAGAGAACGATAAAGATAAAAATAATAAATGATATTCGCCTAAATACCGATACTGGTAAAAAATCAATTCTTGTTCTACTTGATCTTAGTGCTGCGTTTGACACTATCGATCACAACATACTTCTTGACAGACAGGAAAACTGGGTCTGGCTTTCTATGATGGTCCTTAAATGGTTCAGGTCATACTTAGAAGGGAAAGGAAATTATGTGAGTATAGATGACCATAAGTCTGAATGGACATGCTAATAGAATACAAACCTAACAGATCACTAAGATCATCAGGATCAAGTCACTTAGAAATACCAAGGGTTCATTTAAAGCAAGGAGAGTCTGCTTTTAGCTGTCATGCCAGCCAGCTGGAACCAGCTTCCAGAAGAGATCAGATGGGCTCCAACAGTAGTCACATTCAAATCCAGACTCAAAAAATATCTGTTTAGCTATGTATTAACTGATTGAGCACTGTGCTATGTCCAAACTGATTGCACTTTTATGTGTATCATTTGTCTGGCTATCACCAGACCAAGCTCAGTTTAAAATTGAACATTGGTCTGGAGTGTCTGTATGTATTTTCTAATGCACAAGAGGCGTGATCAACGAGTATTATTCACGCAATTGGACAGTCCATCAACCAATCAGATCAACGGGATCCGGGTGACGTACTTTGCAGAGCGACGTGAAAACTGCAAACAGGTTTAGTTTTTTATTGGTTTGTAGCATTGATCAGTGGTTTGCAGAAGCAGCAATGGCATCGAGCGATTTAGCGAGCAAGGTGGATAAGCCAGTCTGTGATTGGTTCCCGCAAAAGTGTAAGAGAAGCAGTAGAAATGAATGTACGGGTTTCCAGACTGAGTTGCCGGGCAAAATCAAATCGCCGGCAGATCAGGCTGGGTTTACCCAGTCTAGTGTATCATCTATTATTTCTTTTAATTATTTTTCTTGTTTTTATTTCATTTTGAATGCATCTTATATAAATCTTTTATGCATCCTCTTTTTATTTCTTTTTATTTCTAATGCATTTTAAATCTTGCTGTCTGGTTGAAAGAGCTGGGAGAATTAGGAAGTAAGCATTTGTTACCCCTGGATGGAGCTCTGGATGAAGCTAGTCCAGGAAGATTTGTCTGAAAGTGTACTGTTTAAACGCACAGCTACTTGACAAATATAAATATTTTTACAGTTATCCCTCCAGCGCAAGGAAGACCCATTTAGATCCGCGTCACGTTGTCTGTTTTAACGATGTTTTTAATACTTTTCTGGACCTCAGAAGGTGCAATATCATTGCTGCCTATGTGTGGATCAGATACCCTTGGATTTCATCAACAAAAAAATCTTAATTTGTGTTTCAAAGACAAACGAAGGTCTAACAGGTTTGGGACAACATGAGTGTGAGTATTTGATGACGCAATTTTCATTTTTGGGTGAACTAACCCTTTGAGATGCTGCCTGTGAGATGGGGCGTCGAGAAAGCAAACTTTGCCTGCTTCCTTTATCTCAACCAGTTTCAGCCAGAGATGACATTGTTGGACCACCAAGGTGGACATCGCCTGGCAAAAGGCCTGCATGGTGAGCCTGATGGACTTTCAGGAGGGCCATAGCATGCAGGGTGGAGGCAGCCTGTCCATCAGCACTGTAAAGGCGGGTACACACTATGCGATTTTGGCCATGATTTGAGAATTTGAGATTTGAGAATCCTAAAAGAGTCCTATAATCCTAGGCTAAAATCTGTAGTCTTTGATCGCTAGTTTGACATGTTCACAGACAGCTGATTTATGACCGTTGCGATCAAATTTTACCTCCAACGAAATTCTGGCAGCGTCAGAAGATTTGGCACACAGTCCTGCAGTGACTTCTCCTACAACATTTTTCAAGACAAGCCGTGATCAAAATTGCCAGTTGCGGCACTTTGTGAGCAGTAATGCACTGCAATTGCACGCTCTACCTGAGGAATCTACACATAAACACCATTGAGAGTAGTGAGAGTGGAGGAAGCAAGTAAGCAGCTTCAGGCAGTAAAAGGGCAGGAGGATGTTGTGCAACACACCCCACACCGAGAAACCAATCGTCCAGTCACAAGCATTCAGGATCGGATGGATGGTTCCACTCAAGCCCAACTCTCGCAGTGGCCTGGGAAAGTATGGTCATCAACTCTGGGTTGGACTCAACCTGCACCACTCTTAGTCTTAATCCCCAGAAGATTCAAGGCCACCCTCCGATGCAGCAATCAACATCTGGTCCTCCGCAGGAACTACAAAAGAGACACTGGGTCCCTCGTGAAAGGACCCGCAGACTCATCGGGGAGCATCACAACCCGCAATGTATGTGAGGAGTGGGAGGCCCGTGGGGACTGGCCCAGTGGGAGAACTCCAGCTATAACCGTCATATCATCCTGTGTATTAACTGAAGCGGTCCTCTGCTGTACAGAGGGAGCAGACCAGTGAATAGCGGAAGGGGACTCCACCTTTTTCAAGGTACTGGAGTCTCGATCTTAGCATCGCAATTGTCATGTTTCCGCAGTAAGAACGAGTCACCAACAAACGCTGTGATTTTGGCTGTCAGACAGGGAAATTGCTACTCACACTGACACCATCAGATGAGAACAAACACTTGAATTTAATTGAATTAAGCTGAGCTATTGTCTACTGTAGAGCTGCTCTACAACTGAATCACATCTTGCGTCACTCACATTGTTATTGAAACTGAACCAACACTGACCTGACTAATGCTGAATAATGACATTGCTTCCTTTTGTAGAACTTCTTATAGCTGAACTGACCTTGCTTCAAAATTTGATGAACTTCACAGTGTTATTAACGGAACCAACACTGAACTCACTTGAGCTAAATAATGACACTACTATCTTTTAGCTTTACAGCAGTATCTGAACTATCTCCATAGTTGAGTTGCCATAATTGATTCTGCTATTTTTCCTGTTCATCTCTGTGAAGGTGCTTTGAAACAGTGTGTATTGTAAAAACCCCTATACAAATAAAAGTGACTTAACTTGACATGCAGTTTTTGGAATGTAATCAGGTATCAGATCATTTCAGATAAACAAAGACATGCACTTTCTTTTACTGCTGTTCTCTTCTGGAAATATTATAGATTTTCTTTTATTTGAGTTTATTTCAATTTAATGAGACAGCACACAGCACTTAGTTTTTATGGTGGGAAAAATATTTGCCATACTCTGTAAAGTGTTTCATTGATAACTTGTCATGCATACAAATCATATTTACTTATAAATTCATATCTATTTAGAAATCCTGTTTCAACAGAGGAAGACTTGATGAAGTATTGGTGCAGAATGCGTTCACTCATATTGTGGTTGGTTGATTAAATTGATTCAGTGGTAGTTATGTCTTCTCATATTAAAATAAAAGAAGTGGGAAAAGATTAATTATTACATTTGCACATTTCACAGATGCTTTTGTATGAAGTGAATTCAAGTTTCACATTTCATCAGTTTATTAATTTCTTGTTCCTTGTAAACAGAACTTGCTTGTGCAGAAACTTCTCATCATGTGTTCAAATATTTAATGTGTGCTCTTGTGATCAGGATGTAAACAATGATCTTCTGCAGTTGGGTAAATTAAAATTTTATTTAGTTTTGTTTGCTTTGTTTTGCAGGTATGTCATGGATATTTTGTTCTCAGAATTACAGAATTTGAGATCTAGAGTTTTTGTCAAACTTTCTAGATGCAATCATTTTATTTAATAAAATAATGATTTTCTTTCAAAATTTGCAGTTTTACTTATATTAAAATAAACAACGCTGACCTGCAGGCAAGCACAATTGTATAAAATTATTGTCACAACAAGACACTTAAAACACTCCAAATACTTTTGCTGCTTGTTCAGTTTATTTATTTAAAAAGAGTTGCAACATTTGACTTCATTGCGCTCAACTCACTAAATTGTAAATGAAAGTTAATGTATCATGCTTTTGAGTTGGGATAATATGAATTATTTTTATTGACAGCAGAAACTGGCCATTTCAAGCATCGTAATTCTTGTTTTAATAATAACAACTATTTTTATTGCCTTTACGTGTATTGGTTCTGTAAATTTTTCTGTAAATGCTTATAGGTTTGGGATTATTTTTCTTTTCTTTTTTTAAATGAATTTATTTATTGCCAGAAACATACTACAAAGTGTCCTCCTTTTTTGGTGTTATGATTATTATAATTTATTTACTTTTTTTTTTAATTAATCAGATAAAATCTAAATTTAAAATGATACATTTTAAATGTTTCTTCATCAGTTTGCATTGGCTGCCAGTAGCTGCTCGCATCCAATTCAAGGCTCTGATGTTTGCCTACAGAACGACCGCTGGCTCTGCACCGTTATACCTTAACTCACTACTTCAGACTTACGCGCCTTCCAGAAACTTGCGTTCTGCAAGTGAACGGCGCCTTGTGGTGCCATCACATAGGGGCACAAAATCACTTTCCCGGACCTTCTCCGGGACTGTTCCTGGCTGGTGGAATGACCTACCACGCTCTATCCGTGCAGCTGAGTCTCTAGCCATTTTCAAAAAAAGGCTAAAGACGTATCTTTTTCGGCAGCACTTGACCCAGTAGTAGTAGCACTTACCTTGACTAATATTCTTCTATCTTCTATCTGTGTATTTATTTAAAAAAAAAAAAATAAATAAATAAATTCTCTATGAGCACTTTACTGACATAACTGTGACTTCACTCAGCACTTACATACTGTTGTTCTAATGTTGATTTGACTGATTCTACTACTCTCATTTGTAAGTCGCTTTGGATAAAAGCGTCTGCTAAATGACTAAATGTAAATGTAAATGTTAAATTGAATCCATTAAAATGGATTACCTCTGTAATTTCTCCTCATAGTCTCTTCTGTGGCTCTCTCCTCACTTCATCACTTCACTTTTAAATGCCTTTTTAATATTTTCATTTTCATTAGACTTTAATAGTTTTTATTTTTGTCCATTAGTAAGTTTCATCATCAAGCACTTCCTGACCAGGGTTTCCCATGTAAACCTTCAGATGATGTAGATTGGAATTTTTTTCACTAATTAATTTATGCATTTAATTGCAGAAACAACAGTATTTCAGTTTTGCTATATGTTTATTAAAGCCCCATTTTTCCTTACAATTCTCTGAGCCAGTGAAATAAAGTATAGTAAGTAAATGATACCAACACATAGATGCATGATTTCTGTGGCTCACACTACTGTACTTCTGCCTAACCTCCATGACATTTGTAGGTTATCAAATGCTGAGTCAATGACAAAAGCATGAAACTTTTTGATTTTTCTCAGTAACCCCAGTGTATTCAGTGAATTGAAAATCTACGTGTCTACATTATACTTCTGCTCCATTTTTTTTCAAGGAGTGATGGACATGGGGTACAGAACAGATCCAGTAATCATACATACATAATTTACAATCAAAATTTACATGAGTTGTGTAAAGAAGCTAAAATACATAAGGATGATACAGTGGAAAAACTGTATGCAGAAGACAGTGGTAAACAGACATCAGATTAGATTACAGATTCCAGCTAGTAAAAATGCAGCATGCAGCTAGCAATAGAGAGAGGCTGAATGAATGGGGATTTCAATGAACCGCAGAGAAAAGAGTCACAACTTAAAAGAAAGTTTTGTAATATGAAACTTGACAACACCTGCTAAATGGAATTTAAGTGCTGTTTTCATTATAATATAATGTCTAATTTTAAAATGAATACTGAGGGTGTGAGCCTTCAAATGAGACTTAATTTAGGATAATTAATACAAATAATTTTGATAGTAAAAAAAGCAATAAAAAATAAAGCTGCGAGCAGCGATGACGGGCCAATGCCTGGTGGCACCGCCACCCCGGTGGCTTCAGGGCAACTGTGCATGGCGGGCAAAGGGCATTTAGAACAGTTAAACATAAAAGGACTATGTCAATTTCACACCACATTTACTGAGGCAGCTGATGCTCCTATGATCATAAACCACAACAGCCACATCCACGAGATCGTTTAAATTGAGATGACTTTTATGTCATAGAATACTATGTCAATTTCAAATGAGTGCAGAATATCATCCTAATCTGCCATGTCTGTTTTTTTTCTCAGACAACCCCTATAAAAATTCTAGAGCAAATTACATGCTGTTATTTGTGCAAACTTCACAGTGCTCTGAGAAATTTAATCCAGCCTTAATGCAAATGTCTGTGATTGATGATGTTGTATTCATTATTATTCATTCATTATTATTACATTATTCTACTCACCCTTCAACCAACAAACATTAAAAGGACATTTAAAAGTGTAAAAGCATCAACAAGGTACTTTCAACAGGCCATGAAAAAGTGTGATAATTTAATAAAAATGTTCATGAACTTTAGCATTGCGTGATACTAATTCAAAGTGATTTCCATTTTAATAAATTGTATTTACCTGTGAAACAAACCTGGAAAGAGACATGAGGCTTTGAGGAGAAAAACGAGAGATTCTTTGTGCATTCCAGTGAATTATTAATGGGATATATTGTAAATTATATAGAGAGAACAGACCACAAATGTGCAGCATATGTTGTCCTTTTTCATACTATTACAGCAGTATGCAAAGAGACAAAATAAAATAATCGGGAGGATAGAAAGCAGCTGCTGAAAAGAGCTCTTGCCATAGATATTCTTGTTATAACATGTTATGTTACAATACCAAGCGTTACGTAATTCTCATGATGTCTGAAAATAAAACATGAAAGAAAAATTGACAGCTCATTCAGTCAAGCTTACAGATAAGCTTTATTTGTAGGGCAACCTTATGATTTGAAACTACCAGTTTCAGTCTTTTTGAATGGAAGTTCCCCAAACCGGAAGTGGAACCCATAATTCGAAACGCAGTAGGTTAGTCAGGAATAAGGTCAATAATCCTCACACTTCTCTTCATGTTTTTTGACCTCCCTGAGCTGTTGTTTGTGCACCAATCTTATGCACCAAAAGCATGCTTTCATTTAATTTTAATATGTGTGGTATAAGATAAAAAATAAAATGAAAAAAATTATAAATAAAGCCAAATCACAGAACCTGTAAAGACAATTCTAATGTCAGTCTCAGGTAATAGTAAGGTACATGTCTAGATTTTTCTACTCACTTATGCAAGTTTATTTTAAACAGACACTTTTATAATCTTGTGAAATTTACTTCAAGATTTTATTTTAATAATTTGAATTTTATCAATAAATAATTTATTTTAAAAATACTTTTAATTGTAAAAATAATAATTGTAACTCGAACATTCTGAAAACTAGTCCTGTACCAATAGTGATATAGTGTTATAGTTCAGTTTCAAATGAGTGTGAAGTTATCTTTTGCAGTGTGTTATATTTGAATTAACCTAATTATCAAATTAATAATGCAATGCTATGTTTGTCAGTGGCCTACAAATGAACTGGCCTGATTAGCTGCTTCAGATGTGTTTGATCAAGGGTTGGGAATAAACTCTGAAGCACATTAAGTCTGCAATAAAAGGGTTAAATAAATGATCAAGTGTGTGAAACTCTCTCTCACACACACACACACACACACACACACACACACACACACACACACACACACACACACAGAGACTGTCGTGAGGTGTGAGGAGGAGGGAGGAGGGAGGGGGTAGGGGGGTTGGACAGAGAGTCTACGTCTCACTGTGTGTGTGAAAAATCCACATTCAAACCAAAATATCTGAAGCTCTAATGGATACTTCGACAACTGTCAATCTGGTTTCTGACCACATCACAGCACAGAGAACGATAAAGATAAAAATAATAAATGATATTCGCCTAAATACCGATACTGGTAAAAAATCAATTCTTGTTCTACTTGATCTTAGTGCTGCGTTTGACACTATCGATCACAACATACTTCTTGACAGACAGGAAAACTGGGTCTGGCTTTCTATGATGGTCCTTAAATGGTTCAGGTCATACTTAGAAGGGAAAGGAAATTATGTGAGTATAGATGACCATAAGTCTGAATGGACATGCTAATAGAATACAAACCTAACAGATCACTAAGATCATCAGGATCAAGTCACTTAGAAATACCAAGGGTTCATTTAAAGCAAGGAGAGTCTGCTTTTAGCTGTCATGCCAGCCAGCTGGAACCAGCTTCCAGAAGAGATCAGATGGGCTCCAACAGTAGTCACATTCAAATCCAGACTCAAAAAATATCTGTTTAGCTATGTATTAACTGATTGAGCACTGTGCTATGTCCAAACTGATTGCACTTTTATGTGTATCATTTGTCTGGCTATCACCAGACCAAGCTCAGTTTAAAATTGAACATTGGTCTGGAGTGTCTGTATGTATTTTCTAATGCACATGAGGCGTGATCAACGAGTATTATTCACGCAATTGGACAGTCCATCAACCAATCAGATCAACGGGATCCGGGTGACGTACTTTGCAGAGCGACGTGAAAACTGCAAACAGGTTTAGTTTTTTATTGGTTTGTAGCATTGATCAGTGGTTTGCAGAAGCAGCAATGGCATCGAGCGATTTAGCGAGCAAGGTGGATAAGCCAGTCTGTGATTGGTTCCCGCAAAAGTGTAAGAGAAGCAGTAGAAATGAATGTACGGGTTTCCAGACTGAGTTGCCGGGCAAAATCAAATCGCCGGCAGATCAGGCTGGGTTTACCCAGTCTAGTGTATCATCTATTATTTCTTTTAATTATTTTTCTTGTTTTTATTTCATTTTGAATGCATCTTATATAAATCTTTTATGCATCCTCTTTTAATTTCTTTTTATTTCTAATGCATTTTAAATCTTGCTGTCTGGTTGAAAGAGCTGGGAGAATTAGGAAGTAAGCATTTGTTACCCCTGGATGGAGCTCTGGATGAAGCTAGTCCAGGAAGATTTGTCTGAAAGTGTACTGTTTAAACGCACAGCTACTTGACAAATATAAATATTTTTACAGTTATCCCTCCAGCGCAAGGAAGACCCATTTAGATCCGCGTCACGTTGTCTGTTTTAACGATGTTTTTAATACTTTTCTGGACCTCAGAAGGTGCAATATCATTGAATCCTATGTGTGGATCAGATACCCTTGGATTTCATCAAAAAAAAATCTTAATTTGTGTTTCAAAGACAAACGAAGGTCTAACAGGTTTGGGACAACATGAGTGTGAGTATTTGATGATGCAATTTTCATTTTTGGGTGAACTAACCCTTTGAGATGCTGCCTGTGAGATGGGGCGTCGAGAAAGCAAACTTTGCCTGCTTCCTTTATCTCAACCAGTTTCAGCCAGAGATGACATTGTTGGACCACCAAGGTGGACATCGCCTGGCAAAAGGCCTGCATGGTGAGCCTGATGGACTTTCAGGAGGGCCATAGCATGCAGGGTGGAGGCAGCCTGTCCATCAGCACTGTAAAGGCTGGTACACACTATGCGATTTTGGCCATGATTTGAGAATTTGAGATTTGAGAATCCTAAAAGAGTCCTATAATCCTAGGCTAAAATCTGTAGTCTTTGATCGCTAGTTTGACATGTTCACAGACAGCTGATTTATGACCGTTGCGATCAAATTTTACCTCCAACGAAATTCTGGCAGTGTCAGAAGATTTGGCACACAGTCCTGCAGTGACTTCTCCTACAACATTTTTCAAGACAAGCCGTGATCAAAATTGCCAGTTGCGGCACTTTGTGAGCAGTAATGCACTGCAATTGCACGCTCTACCTGAGGAATCTACACATAAACACCATTGAGAGTAGTGAGAGTGGAGGAAGCAAGTAAGCAGCTTCAGGCAGTAAAAGGGCAGGAGGATGTTGTGCAACACACCCCACACCCAGAAACCAATCGTCCAGTCACAAGCATTCAGGATCGGATGGATGGTTCCACTCAAGCCCAACTCTCGCAGTGGCCTGGGAAAGTATGGTCATCAACTCTGGGTTGGACTCAACCTGCACCACTCTTAGTCTTAATCCCCAGAAGATTCAAGGCCACCCTCCGATGCAGCAATCAACATCTGGTCCTCCGCAGGAACTACAAAAGAGACACTGGGTCCCTCGTGAAAGGACCCGCAGACTCATCGGGGAGCATCACAACCCGCAATGTATGTGAGGAGTGGGAGGCCCGTGGGGACTGGCCCAGTGGGAGAACTCCAGCTATAACCGTCATATCATCCTGTGTATTAACTGAAGCGGTCCTCTGCTGTACAGAGGGAGCAGACCAGTGAATAGCGGAAGGGGACTCCACCTTTTTCAAGGTACTGGAGTCTCGATCTTAGCATCGCAATTGTCATGTTTCCGCAGTAAGAACGAGTCACCAACAAACGCTGTGATTTTGGCTGTCAGACAGGGAAATTGCTACTCACACTGACACCATCAGATGAGAACAAACACTTGAATTTAATTGAATTAAGCTGAGCTATTGTCTACTGTAGAGCTGCTCTACAACTGAATCACATCTTGCGTCACTCACATTGTTATTGAAACTGAACCAACACTGACCTGACTAATGCTGAATAATGACATTGCTTCCTTTTGTAGAACTTCTTATAGCTGAACTGACCTTGCTTCAAAATTTGATGAACTTCACAGTGTTATTAACGGAACCAACACTGAACTCACTTGAGCTAAATAATGACACTACTATCTTTTAGCTTTACAGCAGTATCTGAACTGTCTCCATAATTGAGTTGCCATAATTGATTCTGCTATTTTTCCTGTTCATCTCTGTGAAGGTGCTTTGGAACAGTGTGTATTGTAAAAACCCCTATACAAATAAAAGTGACTTGACTTGACATTCAGTTTTTGGAATGTAATCAGGTATCAGATTATTTCAGATAAACAAAGACATGCACTTTCTTTTACTGCTGTTCTCTTCTGGAAATATTATAGATTTTCTTTTATTGAGTTTATTTCAATTTAATGAGACAGCACACAGCACTTAGTTTTTATGGTGGGAAAAATATTTGCCATGCTCTGTAAAGTGTTTCATTGATAACTTGTCATGCATACAAATCATATTTACTTATAAATTCATATCTATTTAGAAATCCTGTTTCAACAGAGGAAGACTTGATGAAGTATTGGTGCAGAATGCGTTCACTCATATTGTGGTTGGTTGATTAAACTGATTCAGTGGCAGTTATGTCTTCTCATATTAAAATAAAAGAAGTGGGAAAAGATTAATTATTACATTTGCACATTTCAAAGATGCTTTTGTGTGAAGTGAATTCAAGTTTCACATTTCATCAGTTTATTAATTTCTTGCTCCTTGTAAACAGAACTTGCTTGTGCAGAAACTTCTCATCATGTGTTCAAATATTTAATGTGTGCTCTTGTGATCAGGATGTAAACAATGATCTTCTGCAGTTGGGTAAATTTAAATTTTATTTAGTTTTGTTTGCTTTGTTTTGCAGGTATGTCATGGATATTTTGTTCTCAGAATTACAGAATTTGAGATCTAGAGTTTTTGTCAAACTTTCTAGATGCAATCATTTTATTTAATAAAATAATGATTTTAATTCAAAATTTGCAGTTTTACTTATATTAAAATAAATAATGCTGACCTGCAGGCAAGCACAATTGTATACAATTATTGTCACAACAAGACACTTAAAACACTCCAAATACTTTTGCTGCTTGTTCAGTTTATTTATTGGAAATGAGTTGCAACATTTGACTTCATTGCACTCAACTCACTAAATTGTAAATGAAAGTTAATGTATCATGCTTTTGAGTTGGGTTAAAATGAATTATTTTTATTGACAGCTGAAACTGGCCATTTCAAGCATCGTAATTGTTGTTTTAATAATAACAACTATTTTTATTGCCTTTACGTGTATTGGTTCTGTAAAATTTTCTGTAAATGCTTATAGGTTTGGGATTATTTTTCTTTTCTTTTTTTAAATGAATTTATTTATTGCCAGAAACATACTACAAAGTGTCCTCCTTTTTTGGTGTTATGATTATTATTATTCATTTACTTTTTTTTTTTTCTTTTCTTTTTTTCTTTTTTTTAATCAGATAAAATCTAAATCTAAAATGATACATTTTAAATTGAATCCATTCAAATGGATTACCTCTGTAATTTCTCCTCATAGTCTCTTCTGTGGCTCTCTCTTCACTTCATCACTTCACTTTTAAATGCCTTTTCAATATTTTCATTTTCATTAGACTTTAATAGTTTTTATTTTTGTCCATTAGTAAGTTTCATCATCAAGCACTTCCTGACCAGGGTTTCCCATGTAAACATTCAGTTGATGTAGATTAGAATTTTTTTCACTAATTCAGATTCCAGCTAGTAAAAATGCAGCGTGCAGCTAGCAATAGAGAGAGGCTGAATGAATGGGGATTTAAATGAACCGCAGAGATAAGAGTCACAACTTAAAAGAAAGTTTTGTAATATTAAACTTGACAACACCTGCTAAATGGAATTTAAGTGCTGTTTTCATTATAATATAATGTCTGATTTTAAAATGAATACTGAGGGTGTGAGCCTTCAAATGAGACTTAATTTAGGATAAGTAATACAAATAATTTTGATAGTAAAAAAAGCAATAAAAAATAATGCTGCAAGCAGCGATGACGGGCCAATGCCTGGTGGCACCGCCACCCCGGTGGCTTCAGGGCAACTGTGCATGGCGGGCAAAGGGCATTTAAAACAGTTAAACATAAAAGGACTATGTCAATTTCACACCACATTTACTGAGGCAGCTGATGCTCCTATGATCATAAACCACAACAGCCACATCCATGAGATCGTTTAAATTGAGATGACTTTTATGTCATAGAATACTATGTCAATTTCAAATGAGTGCAGAATATCATCCTAATCTGCCATGTCTGTTTTTTTTCTCAGACAACCCCTATAAAAATTCTAGAGCAAATTACATGCTGTTATTTGTGCAAACTCCACAGTGCTCTGAGAAATCTAATCCAGCCTTAATGCAAATGTCTGTGATTGATGATGTTGTATTCACCTTATTCCAACACCCCATGACGCTTTGCGTGAAATATGAGAGTAATTTCTGTTAAACTGTAAACAGTCAGTGATAGACTCTATGAACGCAGTAATGCGTTTTATTTTTAAACTAGGTACAATGAGATGACATTATTCTACTCACCCTTCAACCAACAAACATTAAAAGGACATTTAAAAGTGTAAAAGCATCAACAAGGTACTTTCAACAGGCCATGAAAAAGTGTGATTCTTTCCACAGCAATAACGGACGGGGTTCAACATATACTGTACTATAGTGATATATATGCATTATGTAATACGTTGCTTTAATAAAAATGTTCATGAACTTTAGCATTGCGTGATACTAATTCAAAGTGATTTCCATTTTAATAAATTGTATTTACCTGTGAAACAAACCTGGAAAGAGACAATAGGCTTTGAGGAGAAAAACGAGAGATTCTTTGTGCATTCCAGTGAATTATTAATGGGATATATTGTAAATTATATTTAAAGAACAGACCACAAATGTGCAGCATATGTTGTCCTTTTTCATACTATTACAGCACTATGCAAAAAGACAAAATAAAATAATCGGGAGGATAGAAAGCAGCTGCTGAAAAGAGCTCTTGCCGGGGATCACGTGACCCTTCGACGGCGATGCACGCATAGTCCTTCGCTCCGCTCACTTTGTCAAATTTTCTGTAATCCTGAATTTAAATTTCGAACCACTCTTCATCTAACCCATCATGAGTACTTCAACAACCAAGGTCAATCGGAAAAGAGAGATCGAGCAGTCACCAATAAAGAAAAAATTCAAAGATTCCACCATATCCAAAGAGGACCTTGACGGCGCCATTGCTAACGGTATTAAGCTAGCACTCAAAGAGCAACAGAGTACTTTGGATTCGGCTGTGGCTTCAACAGTAAGAGATGCAATTGACTGTGTACTGACCCCAGCATTGCGTAATATACATATGGACATACAAGCTACCAACAATTCCGTTAAGGAGTTAAGAGCAGAACTTGAAATGTTAGCCAGCACGACGAAACAGACACGTGACCGAGTTGATTCCGTTCAGGCTGCTGCGCGTGAGGACAGGAGGACAGTCACGAACTTGAGAAAACAGCTGGAACAACTTACCGACAAAATTACGGACATTGAAGATAGAAGCAGGAGAAACAATGTACGACTGGTGGGGTTACCGGAGGGGGCGGAGGGCTCCGACGCGGTCGGCTTTCTCAGAGCCAATCTCTCCAAGTGGATTCCAGCACTGAAAGGCCGCGACATCGAGATTGATCGCGCTCATCGTATTTATGACGGAAGAAAGAACTCCGATCAGCCGCGTACTCTTATCTTTCGGACATTAAGATGGCAAGACAGGTCAGCGATCCTGAGGGGTGCACGACAGTCGTACCCAGTGAAATATATGCAAGACAAGGTCACGCTGCTATTTTTTCCTGATTTTAGTCCAATCACAACGGCTAAGAGGAAGAGCTTCAGCCCAATCCTGAAGAAGATGACGGCACTGGGTCTGCAGCCTTTTCTTGTGTATCCGGCGGCGATTAAATTACGGCACAACGGCGAGCAGATGATGTTCGACTCTCCTCAGAAAGCGGAGGATTTTATCACCTCAGTGCCACAGAAGAAGACGTATGCTGCGGCTCTACAAAGCAACGGGAAGGCAACGGATACCGTCTCTACCTCCTCTGCTCAGCGAGGGGAATTTGTCGATTGCGGTGGTGGTGATTTTAATCGCCCAGGAGAGGAGAATAACGACACTGACATGGTCACTTAAGTTTCTGCTGCGATCTTGTACTTCTCTTTTTTTTTTTTTTTTTTTTTTTTTTTTTTCTTTAAACTTGTCTAGTGACTGGTAAGCCTTAAAATCTCTCTTGGGGCTAATGGAGGGAAGGTTCGACTATAGTTCTTGACACCGTGGGCTGTATGGGGACATGTTTTGCGTTGGAGTGGACTGGTCATGTATCGAAATATTTTTCTGTTTGTTAGTCAGACCTATATTCTCGGTAATATGCGGTCTGTTTTGGTTCTTGTTCAGAGTTTTTATCGTTCCTGTTTTCTGGGTTACTTTTATATATATATTTTTTCTACAACAGACATCAATACTTTATTTATTATTTTTTATTTTTAAAAGGACTAACTCAAGTGGCTTGGTATATAGAATACTTATCAGTGTTGACATGTCATTTACAGGTTGGAATTGCTTGCTGCTTTTCACTTACTAGATGCAATTTTGAAATTACGAATATACAATGCTGGCTTTAAATATTTTATCACTGAATATAAATGGCCTAAATTCCGCTATTAAACGTACCCGCGTATTAGAATATTTGCACCGTAAAGCGATTTCCTGTGCACTGATACAAGAGACGCATTTAAAACAATCTGACGTGGCACGTTTTCAGAACAAGCATTATAAATTGGCAGCCTTTTCCTGCGCTCTTAATAAAACTAAGGGGGTGCTTATCATAGTTAACAGGAAATTGCAGCTAACAGTTGAACACACCGGAAGGGATAATGAGGGTAGATTTGTTTTTATTCGTTGCAAAGTACATAATGATAGGATAACATTGGTCTCTATTTACGGTCCGAACGAGACAGACAGTAATTTTTTTACAAATATATCCAGTACATTGCTTGAACAGACTGATAGCCCTTTAGTGGTCGGTGGGGATTTTAATGCTGTCGTAAATCCTGCTTTGGATAAATCTCATTCTGAGACAACATCCAATCCATCTTCTAAGTTGTTGAATGAATTTATCACCGAACTCAATATAATGGATCTTTGGAGAATTCAGAATACCACCTCTAAGGATTTTACTTTTTTTTCTAATAGATATAAGACTTTCTCTAGGATAGATTACATATTTCTCAGTCCATCTCTAATCTCGTCTAATTCCTCCATCTCTATATTACCAATCTTATTGTCTGAATATTCTGCTGTGTTGTGTAAAATTCATCTTTCCAATATTAAAGCCAAAGCCCCTAGATGGCGTTTTAACACATCATTATTATGATGATCAACAACATATTTAAAGACTTCTATATAAACTTATATAAAGCTGAAACCAGTTAGTAAATAGTATTTGGCTAAATTAGATTTACCTCGGATTTCTCAGATTAACAAAGAATCTTTGGAGGCCCCATTAAGTTTGGAGGAGCTCCATAAATCACTAAAGAGCCTACAAAAAGGCAAATCACCGGGTCTAGATGGTCTTCCCCCTGAATTATATTTAGAAATCTGGGATTTGATAGGGACACTTATGCTTAACTCATTTAATTTTGCGATCGAGCATGGTGCATTCCATAGAGATCAAAATACATCGATGATATCGTTACTTCTTAAAAAAGGGAAAGATCCATTAGACTGCTCCAGCTATAGACCGATATCTCTTATCCCTGGTGATTTAAAAGTTTACGCTAAAGTTCTTGCCTTTCGAATGGAGAAGGTCATTCATGGTTTGATCAAGGAGGACCAAACTGGTTTTATAAAAGGGCGCCATGCATCTGATAACATGCGTCGACTCTTCCATATACTTGATTTTGCAGACTCGCATCAGAGCCCCTGTGCGGTTTTTTCACTTGATGCAGAAAAAGCCTTTGATAGGCTAGAGTGGAATTATATGTGGGCAGTTCTGCAATGTTTTGGCTTCGGTGAACATTTCATTTCTATGATTAAGACTCTATACCACTCACCTGCGGCATCAGCCTTGACTGGCAATGTTATTTCTCACCCGTTCTTTCTACAAAGGGGAACGAGGCAGGGATGTCCACTTTCCCCATTACTGTTTTGTCTATCTCTTGAACCATTAGCAGAAGCCATCAGGAAGTCTGAAGTAGCATCGATTAAGATTCAAGATCAGATTATTTCACTGTATGCAGACGATATTATTTTGTATTTAGATAACTTTGATGTATCAGTTCCTGAGATAATTAAGGAATTTGATAATTTTGTGTTTTTTCTGGATACAAGATAAATTGGACCAAATCTGCTTTAATGCCAATTAACAATGTTAAATTTAATTCTTCTATTCCCTCGTTTATTCCTATTAAGAACTCTTTCATTTATTTGGGTATTACCATATATAAAAACATACATAAGATTACTAGAGACAACTTTAATAGTATTATAGTTAAGATCAAAAGTGACATTCAAAGATGGAATAATCTTAAAGTTTCTCTTCAAGGTAAAATCTCTACAGTGAAAATGAATTTGTTACCTCGTCTTAACTTTTTTTTTTCTATGCTACCACTCTCTCCTCCTCCAGGCTACTTTAAGGAGTTAAACTCCATACTTTCCCGTTTTATATGGAATGGTAAGCGCCCCAGAATCAAACTTACCACTTTACAGCAACCTTTGTGTGCGGGAGGACTGGCCGTACCAAATTTTGAATTGTATTATTGCTCGTTTCAACTTAAGGCCCTTTATAATTGGGTTGATCCGCAATCTAAAGTTGCATGGAGAATGATTGAAGCGGACAGGGTTAAGCCAAACAGACTTCAAGATATTTTATTTGCTGGCACAGGGAAAAAAGATAATTATAAATTCGGCCCAGTTATAGCTAATTCTATTAGAATTTGGAAAACAGTTGAACGTCTGATAGGAGGACCCTTCAAACTTTGTAACAGTGCACCATTATGGCATAATCTCAATTTTTTATGCGGAAATCGTCCATTTGTCCAACCATCTTGGTCTTCCCTAGGCATAAACACATGCGGAGATTTATATGATGATCAAGGCCTTTGTTCGTTTCAGGCACTAAGAACTAAGTTCTGTTTACCAGCATCCTCATATTTTGTCTTTTTTCAATTGCGCTCTGCCCTTAAAGCATATGGAGTTCCCTGGGCATCTCCTATTTCCTCTCATCCTATGCGAGATTGGATTGCACCATTCTCTGGTCCATCATCTGTTTCTTTATTATACAGTAAAATTATTGACCGTATTATAAAATCTCTTTCTATCAAGTCTGTTTGGAATCGGGAACTATCTGACCTTAACTTATCTGTCGACTGGGAGAGGGTGTGGGCTAACCTAAGTTTAACTTCCAAAAACTTGGCTCATCGTCTTATACATTTTAAAGTTATTCATAGAGCATATATAACTCCCAACAAAAGATTCAAAATGAAACTGCAATCAAATTACAACTGTTATATCTGTAACACTGTGTCTTCATGTACCTTTCTTCATATGTTTTGGGAGTGTCCTATTGTCAATAATCTGTGGTCACATGTACATGTCGTTTTGTCCTTTTTATTACAAATTGATTACCCCAATAAGCCAAATTTATGTCTTCTTAATGATGATTCTTATTTCTGTATAAGTTTAATACAAAAAAAATGTTGTTTGCTGGTTTTACAGCTGCTAAAAAGACAATAATTCAGAACTGGTTTACACCACAAATGTCTAGGGAAACGTATTGGATACATAGTTTCCTTAGAATAAGGGCCTGTGAATGTACAATAGCAAGAATTAATAAGGCCAAACCTTGTACTGTTGATGCTTGGCAATGTTTTTGTTCCAAAATACTGGATTAATTAAAAGAATAATGTTTGTTTTTATTTTATATATATATATATATATTTTTTTTTTTTTTTTTTTTTTTTTTTTTTTTCTCTGTATTTTCTCTCTCTTTTTGGAACATGTTACTTCATTATGTGTCTGTTGTTTTTGTTGTTTTGCTTTTATCCCGAGTGGATGTTATATGCAAAAGCTAATAAAAATTTGATCACAAAAAAAGAAAAGAGCTCTTGCCATAGATATTCTTGTTATAACATGTTATGTTACAATACCAAGCATTACGTAATTCTCATGATGTCTGAAAATAAAACATGAAAGAAAAATTGACAGCTCATTCAGTCAAGCTTACAGATAAGCTTTATTTGTAGGGCAACCTTATGATTTGAAACGATCAGTTTCAGTCTTTTTGAATGGAAGTTCCCCAAACCGGAAGTGGAACCCATAATTCGAAATGCAGTAGGTTAGTCAGGAATAAGGTCAATAATCCTCACACTTCTCTTCATGTTTTTTGACCTCCCTGAGCTGTTGTTTGTGCACCAATCTTATGCACCAAAAGCATGCTTTCATTAAATTTTAATATGTGTGGTATAAGATGAAAAAAAAAAAATAAAATGAAAAGATTTATAAATAAAGCCAAATCACAGAACCTGTAAAGACAATTCTAATGTCAGTCTCAGGTAATAGTAAGGTACATGTCTAGATTTTTCTACTCACTTATGCAAGTTTATTTTAAACAGACACTTTTATAATCTTGTGAAATTTACTTCAAGATTTCATTTTAATAATTTGAATTTTATCAATAAATAATTTATTTTAAAAATACTTTTAATTGTAAAAATAATAATTGTAACTCGAACATTCTGAAAACTAGTCCTGTACCAATAGTGATATAGTGTTATAGTTCAGTTTCAAATGAGTGTGAAGTTATCTTTTGCAGTGTGTTATATTTGAATTAACCTAATTATCAAATTAATAATGCAATGCTATGTTTGTCAGTGGCCTACAAATGAACTGGCCTGATTAGCTGCTTCAGATGTGTTTGATCAAGGGTTGGGAATAAACTCTGAAGCACATTGAGTCTGCAATAAAAGGGTTAAATAAATGATCAAGTGTGTAAAACTCTCTCTCACACACACACACACACACACACACACACACACACACACACACACACACACACACACACAGACTGGCATGAGGTGTGAGGAGGAGGGAGGGGGTAGGGGGGTTGGACAGAGAGTCTACGTCTCACTGTGTGTGTGAAAAATCCACATTCAAACCAAAATATCTGAAGCTCTAATGGATACTTCGACAACTGTCAATCTGGTTTCTGACCACATCACAGCACAGAGAACGATAAAGATAAAAATAATAAATGATATTCGCCTAAATACCGATACTGGTAAAAAATCAATTCTTGTTCTACTTGATCTTAGTGCTGCGTTTGACACTATCGATCACAACATACTTCTTGACAGACAGGAAAACTGGGTCTGGCTTTCTATGATGGTCCTTAAATGGTTCAGGTCATACTTAGAAGGGAAAGGAAATTATGTGAGTATAGATGACCATAAGTCTGAATGGACATGCTAATAGAATACAAACCTAACAGATCACTAAGATCATCAGGATCAAGTCACTTAAAAATACCATGGGTTCATTTAAAGCAAGGAGAGTCTGCTTTTAGCTGTCATGCCAGCCGCAGCTGGAACCAGCTTCCAGAAGAGATCAGATGGGCTCCAACAGTAGTCACATTCAAATCCAGACTCAAAAAATATCTGTTTAGCTATGTATTAACTGATTGAGCACTGTGCTATGTCCAAACTGATTGCACTTTTATGTGTATCATTTGTCTGGCTATCACCAGACCAAGCTCAGTTTAAAATTGAACATTGGTCTGGAGTGTCTGTATGTATTTTCTAATGCACAAGAGGCGTGATCAACGAGTATTATTCACGCAATTGGACAGTCCATCAACCAATCAGATCAACGGGATCCGGGTGACGTACTTTGCAGAGCGACGTGAAAACTGCAAACAGGTTTAGTTTTTTATTGGTTTGTAGCATTGATCAGTGGTTTTCAGAAGCAGCAATGGCATCGAGCGATTTTTGCAGGTTGTGCAAAAAAAAACATGAAAGTGAGTGGTATTTACACCCACTCGAGCGATTTGTTTGCTAAACTGGAATTGGAAAAGGTCGTGATTGCCGTCGCTTCTCTATCGTCATCGTGTTATACCCGCCAATAGCGAGCAAGGTGGATAAGCCAGTCTGTGATTGGTTCCCGCAAAAGTGTAAGAGAAGCAGTAGAAATGAATGTACGGGTTTCCAGACTGAGTTGCCGGGCAAAATCAAATCGCCGGCAGATCAGGCTGGGTTTACCCAGTCTAGTGTATCATCTATTATTTATTTTAATTATTTTTCTTGTTGTTATTTCATTTTGAATGCATCTTATATTAATCTTTTATGCATCCTCTTTTTATTTCTTTTTATTTCTAATGCATTTTAAATCTTGCTGTCTGGTTGAAAGAGCTGGGAGAATTAGGAAGTAAGCATTTGTTACCCCTGGATGGAGCTCTGGATGAAGCTAGTCCAGGAAGATTTGTCTGTAAGGGTACTGTTTAAACGCACAGCTACTTGACAAATATAAATATTTTTACAGTTATCACTCCAGCGCAAGGAAGACCCATTTAGATCCGCGTCACGTTGTCTGTTTTAACGATGTTTTTAATACCTTTCTGGACCTCAGAAGGTGCAATATCATTGCTGCCTATGTGTGGATCAGATACCCTTGGATTTCATCAAAAAAAAAAAAAAAAATCTTAATTTGTGTTTGAAAGACAAACGAAGGTCTTTCAGGTTTGGGACAACATGAGTGTGAGTATTTGATGACGCAATTTTCATTTTTGGGTGAACTAACCCTTTGAGATGCTGCCTGTGAGATGGGGCGTCGAGAAAGCAAACTTTTCCGGCTTCCTTTATCTCAACCAGTTTCAGCCAGAGATGACATTGTTGGACCACCAAGGTGGACATCGCCTGGCAAAAGGCCTGCATGGTGAGCCTGATGGACTTTCAGGAGGGCCATAGCATGCAGGGTGGAGGCAGCCTGTCCATCAGCACTGTAAAGGCGGGTGCACACTATGCGATTTTGGCCATGATTTGAGAATTTGAGATTTGAGAATCCTAAAAGAGTCCTATAATCCTAGGCTAAAATCTGTAGTCTTTGATCGCTAGTTTGACATGTTCACAGACAGCTGATTTATGACCCTTGCGATCAAATTTTACCTCCAACGAAATTCTGGCAGTGTCAGAAGATTTGGCACACAGTCCTGCAGTGACTTCTCCTACAACATTTTTCAAGACAAGCCGTGATCAAAATTGCCAGTTGCGGCACTTTGCGAGCAGTAATGCACTGCAATTGCACGCTCTACCTGAGGAATCTACACATAACCACCATTGAGAGTAGTGAGAGTGGAGGAAGCAAGTAAGCAGCTTCAGACAGTAAAAGGGCAGGAGGATGTTGTGCAACACACCCCACACCGAGAAACCAATCGTCCAGTCACGAGCATTCAGGACAGGATGGATGGTTCCACTCAAGCCCAACTCTCGCAGTGGCCTGGGAAAGTATGGTCATCAACTCTGGGTTGGACTCAACCTGCACCACTCTTAGTCTTAATCCCCAGAAGATTCAAGGCCACCCTCCGATGCAGCAATCAACATCTGGTCCTCCGCAGGAACTACAAAAGAGACACTGCGTCCCTCGTGAAAGGACCCGCAGACTCATCGGGGAGCATCACAACCCGCAATGTATGTGAGGAGTGGGAGGCCCGTGGGGACTGGCCCAGTGGGAGAACTCCAGCTATAACCGTCATATCATCCTGTGTATTAACTGAAGCGGTCCTCTGCTGTACAGAGGGAGCAGACCAGTGAATAGCGGAAGGGGACTCCACCTTTTTCAAGGTACTGGAGTCTCGATCTTAGCATCGCAATTGTCATGTTTCCGCAGTAAGAACGAGTCACCAACAAACGCTGTGATTTTGGCTGTCAGACAGGGAAATTGCTACTCACACTGACACCATCAGATGAGAACAAACACTTGAATTTAATTGAATTAAGCTGAGCTATTGTCTACTGTAGAGCTGCTCTACAACTGAATCACATCTTGCGTCACTCACATTGTTATTGAAACTGAACCAACACTGACCTGACTAATGCTGAATAATGACATTGCTGCCTTTTGTAGAACTTCTTATAGCTGAACTGACCTTGCTTCAAAATTTGATGAACTTCACAGTGTTATTAACGGAACCAACACTGAACTCACTTGAGCTAAATAATGACACTTCTGTCTTTTAGCTTTACAGCAGTATCTGAACTGTCTCCATAGTTGAGTTGCCATAATTGATTCTGCTATTTTTCCTGTTCATCTCTGTGAAGGTGCTTTGAAACAGTGTGTATTGTAAAAACCCCTATACAAATAAAAGTGACTTGACATTCAGTTTTTGGAATGTAATCAGGTATCAGATTATTTCAGATAAACAAAGACATGCACTTTCTTTTACTGCTGTTCTCTTCTGGAAATATTATAGATTTTCTTTTATTTGAGTTTATTTCAATTTAATGAGACAGCACACAGCACTTAGTTTTTATGGTGGGAAAAATATTTGCCATGCTCTGTAAAGTGTTTCATTGATAACTTGTCATGCATACAAATCATATTTACTTATAAATTCATATCTATTTAGAAATCCTGTTTCAACAGAGGAAGACTTGATGAAGTATTGGTGCAGAATGCGTTCACTCATATTGTGGTTGGTTGATTAAATTGATTTAGTGGCAGTTATGTCTTCTCATATTAAAATAAAAGAAGTGGGAAAAGATTAATTATTACATTTGCACATTTCACAGATGCTTTTGTATGAAGTGAATTCAAGTTTCACATTTCATCAGTTTATTAATTTCTTGTTCCTTGTAAACAGAACTTGCTTGTGCAGAAACTTCTCATCATGTGTTCAAATATTTAATGTGTGCTCTTGTGATCAGAATGTAAACAATGATCTTCTGCAGTTGGGTAAATTTAAATTTTATTTAGTTTTGTTTGCTTTGTTTTGCAGGTATGTCATGGATATTTTGTTCTCAGAATTACAGAATTTGAGATCTAGTTTTTGTTAAACTTTCTAGATGCAATCATTTTATTTAATAAAATAATGATTTTAATTCAAAATTTGCAGTTTTACTTATATTAAAATAAATAACGCTGACCTGCAGGCAAGCACAATTGTATAAAATTATTGTCACAACAAGACACTTAAAACACTCCAAATACTTTTGCTGCATGTTCAGTTTATTTATTGGAAATGAGTTGCAACATTTGACTTCATTGCACTCAACTCAAAATGAAAGTAAATGAAAGTTAATGTATCATGCTTTTGAGTTGGGATAATATGAATTATTTTTATTGACAGCTGAAACTGGCCGTTTCAAGCATCGTAATTGTTGTTTTAATAATAACAACTATTTTTATTGCCTTTACGTGTATTGGTTCTGTAAAATTTTCTGTAAATGCTTATAGGTTTGGGATTATTTTTCTTTTCTTTTTTTAAATGAATTTATTTATTGCCAGAAGCATACTTCACTGTATTCCACAAAGTGTCCTCCGTTTTTGGTGTTATGATTATTATTATTTATTTACTTTTTTTTTTTTTTTTTTTTTATTATTAATCAGATAAAATCTAAATCTAAAATGATACATTTTAAATTGAATCCATTAAAATGGATTACCTCTGTAATTTCTCCTCATAGTCTCTTCTGTGGCTCTATCTTCACTTCATCACTTCACTTTTTAATACCTTTTTAGTATTTTCATTTTCATTAGACTTTAATAGTTTTTATTTTTGTCCATTAGTAAGTTTCATCATCAAGCACTTCCTGACCAGGGTTTCCCATGTAAACCTTTAGTTGATGTAGATTAGTACTTTTTCGCTAATTAATTTATGCATTTAAGCCACTTTAGACACCATGACCACAAAACCTGTTACTTTACTACTTTACATGGAAATGTTAGGTTAATATGCTTTCTTGTTCCGATAATAGAAAAAATGTCAGTTTAATCAGAACGTTTGCTTTTTAGTAAACATTCTTCACACAAAACATTGAACCAAACACGTCACCATTTCAGGTTTGCAAGTTTTCAGAGTGTTTTTAATCATGAAGAACTGTTCTCCATTACTATGCAGACTGTTAATATGTTCTTATTTCTTAGGCACCACTTTTGACTATTCGTAAGACTGCCCTTGTTTTATAGACACACACATCTCTTACTTGTTACTATATTTCTCAATATGCCATATATGGTACGGTTTTATATCTGTACTATGATTGGATGTCCAGGACATCCTGAAGGTTATTGCTTGATCTTGTTTGTATAAATATGATATCTCACACTGCTGCTGCCACATTGAGGCACCTGTTTCCAACTGATGACTGATAACTTCAAGGCTTCAGATAGTCTACCTTAAAAGACAATCTAACAGATCTGGTGGCTCATCCGGGATATTCCCAAGACACACTGGACAGAAAATCATCCTTTCTTACAAAAATGTTTTTTGGGATCCTTCTCAGTCTCGCACTGAGTTTATGCTGCTGTGATGCTAAATGCAGTAATTGTAATTATCTGATTTGATTGATACTAATTTATCTAATTAACTCTATTGTCCTCTCCATTTAGGTGTCACACTTGAAATGTAACTTCTTTTTTTTCAGGAAAACCAATGTAATATATTTTTGTTCAATAATATTTTTTGATTATTATTTAATATTTTGAGGGTATTTCATGATACTAGGCAATATTTATACAATTTTTATTAGTCATTTTTCTAATATATTTTTAAATTATTTTTCAATTGCATTTAAAATCAATTTTCTTTTAAGGTAGATTAGTGCCATCTGGTGGGAGTAAAAAAATGAAAAACTTGCCTAATGCCATGGTGTAACCAGTGTTTACTCTTTTTATTATCTTTCTGCAGTGGGAGCTATGTTTGTAGAAACAGAAGCATCATGTAATATAATTACTGATACCAACAGCAACCAGGAGCTTAAAAAACTTCAGGACAGAATTAAATATGTTGCTCGAAGCTGCAAAGAAATTCTTGACAAATATCAAGTTTATGAGGGTATGGTATTTTTTAAATTTATTTGTGTTATCTTAAGTAACAACTCAATTTAGGTGACTCAGCAATGCTTTTGTTAATGCAGATGGCCTGTACTATCTGACCTCACCATGAGGGGTCCTTTACCAGACGTTTTGTGATATGACCACTGCGGGCGGCGGCTGGACGCTGGTGGCCAGCGTTCATGAAAACAACATGTATGGAAAGTGTACTGTTGGTGATCGCTGGTCTAGTGATCAGGGCAGCAACGCAAACCGGCCTGATGGAGAAGGAACATGGGCAAACAAAGTCACATTTGGAACTGCAGAGGCCGCTACAAGTGATGATTATAAGGTAATTTTTTATTACATTCACAATTAAAACATGTTAATCTACAAAATGAATTGACAGTCTGTTTCTTCTCTGCCATAGAATCCTGGATACTTTGAAATTACAGCACAGGATGTGTCTGTGTGGCATGTTCCTAATAATATGGTGATGGAAAACTGGAGCACTGCCTCCATCCTGAGATACCACACTGAAAATCGCTTCTTAACTCAACACGGAGGAAACCTTTTCAATTTATTCAAGGTCAGACAAACTTTGACAGCAGCTTTGAGTTTTACATAAAATATAAGTTAAAGGCAAAAGACTACAATTCTGTAAAAAAAAAAAAAAAACCTTTTTATGTTATTTTCCCAGAAATTCCCTGTGAGCTTTGGAATCGGGACTTGCAAAACTGATAATGGACCTGCTATTCCAATAGTGTATGATACTGGAAATGTGGATTCTACCAAAAAACTGTATGGACCTAATACAAGAGGTACAGCAATTCCTCTTGGGCCAATATTTTTCAAATATTTTAAAGAAAGTAGCTACACTGACTGACATAAAATCTGTGTATTATTCAGTGATGGTGTAGGCCAGCACTATCTCACGACCAATTTGTTCGTATTTTACAAGGTGGGTAATTTGTACGAATTCATACAACGTCATTCGTACAAATTCATACGATTTGTATAAACCCCAGTGACCGGTAGGTTTAGGGGAAGTTTAAGGTCATATGAATTCATACAAATTAGCCACCTCGTATAATACTTACAAATGGCTGTGAGATCAGGTTATTCAGGCCTATTATTTACAAAGCATCATCAATGTTGAGATGGAATCACTTTAATTAATGAATGCCATTCTGTATGCATGGACCATGACAGACCATCATCAATTATATATTCTGTGCTTTTTTCAGCAATATTTGAGCCTGGATTCATCACATTCAGAGTCTTCAACAATGAAAAGGCAGCCATGGCACTTTGTTCGGGCGTTAAACCAACCGGTTGTGACACTGAACATGTGAGCTAAACAAATATTTTTGATTATTTACAACAATGTTCATGAACAGCATTTGTGAAGTGCTTCTGATCACCACAGGCAATAATTCATGCTTTAGTGTATAAATGAAGAGGAAATGTATTTACAGTAATACAGTTACAACAGAAGTAAATCAGCTGCAATGTTATATGAGGAAAAGGGTATTTTTTGTTGTTATTAATGTACTCATATTTTTGCAGTTCTGTGTTGGTGGAGGTGGACACTTTCCTGAGGCGGTCCCTAGACAGTGCGGGGACTTTCCGAGTTTCGACTGGGATGGCTATGGTACTAATACAGGATGGAGTGCTTCCAAAGAGATAACTGAAGCAGCTGTACTTCTTTTTTATCGCTGACCTGCTTCCTTTCCTTCTGTCAGAGATATACGACATTGATTAATATCTGAATACACAATCATTTGCTCAAATATATTTCTTATATTTCTTAAATATTTTCTCTTTTTGTATTATCTAAGAATGTGTATGGTGTTTGTAACTGATGAAAAAAAAAAAAAGAAAACTGTCAGATTAGCCGTTTATTGGCAGGCTTTTAATGCATATAACCTACTTTTAACTTCTCAGTGTTCATGGGTTTTTTTTTTTTTTTTTTCAACTGTTCACAAATGGAAACAAATGTATAATGTTCAAATAAAACCAATGGGTTGACAATGCTGTTCAAACAATGGATTCAAAATCTATTTTAAGTTTCATAGTTTATGAGTTTCACTTAAAATATTCCATGATCATATTCCATAACACATTTGGTTACATTCTGTTCTGCTAATAAAGCCTGTTATTACTTATTCGTCTTCGAGTTCACATCTCTCATAAATATTTATAAAAAATAAAGTTACATACTGTAGAACATCTTTTAAATAAGTACCAAACTTTATCTTAATATAGCCTACTGTTGTATGTTGTGCAGCAGACGAGGTTAAAGCCAAATTGGAAAACCTACGAGATACATTCATGAGGAAAAATATATTCTCTTTCAGCGCCATCTTGCATGAATTAGCTGGAGACGATCAATAGTTTTTCACTCCTGCCAAAGTTACACTTGGGGCGGAGCCAGACATTGTAAACATTCGGGACTCAGCCCAAATCTATACTTGACCAATGACATTTAATTTTCTGTTAACAGTTTTACTGACATAAAAGGAGCTTTTGTAGTAGTATTCTTGTTAAAAAATGTACATTATTTGGCACTGTTATTTTTTAAAACTCTACTGGGTGTGTCTCCTGTAGGGGGGAAAATTTAACATTTTAAGGTTAAATGCATCAATCTGGGGCACTTTGAGAGCTCAAATCTGAGAGCTTAAGCCCATACAGTGTGTAAATTGAACAAAGAAACAGTGTTGACTTGTACCTGGACATTAAAAAGGGTTCAAACATCTTTGTAGTTGTGATATAGAGTCTCAGTCTACATTGTGTATTAGGATGCCAAACAATTATCAGGCTATACAATAAAACATAATGTTTTACATAACATAATATAATAATGTTTTAATACTATATAATTATTCATGACAGTAATTTCCATATATTGTAACAAATGCACTCTAAAATAAATGACATTTTTTATTAGTTACTTACTTTACAAAACAGTATTGGGAAATTATAACACTTTTGTACTAATCTCTAAGAGAAATCCTTGAGCTTTTATTTTGATCATCAGATCACCAGCTGATCGCGTGAGCAAATGTGCGCACTTCTCTTTAAAACACGCAGCACAGACAGACTGTATATATACTTAATCACTGTATTTTGCTGTTTTATAAAGGCACAAAGCCTTATCACAGTTCCGATTTTAGTTTGTTGGTAAAATACAACGTAGTAGCCTATGTTTTAAATTTTCAGTTCATTATAAAATGGTGGCGGCCGCACAGGGTTATTAATGGGAAACACTGAATATATGTTTAACTGACAAATTTGCTAAAGTTGTCATAACTATTAGTTGTTATATCATAACAAAAACCCTTCAACCGGACCGAACGAGCATCTCGAGGCCTGCCGCTGTTCTGAGTGACAGGAGGCATGTCTGTGTTCAGCTGCTGTGTGCGTGAACGCGCTGTCGGAGAGAAGAGAGAGAAAGCGCTGCTGGTGTATGGATACTTATGATGAATACTGTAGAAAAGCGGTATTGGACTGTTTAACATATTTCAATAGAGAGATATATTTAGAAAAAGTATATTTAGAGAGCACTATTAAGAATCCTCAAACCTGAAAGATTCGGGGCTTTTGGGAAAACATTCGGGGCTCCAGCCCCCTTAGCCCACCCCTAGCGCCGCCCCTGGCTACATCGCAAGACTGTAGCTGTACGTAGAGTTCAAATATAAAATTGAGTTAAATATAGCTAGTAAATAAATGATGGGGAAAGAAAATTGGTGCATCTTGTTTTTCAACTCTCGACTACCCGGAACAAAACCCCAGTGAACATGTCATCGCCCCATTAACAGAGTTAATTAACAGAGTGGCTGCATTTAACCTTGCTTTTTACCTTTACTTTATGCTAAAATAATCATTTACTAATTAATCAGGGATACATTCCATATGTGAACATTTCATTAAAAGAATTTAAGGTTCTCTGATTTATGGTACAAAATGGCCAGAATTTGTGAAGGTTTGCTCCGTCAAAGAGAGGGCGCACTGCCTGCGGTAGGGAAAATATTGGCTTAAGTGATGGACTTGTATATTTTTATTCACTGCTTTGCTCAAATGTAACAGTCTTGTAATTTATTTTTAGAGTTTTTCCAGCAAATATGTGTAACCTTTGGCTAAAAGTAACGGCAACCCCGACTACGCCACCTAGGCGATCTACCCAGGAAAAAAAAAATATATAGTTATACCCAAAAAGAAATTTTCAACCAAAATGAATTACAATAAAATGAAGGACCCTACTGGTTCGGTAAGAATTAAGGACAGAGACGTGACTTTCCACAAATATAATATTAATTTATTTCACAAATCAACAACTGTAAAATCTTCTTAAAAGGAGAATCTCTTCAGCAGTTGACCAGTTAGTTACTCACAATTACTATGGGACCAGTATGAGTTTCACAGAAGGGACACAAACCACAGCAATCAGTACATCACCATCATTAGAAATAAGTGATAAAAACCAGGACCACAGGACCGCGACGTCTACAGCCAGTCGTATCCTCGTTGAAAAACGGGAACATGGAGTGGATATATGAAAAGCAGTGGAAACGCGTATATCAAACGTATATCAATATGATATAAAAATATATAGAAGCAGGTGTATCAAGAGTTTCACAAACTGGTTCTTCAAACAAGTAAATTCTAACAGGTATTTCAAACAGCTATAAACAGCAGCTATAAACAGCAGCTAGCGCTCAGGCCACACCTGAAAAACAAAAAAACAAAACAAATAAAGTTTCAAATAATTTCCCCCTTACAGAAAAAGAACCCCAGAGAAAAATATCTTACCTCCCAAGCGGAACTCAGACTACGGTAACCTTGTTACCGTAATGATAATGATTATTACACACATCCCTGATGACAAACGTGTATTTAGACTAAAATCTGGAACTATGAGAAAGGCAACCAATTGAGCAACTTACCAGGGAAAAGCAACAGGAAATAAGCCACAAGACCTTTTCTGCCCACAACACACAAGGGAATCACGGCGCTATACTTGGACATGCTTTTTATAAAGCCACTGACATGCGTTGCTGATTACACCGCACAGGTGTGTTCCATAACAGAACGCAGCTCCAGCTCAGGGGACACGTCCACTGCGGTGAAGTATACACCATTAAAGAAAAATAAATAAAAGAAAGCTCAACCTGTCACATTCTACCCCTTGAAATTCGTCAACCCAACGATATTAACTCCAAGGCCTAAAAAGAGTGGAAACATTATTATTCACAGTTATCTGAGAGTTCACAATACCCCCTCTACCCCCAAACGTCTCTGGCAAGTGATGGACATTGGAATGGTAGCCTGCAGTTGTTCGTGTAGTCCGACGTAACGGTACTCTTACAGTAGGAACTATGCCCTCTGATGCCACTGAAACGTCACTAGGCAAGGAATCATGGCTTAGAAGCGGGTCAGGAGCAGGGATACTACTAGATAACATTGAGATGCCCTCAGGGCTGTGGAGCAAAGATGGAGCATGAGTAGCAGGCAGCGGAGGTGGACAAACACTTGGTACTATAACTGGGAGGGAAATTTCTTGCTCTGAAGACACTAGCAAACACATATCATCATCTGATAGGTCTCCAGATTCCACTGAGGCTTGATCAAATTCTGAAGGGGAGTTAAAAGGCTCTGCAAAATTCTGCCCAGATGGTTGAGCTCTTAACAGAGTACGATGCACGTGTCTTACTTTTTCCAGATCATCAACAGGGACAATGGTGTACACAGACCCACCTGGTGTAGGGGCTCGCGACACTTTATAAACCACGGAGCTCCAACAATCTTGAATCTTTGCCCGGCATCGAACACAAAGGTCCCGCAAATACACCAACTGACCTTGACAAAGAGGTTCATCCTGTACTCTCCGATCATGTCGCTCTTTTTTTCCCTGTCTGCTGCAGCCTTTAGGTGACTTCTAGCCCCATCAAAGGCCACTTGAAGTCTTGCCTGATGATCATAAATCCAGTCATGAACACTACCTTGAGTTGGAGCCTCAATCCTGCCCAAGAGGAAGTCAACAGGCAATTGTGGATCTTGCCTAAACATCAAGAAATATGGGGATTGGTTTGTAGACTGGTGTGGGGTAGTATTATAGGAGAAAACCACTTGAGGGAGATATGCTGCCCAGTTTTTCTTCTTACAAGATGGTAGAGTGTGCAGTAAATTGTGCAGGGTGCAATTAAAGCGCTCACATTGACCATTTCCAATAGGATGGGCTGGAGTGGTTCGGCTCCGTTCAATGCCATACAACTTACACAACTGACGAATAAGGATACTTTCGAAGTTCCTTCCCTGGTCTGAGTGGATGCGACTTGGAATGCCAAACTTATAGAACCACTCATTAACCAACACCTTTGCCACTGTAGATGCTCTCTGGTAGTGAGTTGGCACCGCCTGGGTGTATTTGGAAAACACATCAGTCAGGATAAGAACATTCTCCATTCCATCCTGTGATGGCTCAATCAATGTAAAATCCATAGCCAGATTTTGGTTAGGTCTTGAAGCTAACAAATGGTCCATATATGTCTGGACTCAAGGAAAGATATCCTTGGCAACAGTACAGCGTTCACATTGTTGGCACCATCGCTTAATATCATCAGACATACCTGTCCAAGAACATCTTCGTCGAATCAGCTCTGTTGTGCATTCCACTCCCTGATGACCATGCTCATCATGAAGCTGCTGCATCACTACAGTCTTTAGGGATGCTGGAAGCAAGAGCTGAAGAAAGGCCTCACCACCCTGGGAATGGTGGCACTGGCGATACAATGCGCCATCTTTCATCCTCTGCCGTTTCCACTGTTTCAGTAGTCTACCTGCACCTGTGCACAACCCCTGCCGCTCTTCACTTGAAGGATATTTCCCCTTTCTCCACAGCTTCAGAAACTCCCCCAGCACTACATCTGCTTCCTGCAGCCCACGCAAATCTATAGGAGTGCGACCAGGGAAAGCGGTGATAGATGCTTGTACACATTCGTCCTGAGGTCTGATCGAAACGACTTGTTGGAGGGGCTCAGGCAGAGAACTTCCTGGAATCATACGTTCCAGTATAGGACCAGCAGGGTGCTGTCATGAAAGTGCATCAGCATTTCGATTACTGCGTCCAGAACGATACTTGATGCTGAAATCAAAAACAGCAAGTTGAGCAGCCCACCTCTGTTCTAAAGCACCTAATTTAGCAGTATTGAGGTAACTCAGGGGATTATTGTCAGTGTATACCACACACTAATGTCCAAGTAAATACTCACAAAATTTCTCAGTCATTGCCCATTTAAGGGCCAGGAATTCCAGTTTCATGGAACTATAATTGGACATATTCCTCTCTGAAGGTCTTAATCCCCGACTTGCATAGGCTACTGGTCGAACTCTGCCCTCCTGTTCCTGTGACAGGACTGCTCCCAATCCGCTGTAACTTGCATCCACTTTTAAGATGAATGGCAATGAAAAGTCAGCATAAGCCAAGAGGGGAGTACTCACCAACCGCCGCTTCAGGGCATCAAAACTCTGCTGAGACTCCTCTGTCCAGGCCTCCTTACAAGACCGGGCTGTACTTTTCCTCTTGGCCCCAGTCAGGTCAGCTACTAAACGATGAAGTGGGGTGGCCAGCTTGGCAAAACCCTCCACAAACCTCTTGTAATAACTTGCAAAGCCCAAAAAGGACCGGAGTTCTGAAACCTGCTGAAGGGGCTGCCAATTAGCAACTGCCTCAATTTTCCTAGGGTCAGTCGCCACGCCCTGATCAGAAATCAAGTGCCCCAAGTAGCTCACCTCAGGCCTGAAGAACGAACACTTCTCCAGTTTGACCTTTAAGCCTTCTTGCTGTAAACGTTTTAGGACCACCTCCAGTCGTTGCAAGTGCTCAGACACTGTGGAAGAGAACACTATGACATCATCAAGATAAAGCAACAATGATTGAAAATGTTGCGAACCAAACATGCGTTCCATCAATCTCTGAAACGTATTAGGTGCATTACACAAGCCAAACGCCATCCTATTCCACTCATATAGCCCAAAGGGTGTACAAAAGGCAGTTTTCATCTTGTCTTTCTCGGCCACTGGGACCTGATTATAGCCACTAGCAAGGTCCATTGTAGTGAACCACCTGGCACCTGAAAGGGCATCTAAAGACTCCTCGATTCATGGTAATTGAAAGGAATCTTTTCTCATCTTACTGTTCAGTTGACGATAATCAACACACATTCGCAGGCTACCATCCTTTTTCTTTACCAGAACAATGGGAGAAGCGTAGGGGCTGCTACTTTCTCTTATAATTTGGGTTTCTAGCAACTGATTAATATGAGCCTTAACTGCCTCATATTCTGAGGGAGGAACGCGTCTATAATGCTGCTTAACGGGAACCTCATCATTCAAAGGAATTTCATGCGTGATCAAAGTGGTACAACCCAAATCACCATCGTGTTCTGAAAACACAGAAGAATATTTAGACAACAGCACCCTAACCTGACACTGTTCTTCAGAAGTTAACGAAGACAGATCAACAGCATCTATTTTGTCCTGCAGGGAACCAGTAAGTACCTGGGAAGAGACGGTGGCCTGCACACCCACTGAGATGTCTTCAACACCTGGGGGTAAACTCACCACAGTTACTGGACTAATAGTACCCAGAACAATTTGTGCATAAAGGTTAACATCAGCTAACCCTACATTGATAACTGGAACATAAACCTGTCCATCAGCTACCTTAACAATGGCGGGGAAAGCCAGAAGTCCAGCTGCCAACCCACCACTAGAAGGCTCAAACACAACGGTCAACCCAGCATGTTGCTGAGAACAAGTAGCGGGAATAAACTTCATGGTGCCGCCTGATACACGAATACACCTACCTCCTCGAACTCGAACTCGAGCTGATATATCTAAAGGGGCCCTTACTTGAACTTGATGGCATTTCTGTAGGGCTTGTTGCCAAGAATTAGGGGCATGCTGTACTAAAGCTGCTTCAAAAAGGGCTGACCCATTGTAACAAGTTCAAGTTCGTAGGGAAGGAAGAGGACAGGGTCGACTTTGACTGCTGAAGTGGGTTTTTATTTCAATAACAAGATGTCCAAACAAAAGTCTGTGCAACGCACAATAAACAATCCACATCCACAGACGGGCTTCACTCCAGTAGTGCTCTCCAGCTCAGTCCCAGTGTTTCTCAGTCAGCAGTCCCTCTCTCTCTCACACACTCCTGCTTCTCCTGGTGTTTTATCCTGTCTCCGTGCCAATTACTGGAATTAGAAACAGGTGTCCGTGATTTACAATTAACCCACTCACTTACCAAGCGTCTCCCGACTCTCTCTCCTGCTGCAGACTTCACTGAACCACGCCCTCCCTGCCACATACCCCCACCGCCCGACTCAGGCCGGGGAGCCATCCGGCCTCCATTTCTGGAGAGGAAATCGGCCACAGCTATCTGAACACCCGGCCTGTGGACCACTTTGAACTTAAAAGGCTGTAAAGCCAGATACCAACGAGTGATCCGCGCGTTGGTATCCTTCATGCGGTGGAGCCACTGCAGGGGAGCGTGATCCGAACAGAGGGTGAATTCCCGTCCCAGGAGATAAAAGCGGAGGGTGAGGACGGCCCACCTGATGGCAAGACACTCTTTCTCCACGGTTAGCTTACTTAGCTTCTCTCTTAGAGAGTTTACGGCTAATGTACAGCACCGGCCGTTCCTCCCCCTCTATCTCCTGGGACAGTACAGCACCCAGCCCCCTGTCCGACGCGTCAGTCTGCAACAAAAAAGGGAGAGAAAAATCAGGAGAGTGAAGAAATGGCCCGCCACATAGAGCAGCCTTCACCTGGGTAAAGGCCTGCTGGCACAGCTCCGTCCACTGGACCGTATCTGGTGCCTCCTTTTTAGTTAGATCAGTCAACGGGCTGGTGAGGTCTGAATAATTAGGTACAAACCTTCTATAATATCCCACCAGCCCGAGGAACTGTCTAACCTCCTTTTTGGTCTTAGGGCGCAGACAGGTCGCAATCACTGCTGTCTTATCAATTTGGGGACGCACCTGTCCATGTCCCAAGTGGAAGCCCAGATACCTTACTTCCACACGCCCAATCGCACACTTCTTCGGGTTGGCCGTGAGCCCGGCCCCCCTGAGCGATCTCAGGACGGCCCTCAAATGCTGCATACGCCGCCAGTCATTACTGAAGATAATAATATCATCCAGATAAGCAGCAGCATATGCACCATGGGGCCGCAAAATTTTATCCATGAGACGCTGAAAGGTGGCCGGTGCCCCGAACAGCCCGAACGGAAGAGTAACAAATTGGTGTAATCCAAACGGCGTTGTGAAAGCTGTCTTTTCTTTGGATAATGGCGACAAGGGGATCTGCCAATATCCCTTTGTTAAGTCCAATGTCGAATAAAAGCGAGCCGTACCGAGCCGGTCAAGCAATTCGTCCACCCGTGGCATTGGATACGCGTCGAATTTCGACACAGCGTTCACCTTGCGGTAATCCACACAGAACCGAACTGAGCCGTCCGTTTTGGGAACCAAAACTATCGGGCTCGCCCAGTTACTGCTGGATTCTTCTATTGCCCCCATTTCAAGCATCGCTCCTAATTCTTCCTGAACTACTTTTTTCTTGTGTTCAGGTAAGCGATACGGCCGGCTGCGAACCACCACGCCCGGCTCTATCTCGATATGGTGCTGAATGAGATTTGTACGACCAGGTAGGGGAGAAAACACGTCAGCAAACTCTGCCTGTAATTTGGTTAAATCAATGAGCTGGGAGGGCGAGAGATGATCTCCCCCTGGGGCCAGTGCGAGAGATTCTTTTTTTATATTCGCCTCTGGCCCAAGATCATCCTCTCCGCTAATCACCGTCGCCAGCATCACTGATTCTCCCTCGTTCCATTTTTTAAGGAGATTGAGGTGGTAAATTTGACGTGCTCCCCTCCTATCTGAGCGTATTACCTCATAATCGAGCTCTCCAACTTGCCGTGTGACCTCAAATGGTCCTTGCCACTTTGCAAGTAATTTTGAACTTGACGTTGGGAGTGTAGTGAACAGCACATTCTAGGGCCCAGTTTATGGCCGGGCCTCTCTCTGTCCGTAACAGTGGACAAAGGTTTGCTACATTTTGATTGGATCTTGGTGGACTAACACAAACAAACTGTCCTACGGCATCAGATAAAGATGGAAGGACAACATCCAGACCTCTCTTAGAGGGTAAGAAGAAGACCTCTTGTACCAAGCCTGGGAAGGACAAGGCTTCTCATTGGTCCACAGGCAGTTACTGCCCTTCACCCATCTAGACATTATTTCCTTAAGTTGGCCAGACACTGCCATAAAAATTCCTTGGGACCTTAGTAGAAATGGGTGAAACAAAGAGAGATCACAAAGATCCATCTGAATCCATTCAAAACTATGTTTGAAAACCTTAGAACTGATGCAAACTACACATCCATTTCACACTTATTCACAGAAATAAGTATTCTCAGTGACAGCCATTTGTAGTGCAACATCTGATACAAATACAGCTGTTAATGTACAATTGAATGACAGTTCAATCTTTTTCCATCATGTTTAGTCTCTATTTGTTTAGAATATTGCCAAAGGTATTCTGGTGGTGGTTTGGAAAGTGAGAAATGCATTGGTAAACTTTAAAGACACTGTAAAGACTTCCAACTTTGTGCTTTATGCAAATGAGTTCCACAGGGGAGAGAAGGGTGGGCCACACTCTGTGTGTCCCCTCTGATGCCAGCAGCCAATCACAGCACTCGAATGGAGAAGCGCCAAAATGCAATCTCCTCCTCATCGGAAAGGGATAAAGGTACCCTTTCTACAGACATTCCTTGTTCTGAGTCTGCCCTTGAAAGGGGGAAGACGTAACAGATATACCGTTCTGAGTCTGTCCTGCACGGGGACAGATGTTAACAGATATACCTTTCTGAGCCTCTGGTCCATCCAGAAGAGACAACAACAGAGACGACCATGTTCTAAGCCTCCAGCTTTTGAGGAAAGAGACGTTAACCAACACTACGTTCAAAGTTTCCATCCAGCAAAACAGTGACGACATCCGCAACAAGGTTAAGCTCAGGAGAGCAAACCTTCACTTCAAGGTACCTTTGTCTGCGTGTTCCAGATTGTTAAGGACCTTCTGCACCTACACCAGGGCCTCATCTGCGTGTTCCAGATTTTAGGACCCTTTGGTGCTCCAGGAGATCAGCATCCCACAGAGCTTTGTGTTCAAGACTGTTGAAACACATTCTGGCTCCTCTCCCCACTGCACTGTCACCTGGCACAACCAGTGGAAGACGTCACCGTCATCGGACTCGACCAAGTGGAACGTAAATATCACTTAACCAAACCTCTTTCCAGAGACCTTGGCATTGTTGTATTTTATCAGTATATAATTTCCTAATTTCCGTTAGATGTAATATAGCTGATGTTAGTCAATAACAAATAATCCTTCGTTTATTTGTTTGGTGCATGGTGCTTATTATTTTTAGAGAAACAGTATCTTTCCCTAAGATAACGTAACTCTTCCATAGCCACACTCAACTTAATCACTCGTATTCTATGTATCTTATGCACTTTATTCCTTTATCATTCATGGTATTCATTTAGTAGTTGTGTTAGTTATTCTTGTTTATCTTTTTGTTAATAAAATTTATTTTATTACACTTGTGTCTTCCTTGTGCTGATAATGCAGAAAAGGCTCTACAAGTTAGCAATTTCACCAATCTTTCAGATAAATCAGCTAACCACTTTACATTAATTCTAAATGAATGAAAGCCCCTGTAGGGAGTGAACCACGCCCTCCCTGCCACACCCATATTGTCCAAACAGTTCGTTATAACATTCTCGGATAACATTCATGCCCAGAACACCGGAGACCTGAGTAGTACCTGGAGGATCTTTAACTATGAGCACGCCACGTTTAGGAATCACTTTACCAAAGACTTCGACATCCAGCTCTACATAACCTATGTACGGGATATCTAAACCATTGGCAGCCTTAAGCTGTAACCAATGACAAGAGTGAAGTTTTTCCAAACCCCAAGGCTCAACGTTCTTCAAGAAAAAACTTTCAGTCACAGTTGACACCATTGAGCCAGTGTCTAACAAACAGGGAACCAACACCCCACCCAAGCTGACAGTCACATAGGGGCATGGAGAGAATAAGGGGGCCATATTTTCTACAACAGGAAAAACCACATCTGAGCCAAACACATAACCTTCTGAACTATGGCTCAATAGCACAGAAGTTTCTAGTTTCCCTGAAAAGAAACAGAGGGCTGGGACCTTTGTACTACTGGCTGGGAGGGACGTGAGGGAGACTGATAAACCCTTTATAATGAACTACACTCATGGGCAAAGTGACCAGGCTGTTGGCACTTCCTACAGATAACCGAACCCCTATTAACGGTACTTGTAGGATGGAAACTTCTTGGGACATTCTGCAGTGAAGACACATTACGTGTTAACTGATCAAGCTGTTCTTGCTGCTTTTAAGCATCTCTTTTAGCTCAGCTAATTCAGAGCCTGTAGACATTGGTGCAGACCCATAAACCCCATACTGCAGCCCATGGGTAGAGGAGGTTGAAAAACTACGATCCCTAGAACCCTTATTATGCCCTCCCGTTCCCATCTAATAGCTTCCCCTCTTACATCAAGTAAAGTAGCTCTACGATTTCGATGTACCAACTGTTTTAATTCCCTTCGAAGGGCAGAATTCAATACATACTCTACAAATTGGTCCCGCAAAAGAACCTCAGAATTGGGCATACCATTGGGAGCATTTTTAATTAATTTTGACATTAAGCCAAGGAGGGCATGTGGAAATTCCTGAAGTGTCTCCCCCTCTAATTGTTATCGAGAAAAGAAATTCTCCTGTAAAACAATATATGAATCAGGGCAGCCATACAGCTCAGTAAGTATTTGAATAACCCTCTCTGGATCTTCCCGGTCTTCCCTGGGCCTAAATTTTATTTCCTCCCTGGCTTCCCCTTCTAAATGATCATACAAAAAGTGTGCTTTATTGATAATATATAAGTGGCGAACACGCATACTAGTCTTTACTTCCTCTAACCAATCAGTCAAAGAAATTCCGGTGCAGCCTCTAAAAACAGGACATTTCCTCTCCCTAGGGACATAAATCAACCTTTCTGTCACTACTGAATTACCATTGGAGGGAGACCTTGGGCCCACGTCTACCCCTCTATCATTAGACTCAAAGGGTGCAACACCAGGAATTGCCTGAACCTCAAATCGTTCTTGACGCACGCGCTCGTTATCAGCCTTAAGTTGGGCCACCAAGTCTCGCAATTGCTGCATCTCATCCTCCATAATGACAGTCTGTATAGAAAAAAAAACAGGGAGAGGAAAGTACAAAAGAAAGAAAAAAAAAAACAAAAAAAACAAAATCAAACAAAACAAATCAGTCACACAAAAATAACAGTCACGTCTCTGCCTAGCATCTACCCAGGAAAAAAATAAAATATAGTTATACCCAAAAAGAAATTTTCAACCAAAAGGAATTACAATAAAATGAAGGAACCTGCTGGTTCGGTAGGAATTAAAGACAGAGACATGACTTTCCACAAATATAATATTAATTTATTTCACAAATCAACAACTGTAAAATCTTTTTAAAAGGAGAATCTCTTCAGCAGTTGACCAGTTAGTTACTCACAATTACTATGGGACCAGTATGAGTTTCACAGAAGGGACACAAACCGCAGCAATCAGTGCATCACCATCATTAGAAATAAGTGATAAAAACAAATACAAAAACACACCCCCCCCCCCCCCAAAAAAAAGACAATTCTCTCCCCTTCCGTTAAATCTCAATATTACAGCTCCTCAAATAATGCAAATAAACACATGGCAAACATTACTGATAAAAACAAAATAAAAAAATAAAAAAATAAATAAAAATAAAAAAATACAATAAATGCAAAAGATAAATCACAATTAATATTGCACAATAATCCGAACTGCTTCACAAAAGGAGAAGAATTCAAAGCAGGTTAGTTTAATATACTTGCAAGGAGGACGAAAGCTTTCAGCACTTGTTCCAACTGGTCATACAGATAGATTGGGCAGAATAATCTTTAAAAACACGGTTAAAATAAACGGCGCAAGACCGCGACGTCTACAGCCAGTCGTATCCTAGATGAAAAACGGGAACATGGAGCGGATATATGAAAACCAGTGGAAACGCGTATGTGGTAAAGATTCTTGTGTAGTGGGAAGGAAGAGGACAGGGGTCGGCTTTGGCTGCTGACAGTCTTTATTCTCACCAGAGAAAATATAACACATAAACAAAAGGACGGTGCAACGCACACTCAATAATTCCACATCCAAGGACGGGCTTCACTCTAACACGGCTCACTCACCGTGACTGTCAGCAGTCTCTCTCTCTCCCCCGCTCCTGCTTCTCCTGGCGTTTTATCCTGTCTCCACGCCAATTACTGGAACAAGAAACAGGTGTTCGTGATTTACATTCAACCTGTTCAATCACAGCGTCTCCCCGGACGCTCCCTCCTGTTGCAGACCCCGCTAAACCACGCCCCCCTCGCCACATACCCCCACCGCCCGACTCAGTAATATCCCGCCAGCCCAAGGAACTCTTACCTCCTTTTTGGTCTTGGGACGCGGACAGGTTGCAACCGCTGCTGTCTTATCAATTTGGGGACGCACCTGTCCATATCCCAAGTGGAAGCCCAGATACCTTACTTCCACGCGACCAATTGCACACTTCTTCAGGTTGGCCGTGAGCCCAGCCCCTCTCAGCGATCTCAGGACAGCCCTCAAATGCTGCATATGCCGCTGCCAATCATTACTAAAAATAATAATGTCATCCAGATAGGCAGCCGCATACGCAGCATGGGGCCGTAAGATCTTGTCCATGAGTCGCTGAAAGGTAGCCGGTGCCCTGAACATCCCGAACGGAAGGGTCACGAATTGGTGTAATCCAAACGGCGTCGTGAAAGCTGTCTTTTCTTTGGATAATGGAGACAAGGGGATCTGCCAATACCCTTTCGTTAAGTCCAGTGTCGAATAAAAGAGAGCTGTACCAAGCCGGTCAAGCAATTCGTCCACACGTGGCATTGGATACGCGTCGAATTTCGACACTGCACTCACCTTGCGATAATCCACACAGAACCGCACTGAGCCGTCCGTTTTGGGAACCAAAACTAACGGGCTTGCCCAGTTACTGCTGGATTCCTCTATTACCCCCATTTCAAGCATTACCTCTAATTCTGCCTGAACCACTTTTTTTTTGTGTTCAGGTAACCTATACGGCCGGCTGCGAATCACCGAGCCCGGCTCTGTCTCGATGTGGTGCTGAATGAGGACAGTACGGCCCGGTAGGGGAGAGAACACGTCGGCAAACTCAGCCTGTAATTTGGAAACATCAGTGAGCTGTGAGGGCGAAAGGTGATCTCCCCCCGGGACCAGAGCGAGGGATTGTTTTTTTACATTCACCTCTGGACCGAGATCATCCTCTCCGCTAATCACCGTCGCCAGCATCACTGATTCCGCCTCACTCCACTTTTTCAGGAGGTTGAGGTGATAAATTTGACGTGCCCCTCTCCTATCGTACCGTATTACTTCATAATCGAGATTCACCAAAGAGAAGCTCAAAGGGGGAAAACCCCGTGGAGGCTTGCGGGACCTCTCGCACAGCGAACAACAGGGGTTCCAACCATTTATCCCAATTTTTGGCGTCTTTTTGAACGAACTTACGAATCATGGATTTAAGCGTGCGATTAAAACGTTCGACCAACCCGTCCGTTTGTGGGTGAAAGACGCTGGTTTGAATCGATTTAATGCCCAACAATTCGTACAGTTCGCGTAGCGTACGTGACATAAACGCCGTGCCTTGATCAGTGAGGATTTCTTTCGGAATCCCCACTCGGGAGATTAACCTGTTAACCCGCACTGTCACCTTTAGTCCATAAATTATACAGCATGAACAAGAGGCAGTCATGTGACATACACAGAACTAACAGAGGCTACCAGACATCGCTATAATCATTGATATAAACATACAGAACGTCACTTTTGAAAGTAATAAATACACGATTGTGACGATATGTGGTTTATCTGTGTTCTTCACGCCATGTCAGGTAACGTTATTCATAATAGTAGATTATATTTATAATGCAATGCTAATCGAGATAGCTTTTCTCATTGTGCAGAATAGCCTAAAATGATATATTTTCTGTCTGATTTTTGATCCAAAGCCACATCACATCAAAGAAGGTTATTTAAAACAATCGACTAGTAAGTTTGGAGAAAAAACGTGGTTTTAATCTTATAAATTGTTGTGTTTTGATGGTGTGCTAAGCTAACATGCTAACGAGCCCAGAGATGCACCTGTTCTAATCTAAAGCTGATGCAAATAAATTATTTTTAATCGTAAAGCTCAGGGTTTTTTTCTCTTTTTTGCCAAGAAGGGCATTAGATGCAGTTTGAAAGAAGGTGAAGTGAGAAGTTTGGTGAATGAAATGAGGGATTAAATCATCTTGAATAGAACATCAGTAATTATAATAGAGACAAAAGAAAAGAATAATTAGAGCCATAAGATGGCTGGAGAGGTGTGAATGTGTTCAGGGGGGACTGAAACTGAATGGGGCACTTAGCACCACAAACACAATATAGACAATACCCTTGAATAGATGACAATAAACATCAGTTAACATTTTAGAGTCCTTTCTAAATAAAGTCTCATGACATGGTCTTGAAAAACATGTAATAAAACTCAGAGTTTTAAACCTATCATCTTCAGATTTGAAATATAACATGGTCAGACATGTGGCTTTAGCTGCAGTGCATTTCTAGATTGCCACAAGGCCAACTTCACTTTCATTTTCATAAATATATTTCATAAAAATAAATTTCTAATAACTTTTCAAAATTTCAAAGCTATTTTAAACTATTTTCTTCTTTGTGACAATAATTAATTATGAGTTTACAATAAACTGCAAAGTGTCTGCTTTCAAATGATACCTTACTTATGCTTTTAGTGCAAAGGGTTTATGAACTGTATCTGTTTTAGTTTGGGTATGTCATTTTTTGGGATTTTCCAAAAGCGGGGGTGCTGGCTAACAGGTTAAACTGAAGAGGGCGTCCGCAACACTCTTAGCGGAAATGTTGCGGAGAGCCACTGCTTCTGGATATCGTGTTGCATAATCCACAATGACTAATGCAAAACAATGCCCTCTCGCTGATTGCTCTAATGGCCCGATGAGGTCCATGCCAATTCGTTCGAAGGGGACCTGCATTAATGGAAGGGGGCGCAAAGGCGCTTTTGGAGTGGCCGGAGGATTTACCAGCTGACATTCACGACAAGACGCGCACCACCTGCGCACGTTCTCTTGAATGCCCGGCCAAAAGAATCGGGCCATGAGGCGATTTAGTGTCGCTGTTTGTCCTAAGTGTCCAACCATTGGGTTAGAGTGAGCCACATGGAAAAGCATTTCCCTGCGGCTCTTTGGTACTAATAACTGGGTTGTATCTTCTTTTGACTGAGTGTCTTGGGTCACTCGATACAACCTATCTTTAATAATCGCAAAATAGGGATAAGTCAGTGGTTGTCCAGGCTGGAGAGGCTGACCCTCGATCGTGCTGACCCTCACAAACGCATTTTTCAGCGTGTCATCGTGAGACTGCCCCAGGGGGAAATCATCCCTCTGAGTTCCCCTGAGGCAGTCACCACTGGTCCCCGATCAGTCTCCCCCGCCTGCACTCACACTTCCTTTCCCCGCGAGCATCTACTCCAATAGGCACCCGAACATAAATGTCCCAATAATTTATTAAATGCGGGTCAATTCGTCCCCAAAATTATCGAGTGCCGGAGGTGCGGATTAACTGCCACGTCCACACTATGCTTTTGTCCCCTAAATAGAATCCTGACTGACACCAACGGATAACTCGCGATATCCCCGTGCACACACCGTACCCTAACCATGCGGCCTGTATCCAATGCCCCGGATGAAATCAGGCTTTGATGCACAGAGGTTTGGTTACAACCTGAGTCCACCAAAGCCTGATATGTACCCCCCTTGATACTCACTGGTATCTGGTACTGACCAGCTTGACCGGGGGCCACCTGCAGGTCGTCCGGGACCCGGATCAATGTCCCCACCTCCATCACTGGACACCGGTCTATGAAGTGATCCGGGTCCCCGCAATGCCAACAGGCCGGCCCAGACCTGCCCGCCGCTCCAGTGGCGGAAAACGGGCCGGATGATTGGCGTGGAGAGAGGGGAGAAGCAGGCGCGGGGTCCAGCCCGGCGGTGGCCAGACCCGCCCTCCTGGCGGCACGAGTCCTGGAGCTGTTGGGCCAACATGAAGGGCCAGCCCGCCTCCCCCAGCTCCAGAGACCGGAACCTCTGACGGTGCTGTTCGGGGGAGCGGCCGACCCGCTGCAGGATGGCCCTCTTGAGATCATTGAAGACCAGGAGGTTCTGGATGGGCAGCTGCTGCGCTGCCACCTGCGACTCGCCAGAGAGCAGCGGGACGAGCCGCATGGGCCACTGGTCCCGGGGCCAACCTGACACCTCAGCAGCCTTTTCAAATAGGTCCAGGAGGGCCTCCGGGTCATCTTGCAGGCCCATTTTCTGCTTTCAAATAAAGAAAACATTACCACCATCTAAACTATGTTATGCCAGTAGCCATTTTTGAGGGTATCTTTAGTTTTAAATGCTGAATGCACTTAACTTTCTCTTGAATCTGCAAAATCAGTCTTCATCTTTACCACCACCATTGCCTTGAAATTATCCTCGGCCATGTCTAATGACCTGCAGGAATAAACACTATGATAGAAACACATTAGTTCAAAATCACACAGCCTCATGAATTCAGGGATTCATCATCCTGCTGAATCCCAAACTTCTATACAATTCTTGCCAATAGGGCAACCAACATCATGTTACTAAATTTTACTCTGGTCTCCCCAGAAATTACGGACAATCATCTCATGTTCTCAGTCGGCTCTTGAAAGCTCATTCCCATCAGCTCTATATCAATACTCTTTTTCCTCAGGGTCTTGTCCCCTGACATAGTTGCTTGTCACAATGAAAAACAAGCCCTCTCGGGAATGCGGTTTCTGGTGAGTGGTATAGAGGAGCATTTTTGGGTCAGACTGCTGTTCTTCTCACAGGTCATCCCCCTTCATGATGCTGCTGGCCTCACAGACATCCTGCTCAACTCTCATACCCAGCGGCAACCCCCTGCCTTAGGTTGTCCTCTGTCTGGCCAAAGAGGATCTTACCCGTCATTGAGAAATCACCTTGTGCACACTGGTTACCGCTTTTTCCCATCATTCCAGATCTTTGACCGTTTTCTTCACCAGAATCAGGTGTTTACTGGAGCATAGGGAAGTTGCATTCAAGAGCCACCAGAGCCATTGGACTGCCTAATAGTGTTAAAACATGGAGACAGGTTAATAACAGCACATTTTAATCACTAAAATCATTAGACTGTGCATTCTCTCAGCAGCAACATATCAGTGCTGAGACTGTTCAAAGTGATTTTAATTCTCACAACTGTCCATTCAGTGTAGTGTTTTGCCACATCTGTAACCGGAGCCATCGGCCCTGAACATGGTGGTAACAAAGATCAGACAAAAAAAAAATAAAAAAAATTACTGGTCATAGAAGAAATTCTTCAAAATAGTCACTTCTGTCCTTCAAGGTTTATATTACTCATTTAAAGACCTCTTTACACTCATTGAGTTTTCTCTTATGACACAAGCTCAGATAGCAGCATTTAGCTGACTTTGAATGAGAGAGACTGAGGGTTTCAGGACTGGTACTCTGCCTTTTATAACTTTTAACATCAAACTTTATCTACTGTCTTTTGACTCTGGCCCAGCTTAAGACTTTGCCAGAAATGACATTAATTTCCAAATAAACAACTGTTTATATTTGTCTTTTACTCACACATCATGGAAATTAGAGGTTACAAATTTCCAGTCAGGTTGAGTCTTTGTTACAACTGGCAGTCTAATTTTTTCTGCCATTTAACTTTTGACCATCAAAAACCACACCTTTAGACATTAAAGGTCCTAAATCATTTTAGTCGTTTTACATTGGGATAGCGATGAGTTCATCACATAAAAACATACTTGAGACTGTTCAACCTTTTTCCCCAAAGTGAAACATTATTTTAGAACTTTCATTTTTACTTTTATAAAATTATTTTTTTCCTGCTATATTTCCCTTCATCATAGCCACTTATCTCACTATCAAATAGTTAGTCGGCAGATGCAAAACACATTATCAATATGGTTTCTACTGTTTTTCAGAACCACAATATTATTTTAATCATATTTCTACTACTTGGTTGGACTGACAGCCTTATAGCCGCTTTCTCCTTCAACCATTCTTATATAAATTGTCGTTCTCTAGACATCTAATGTCATGCATCCATTTAATGGATGAATAAACAAAACTTTTTTGTAAGTTACATTCACATCGAACTTCTTCCCTACATGCCAATTCTTTCTGCATTAACCTCCTTACCCTTCTGTCTGCTTCCTCTAGCCTACAATCTATTGTCTGCTTACATTTCACACACTCATCGCTCTCACACAACACAGCATCCCCAAATCGCAGTTCTCTTCAACTCATTCCCTTACGACCTTATGTCTTATGACCACTCAACATTCCCTCTTCTGGGAAACCTCAATACTGGTACGTCATATTTTACAACACCCCTTATCACTTCACTTTTTGCAAGCTTGCTCTGGGATTCCCCATTTTGACTCTCCCGGCTCCTGTGGATTTTAACTCTTCGGCGCACACCTAATAATCTGCAGACGTTTCCACCAGATCCGATTGACAGCCCCAACCGGACGAGCTTGAGCAACTGCTCCACGACCTTTTTGATCCAAGGCCTCACGGGCTACTTGCAGACTTAATTTAAACAAACGCTGTTACTGCACTCGCGATCAGTTTTGGGGACGTCTTGATCGTCCTGCTTTTTGGTTATTTAAATTGTGTTATGCAGCCTTGTGCAATCTGCTTCGGTGGACCCCCCAGCGTCCACAGACTGCCTCTCTGCACACCACAACTCAAATTTTCTTTCCCAATTCACTGTTACTGTTCCTGATTATTTAAATTGTGTTGCACAGCCTCGTACAATCTGCTTCTGCGGACTCCCCAGCTTCCACAGACTGCCTCTCTGTACACCACAATTCAAATGTTTACTGTTACTGAATGTACTGACTGTTACTGACTACTACTGACTATTACTGACTACTGCAGTCGATCTCAATCCCACAAAACCCTCCGGACTGCGACCACGGGTTTGTCCCATTTCCTAATTATAAGTTTCAAATTATAAATTCCCCCTTTTTTTTTTTTTTTTTTTTTTCTTCACTTTTTCTATTCAAAAACCTATTTTACCCACATAAACTCATATTTAATTCACTTAAATCACACATTTTTCAATTTTTCCTGTTGCCTAATCTTCTAAATTTTACCAAATCACACTTAGTCTTAATTCCCCATAAAATTTTAATTTATCTCTTACCAGAGAGTCGTGTAGCCACCTGGGTTCGTTTTCTGATTCCAGTGGTGTCCCCCTCTGGACCCTGGCGGTCGGCCCCTCATCCCTTAATCTATTCGGGGTAGGGCTGAGACTACTATTAAGTCCAGGATGATCAGTCACCGTCCGCTCTCGGGTCCAAAAGGCACATCCAAGGAATCCCACTTTCTGACACCAATTGTTGTGGCAAAAAAATCAACTCAGACTCTACTGCATAAGAGATAAACATGTCCAATTGTCCTTAAAGCTTTTATTTCTTGCAAGAAAGGTCAGACAGGTCACACAGAAACACAAGTAGCTGCAGAGTGTAAGACAAAGAACAAAAGCTTCCCCTCACTTTTATATCTCTAACTTCCAAGGCCAAAGCCTCTGTCCTTGTACCATATTTGGAACATCTCTTAGCAGCTGTAACTTTCCACACATTGTTAGCACAGACATGTTTTTAACATACATCTTGCATTTCCCATACCATATCTTGCTCTTTCTATTTCTGACATCTATGTTAACACTATGTTAAACATTACCACTTAAGCCAACATCATACCATGTTCCATAAGCATCATATTTCACAAGAATACAGGTAAAAAACATATGAAAAATTAAAATTTCCACAACAGGTGAAACTTTTAACTGCCTCCATGGATCCTTTGACGGTTTGGCTGGAAATGCGTGAGGAGGCGTCGCCTCTTCAAACCAAACTCCTGCACTGTAGTTAGAGAAGAGGGGGTTAAGAGTGGGAAAGCATAGTCTCATGTGACCAGAGACTGAGGAAACTGCTCTTTTTTGATAATGTGGGTACCATGCAGAAGAGAAATAAACTCTGAACAAAAGATTTTCCACCCAGTCTGGTCATCCCCGTAGTGGAAGGAGCAGTGCGGTGCCACCTCCTGGACAAGAACGGCTCCCTCAATCTCTAGGTCACCCATCTCAGGGATGCTGCATCACCTTACTGCAGCCTGGATGTTGGCTGCTGCTCGTGTCACACCAGAGCAGATCTTCAAATCTTCCTTTCATAGGCAAGATCATTGAAAAACTTGTTTTCAATCAGATGAACAAATTCTTAAGCTCGAATGGATACTTCGACAACTTTCAGTCTGATTTCTGATCACATCACAGCACAGAGACAGTGCTCATAAAGATAATAAATGATATTCGCCTAAATACTGATACTGGTAAAATATAAATGCTTGTTCTACTTGATCTTAGTACTGCGTTTGACACTATCGATCACAACATACTTCTTGACAGACAGGAAAACTGGGTCGGGCTTTCTAGGATGGTCCTTAAATGGTTCAGGTCATACTTCGAAGGGAAAGGAAATTATGTGAGTATAGATGACCATAAGTCTGAATGGACATGCTAATAGAATACAAATTTAACAGATCACTAAGATCATCAGGATCAAGTCACTTAGAAATACCAAGGGTTCATTTAAAGCAAGGAGAGTCTGCTTTTAGCTGTCATGCCAGCCGCAGCTGGAACCAGCTTCCAGAAGAGATCAGATGGGCTCCAACAGTAGTCACATTCAAATCCAGACTTAAAAAAATATCTGTTTAGCTATGCATTAACTGATTGAGCACTGTGCTATGTCCAAACTGATTGCACTTTATTTTATTTGTATCATTTGTCTGGCTATCACCAGACCAAGCTCAGTTTAAAATTGAACATTGGTCTGGAGTGTCTGTATGTATTTTCTACTGCACAAGAGGCGTGATCAACGAGCATTATTCACGCAATTGGACAGTCCATCAACCAATCAGATCAACGGGATCCGGGTGACGTACTTTGCAGAGCGACGCGAAAACTGCAAACAGGTTTAGTTTGTATTGGTTTGTAGCATTGATCTGCGGTTTGCAGAAGCAGCAATGGCATCGAGCGATTTTTGCAGGTTGTGCAAAAAAAAACATGAAAGTGAGTGGTATTTACACCCACTCGAGCGATTTGTTTGCTAAACTGAAGAAGTCATTCAGCATCGTCGAGAGGTTAAAAGGAATTGGATTGACGGTCGTGATTGCCGTCGCTTCTCTATCGTCATCGTGTTATACCCGCCAATAGCGAGCAAGGTGGATAAGCCAGTCTGTGATTGGTTCCCGCAAAAGTGTAAGAGAAGCAGTAGAAATGAATGTACGGGTTTCCAGACTGAGTTGCCGGGCAAAATCAAATCGCCGGCAGATCAGGCTGGGTTTACCCAGTCTAGTGTATCATCTATTATTTCATTTAATTATTTTTCTTGTTTTTATTTCATTTTGAATGCATCTTATATAAATCTTTTATGCATCCTCTTTTTATTTCTTTTTATTGCTAATGCATTTTAAATCTTGATGTCTGGTTGAAAGAGCTGGGAGAATTAGGAAGTAAGCATTTGTTATCCCTGGATGGAGCTCTGGATGAAGCTAGTCCAGGAAGATTTGTCTGTAAGGGTACTGTTTAAACGCACAGCTACTTGACAAATATAAATATTTTTACAGTTATCACCCCAGCGCAAGGAAGACCCATTTAGATCCGAGTCACGTCGTCTGTTTTAACAATGTTTTTAATACCTTTCTGGACCTCAGAAGGTGCAATATCATTGCTGCCTATGTGTGGATCAGATACCCTTGGATTTCATAAAAAAAAAAAAAATCTTAATTTGTGTTTCAAAGACAAACGAAGGTCTAACAGGTTTGGGACAACATGAGTGTGAGTATTTGATGACGCAATTTTCATTTTTGGGTGAACTAACCCTTTGAGATGCTGCCTGTGAGATGGGGCATCGAGAAAGCAAACTTTGCCTGCTTCCTTTATCTCAACCAGTTTCAGCCAGAGATGACATTGTTGGACCACCAAGGTGGACATCGCCTGGCAAAAGGCCTGCATGGTGAGCCTGATGGACTTTCAGGAGGGCCATAGCATGCAGGGTGGAGGCAGCCTGTCCATCAGCACTGTAAAGGCGGGTGCACACTATGCGATTTTGGCCATGATTTGAGAATTTGAGATTTGAGAATCCTAAAAGAGTCCTATAATCCTAGGCTAAAATCTGTAGTCTTTGATCGCTAGTTTGACATGTCCACAGACAGCTGATTTATGACCGTTGCGATCAAATTTTACCTCCAACGAAATTCTGGCAGTGTCAGAAGATTTGGCACACAGTCCTGCAGTGACTTCTCCTACAACATTTTTCAAAACAAGCCGTGATCAAAATTGCCAGTTGCGGCACTTTGCAAGCAGTAATGCGCTGTAATTGCACGCTCTACCTGAGGAATCTACACATAACCACCATTGAGAGTAGTGAGAGTGGAGGAAGCAAGTAAGCAGCTTCAGGCAGTAAAAGGGCAGGAGGATGTTGTGCTTATAGGTTTGGGATTATTTTTCTTTTCTTTTTTTAAATGAATTTATTTATTGCCAGAAGCATACTTCACTGTATTCTACAAAGTGTCTTCCTTTTTTGATGTTATGATTATTATTATTCATTTATGTTTTTATTTTTTTATTTAATTATTTTTTTTTTATTAATCAGATAAAATCTAAATCTAAAATGATACATTTTAAATTGAATCCATTATTGAATTATTTTTATAAACTCTGAAGCACAGTGAGTCTGCAATAAAAGGGTCTTCAATAAAAAATCTACATTCAAACCAAAATATCTGAAGCTCGAATGGATACTTCGACAACTTTAAATCTGGTTTCTGACCACATCACAGAGAACGATAAAGATAAAGATAATAAATGATATTTGCCTAAATATTAATTTGATATTATAGCTCCAGCTATAACCGTCATATCCTCCTGTGTATTAACTGAAGCGGTCCTCTGCTGTACAGAGGGAGCAGACCAGTGAATAGCGGAAGGGGACTCCACCTTTTTCAAGGTACTGGAGTCTCGATCTTAGCATCGCAATTGTCATGTTTCCGCAGTAAGAACGAGTCGCCAACAAACGCTGTGATTTTGGCTGTCAGACAGGGAAATTGCTACTCACACTGACACCATCAGATGAGAACAAACACTTGAATTTAATTGAATTAAGCTGAGCTATTGTCTACTGTAGAGCTGCTCTACAACTGAATCACATCTTGCGTCACTCACATTGTTATTGAAACTGAACCAACACTGACCTGACTAATGCTGAATAATGACATTGCTGCCTTTTGTAGAACTTCTTATAGCTGAACTGACCTTGCTTCAAAATTTGATGAACTTCACAGTGTTATTAACGGAACCAACACTGAACTCACTTGAGCTAAATAATGACACTACTATCTTTTAGCTTTACAGCAGTATCTGAACTGTCTCCATAGTTGAGTTGCCATAATTGATTCTGCTATTTTTCCTGTTCATCTCTGTGAAGGTGCTTTGGAACAGTGTGTATTGTAAAAACCCCTATACAAATAAAAGTGACTTGACTTGACATTCAGTTTTTGGAATGTAATCAGGTATCAGATTATTTCAGATAAACAAAGACATGCACTTTCTTTTAGTGCTGTTCTCTTCTGGAAATATTATAGATTTTCTTTTATTTGAGTTTATTTCAATTTAATGAGACAGCACACAGCACTTAGTTTTTATGGTGGGAAAAATATTTGCCATGCTCTGTAAAGTGTTTCATTGATAACTTGTCATGCATACAAATCATATGTACTTATAAATTCATATCTATTTAGAAATCCTGTTTCAACAGAGGAAGACTTGATGAAGTATTGGTGCAGAATGCGTTCACTCATATTGTGGTTGGTTGATTAAATTGATTCAGTGGCAGTTATGTCTTCTCATATTAAAATAAAAGAAGTGGGAAAAGATTAATTATTACATTTGCACATTTCACAGATGCTTTTGTATGAAGTGAATTCAAGTTTCACATTTCATCAGTTTATTAATTTCTTGTTCCTTGTAAACAGAACTTGCTTGTGCAGAAACTTCTCATCATGTGTTCAAATATTTAATGTGTGCTCTTGTGATCAGGATGTAAACAATGATCTTCTGCAGTTGGGTAAATTTAAATTTTATTTAGTTTTGTTTGCTTTGTTTTGCAGGTATGTCATGGATATTTTGTTCTCAGAATTACAGAATTTGAGATCTAGAGTTTTTGTCAAACTTTCTAGATGCAATCATTTTATTTAATAAAATAATGATTTTAATTCAAAATTCGCAGTTTTACCTATATTAAAGTAAATAATGCTGACCTGCAGGCAAGCACAATTGTATAAAATTATTGTCACAACAAGACACTTAAAACACTCCAAATACTTTTGCTGCTTGTTCAGTTTATTTATTTGAAATGAGTTGCAACATTTGACTTCATTGCACTCAACTCACTAAATTGTAAATGAAAGTTAATGTATCATGCTTTTGAGTTGGGATAATATGAATTATTTTTATTGACAGCAGAAACGTCTCGGTTACAAAGGTAACCCTCGTTCCCTGAAGGAGGGAACGGAGACGTACGTCGGACAGACCGACGAATAGGAATCTCGCTAGAGATGCCAATCTACTTCGAGTGTAACTAAAACGAGCCAATGCACATTGGCATGCAATCATATGCATCAGCTGCTCGCCTCGCAGCGCGGGTATATAATGAGCAGCAGGTGCGTTGCATCTTCAGGTTTTCGCTGAGGAGCCGAACCGGATAGGCGGCAGCATCAGCGGGGTACAGCGACTGTGGCGACGGGACGTACGTCTCCGTTCCCTCCTTCAGGGAACGAGGGTTACCTTTGTAACCGAGACGTTCCCATTCAGTCGGTCACGTTCGACGTACGTCGGACAGACCGACGAATAGGAATCCCTACCAAAGCGCCACAGGAGCTGCCCCCTTCCAGCGCTCTGTTGTAAGCCACCTGAACCCCCTTGCCTGAGGATGGTGGGACAGGGCTAACACAGAGAGAGTCGATCACTGCTGTTCCCCAAAACCCATTCAGTGAGACTATTGGATAACGCTGGGAAAGCGTACCCTTCGCTGGGAAAGGAACGCTGCGGAAGCCACATCCTTCCCCGAAGGAGTTATGTGGAGAAGTACATATGGACCAACCCTGTAGGGCTGTGCTACATATGGAAGAGCTGGGGTGACTCCAACCCGATGAAGGGTAGGTTCTCCCAGAGGGAAAGACACGGGCTTCGTTTAGGAGCAACCGTGGAACCAACCATATGGGATCCCTGTAGGGTCACACATATGGAACCCAGCCTAAACCCGGTTCTCAAGGATACAACGGAGTATAGGCCTGGCGCCAGACGCTCCGCCACGTCGGCTGCCGAAGGGATATCGGAGGACTCGACAGGGTCTGCCTTGTAGGGACTCTCTGGAGAAAAGAAGCGCATGTAGCGCAGCAAGCCGACACTAAGCCGGGGCCTCTCCGTGCCTCTGACCTGTGGCGAGAACATGGGAGGAGACCGGCTCGACACGAAGGCTATAGTATCTAGCGAACGTGTTAGGTGTCGCCCAGCCCGCAGCTCTACAAATGTCTGTCAGCGAGGCGCCACGAGCCAGCGCCCAGGAGGATGCGACACCTCTCGTGGAGTGAGCATGCAACCTGAGCGGGCAGGGCACGCCCTGAGCTTGGTAAGCCAGGGCGATGGCATCCACTATCCAGTGGGCCATCCTGTGCTTGGAGACAGCCTTTCCCTTCTGCTGGCCTCCATAACAGACAAGAGCTGGTCTGAGGTCCTGAGGCTTTAGGTTCTGTCTATGTACAGTCGCAAAGCGCGGACTGGACAGAGTAAAGCCAGGGCTGGGTCTGCCTCCTCCGAGGGCAGCGCTTGCAGGCTCACCACCTGGTCCCTGAAGGGAGTGGTAGGAACCTTGGGCACATAGCCAGGCCGGGGTCTTAGTACCACGTGGCTATCACCCGGCCCGAACTCCAGGCACGATTCGTCGACCGAAAATGACTGCAGGTCCCCTACCCTCTTGATGGAGGCCAATGCCACCAGCAGCAAAGTCTTCATAGACAGAATCTTTAAGTCTGCTGACAGCAAAGGCTCAAAGGGAGCAATCTGAAGTGCTCTCAGCACCAGAGTGAGGTCCCAAGAGGGTATGGAGAGGGGGCGAGACGGTTAAACCCTAAGGAACCTGATGACCAGGTCGTGCTGACCAACAGATTTGCCATCTAAGTGGTCGTGGTAAGCGGATATAGCAGCAGTATGGACTTTGAGGGTGGAGGGGGGACAGCCTACGCTCCAACCCTACTGCAAGAAGGAAAGCACGACTCTGATCGAGCATCTTCGGGGGTCTTCGGGGGCGAGAAGAGCACCACTCGACGAACAGGTTCCACTTTGAGGCGTAAGCACGTCTCGTAGACAGTACACGTGCCGAAGTGATGGTGTTAAGTACCTCTGGGGGTAAGTCACCTTGAACCTCCGCATCCCGTCCAAGGGACCAGACATGGAGTTTCCAGAGGTCTGGACGCGGGTGCCAAAGAGTGCCCCGTCTCTGAGAAAGAAGGTCTTTCCTCAGAGGGATGGGCCAGGGAGGGGCTGTCGCGAGGAGTGAGAGTTCTGGGAACCAGGTCCGGTTGGGCCAGTAAGGCGCAACTAATAAGACCTGCTCCTCGTCCTCCCTGACTTAGCACAGGGTCTGTGCAAGTAGGCTCACTGGGGGAAACGCATATTTGCGCAGGCCCCGGGGCCAGCTGTGAGCCAGTGCGTCTGTCCCGAGTGTCCCCTCGGTCAGATTGTAAAACAACTGGCAGTGGGAGGTTTCTGGTGAGGCAAACAGGTCTACCTGAGCCTCTCCGAATTCTCTCCAGATCAGCTGAACCACCTGGGGGGTGGAGTCGCCACTCTCCTGGCAGCGCAGCTCGTGATAGCTCGTCGGCCACACGGTTGAGCACACCGGGAACATGAATGGCGCGAAGCGACCTCAGATGCTTCCGACTCCACAGGAGGAGATGGCGGGTGAGTTGCGGCATGCGACGGGAGCGTAGACCACCTTGACGGTTGATGTACGCAACGGACGCAGTGTTGTCCATACGGACCAGTACATGCTTGCCCTGAAGCAGGCCTTTGAGGCGGCTCAGAGCAAGGCGTACTGCCAGCAACTCGAGGCAATTGATGTGCCAATGCAGATGGGGTCCCGTCCAAACCCCTGAGACTGCATGCCCGTATTACGTGGAACCCCAGCCGGTGGCAGAAGCATCCGTGAACACCACAGCATGCCGGGACACCTGTTCTAGGGGCACTCCTGCCCGAAGAAACAAGGGGTCCGACCACGGACTGAAGGTTCGGCGGCACTCCTGAGTGATTGGCACCCGGAATGTGCCGCACTGCCACGCCCATCTCGGGACTCGGCCGTGAAGCCAGTGCTGAAGCGGTCTCATATGAAGCAGACCGAGCGGTGTTACAGCCGCAGCAGCCGCCATATGCCCCAGGAGCCTCTGAAAGAACTTCAGTGGGACCGCTGTCCTGCCATTGAATGTATTCAGGCAGTTCAACACCGACCGAGCACGTTCCTCTGTGAGGCGTGCTATCTGCTCGACCGAATCCAACTCCATACCGAGAAAAGAGATCCTCTGCACCGGGGCGAGTTTGCTCTTTTCCCAGTTGACCTGAAGCCCCAACTGGCTGAGGTGTCTGAGCACCAAATCCCTCTGTTTGCACAACTGATCCCAGGACTGTGCTAGAAGGAGCCAGTCGTCGAGATAGTTGAGAATGCGAACACCCTGTTCTCTCATGGGAACAAGGGCTCCCTCCACGACTTTCGTGAAGACGCGGGGAGACAGGGCCAGACCGAAGGGTAGGACTCTGTACTGATATGCTCGACCTTCGAACGCGAATCTCAGGAATGGCCTGTGTCGCGGAAGAATTGAAACATGGAAGTACGCGTCCTTCGGGTCAATCGCTGCAAACCAATCTCGGGGACGGATGCACTCGAAAATGCGTTTCTGCGTGAGCATTTTGAATGGTAGCTTGTGGAGGCTCTGATTCAAAACTCGCAGGTCCAAGATCAGTCGTAACCCGCCACTTTTCTTGGGTACAATGAAGTAGGGGCTGTAGAACCCCGACCTCAAATCGGCTGGAGGGACCGGCTCTATCGCGTCCTTCGCCAGTAGGACTGCGATCTCCGCACGCAGGACAGGGGCATCGGCATCTTTCACTGTAGTGAAGAGGACGTCCCTGAACTTGGGGGGGGGGGGGAGCCGGGCGAACTGAATCGCAAAGCCGACCCTGATGGTCCGAAGGAGCCAGCGAGACGGACTGGGGAGCGCTAACCCGGCTCGCAGAGACCGTACAAGCAGGACCAAAGCGACCACCGGTGTACCCGCAGCAGGGCAGCGAGGTGGAACACAGGGACGCGGCTCGGGGGGCTCTCTTTGTGAGGCGGCCCGAAGCGGCGTCACAGTGTGCTAGGCAACACTTACCTGGCTCCACGGATGGACAGAGGGAGCAGTCGAGGCTTTGGCTGCCCGCTGCTCGCTGCTGTCCGCTGGCGACAGAAGAGGGGGATGAGAGTGGTGAGGTTTTTCTCCTCCCACTGCTCTCCAAACCCTCTTCAGACCTGGAAATGGAGGAACTGCTCTTTAAAATTTGGGTACCGCTGCCTCTTGGGTCAGTGGCGGAACAGAAACAAACCCAATAAAGGATTTACCACCTGGCCCTCCTCCAGGGGTGGAAGAGCAGCCCCACCCATCTCTGGGTCGCCCGTCTCAGGGGTGATTCTCACCAACCAGTTAAACAGCTGCAGAGACGGGAGGCGTCATCTCCCCGCAATGGATACAGCAGAGCCTGCTGGGCCGGAGTTTCTTGAAGGGGACGACACCCTTGGCGACGAGCAGACTGAGGGGCGGCCCAAGAGGAACTGAATGGTTTGTCATGGGAAGCTCCCCGATCCGCTACTAACTGAGGAGAACCGCTGGGCTCAGTCCTCGACAGTGTCACCGAAAGGCCACCTCGTAAGATGGGAGCATTGAGAAAGCATTTAGCTTGACAACCTCTCACACCTCACAAGGTAAGCCAGGGGGCACTTCTGGACCACGGAGGTGGACATCGTCTGGCTGAGGGCCTGCGCCGTGACTTTGATCACGGTTAGTCAACAAGCGCAGCTCAACCCCAGCACAGAACTACCCTCATGCAAAAAGAGTGCCTTGGCCTCACATGCAGGGTGGGTGTGGTCTGTGTACAGCCACCCCATCCAAGAGGGTAGTGAGAGAGGAAAAACTTATGCAGATTGGCACCTTTGGCATTCCATATTTATGGCACCAATATACCCCCATACTGCCAAGTTTTCCATGCACATCTGGAAGACCCAGGAAAGCATGGCTGTAAACTCTGAATCTGAGTCAGCATAAGCACACACCATTACAGTGGGCAGCGTCACCCTCATTTCCAGAGCATAACAGCATTCTCTCCGATGCTGAAATCGACGTCTGTCCCTCAGCTGGAGCTCTGAATGAAATGCTAGGTTCCCCTATGAAAAGGACCAGCAATCCAATCCAGAAACTGCACAGCTTGCAATGCGCTAGAGAGGGAGGGGCCCTAGGGGGTTGGTTCCCCGAAGGAACCCCTCAACCTCATGTCACCCAAGCAATATCAGCAAAGTAGACCTCTTCTGGTGCACCAGAGAGGGCGCTACAATGGAGATTACGCAAGGGAACCGCGCATCTAGAGCACCGAGCGAGCGCTGGGTTGCCGTGACAACCCGCGCTGCAGCCCGGCAGCTCGACGGCACACGACACGCAGAGGAGCGAGAGGTTTGCTCTCGTTGATCTCCACGGTCTCCCAGAGTGTCGGGCAGACCCGCGGCTGTGCTTTTACACACAAGCGGCAGCTGGCCAACAACAGAGGGGACTCAAGCTTCCCGGAGAAAGAAGAGTCACGACCGACGTGTCGACGTGATCATGTTCTTATATGAAAACATGAACACCCACGAACATCATTTCAGCACGCGCCCAGACATGCAAAACGGTGATCGTGGCCGTCAGTGAGGACAGGAACGATCGCATCCAGAAACACAAGTAGAAAAAAAAGACGCGAATCTACTTGTGTAAGCTCTTTCAGGGACTTTACTCTTTTAGAAGTGCTGAAGCACGCAGGGGAACGGCCACCGCAACACAGACAGGGATTGTGTGCAGCCTGTCATGTGCTTTCTCTCTCTTTGAAGGCGCTCACTCTTACCAGCCGTAAAAACGGCTTTTCAGCGCTCAAAAGCGCACCATACCGGCCATGAGAACAGCCTTCTGACGCTGTCAAACAGCTATTTGCTCAAAAACGGCAAACGAAACAAAAACAGAAAAAGAGAGGACTTCGACCCCGCTGCTGTGCTGTTCGCCCGCACTCGGAAAAAAAGAGAAGTTCAACCAAAAAGCTTGACTCGTCTTCTAGCAGACACTTGCTTGCAGAGAACAGGAACAAACACCGTTCGGCTCCGAAGCGAAAAGCTGAAGATGCAACGCACCTGCTGCTCATTATATACCCGCGCTGCGAGGCGAGCAGCTGATGCATATGATTGCATGCCAATGTGCATTGGCTCGTTTTAGTTACACTCGAAGTAGATTGGCCTCTCTAGCGAGATTCCTATTCGTCGGTCTGTCCGACGTACGTCGAACGTGACCGACTGAATGGGAACTGGCCATTTCAAGCATCATAATTGTTGTTTTAATAATAACAACTATTTTTATTGCCTTTACGTGTATTGGTTCTGTAAAATTTTCTGTAAATGCTTATAGGTTTGGGATTATTTTTCTTTTCTTTTTTTAAATGAATTTATTTATTGCCAGAAACATACTAAGTGTCCTCCTTTTTTGGTGTTATGATTATTATTATTCATTTACTTTTTTTTTCTTTTTTTTTTAATCAGATAAAATCTAAATCTAAAATGATACATTTTAAATTGAATCCATTAAAATGGATTACCTCTGTAATTTCTCCTCATAGTCTCTTCTGTGGCTCTCTCCTCACTTCATCACTTCACTTTTAAATGCCTTTTTAATATTTTCATTTTCATTAGACTTTAACAGTTTTTATTTTTGTCCATTAGTAAGTTTCATCATCAAGCACTTCCTGACCAGGGTTTCCCATGTAAACCTTCAGATGATGTAGATTGGAATTTTTTTTCACTAATTAATTTATGCATTTAATTGCAGAAACAACAGTATTTCAGTTTTGCAGTTCTGTTTATTAAAGCACCATTTTTCCTTACAATTCTCTGAGCCAGTGAAATAAAGTATAGTAAGTAAATGATACCAACACATAGATTTCTGTGGCTCACACTACTGTACTTCTGCCTATCCTCCATGACATTTGTAGGTTATCAAATGCTGAGTCAATGACAAAAGCATGAAAATTTTTGATTTTTCTCAGTAACCCCAGTGTATTCAGTGAATTGAAAATCAACGTGTCTACATTATACTTCTGCTCCATTTTTTTCAAGGAGTGATGGACATGGGGTACAGAACAGATCCAGTAATCATACATACATAATTTACAATCAAAATGTACATGAGTTGTGTAAAGAAGCTAAAATACATAAGGATGATACAGTGAAAAAACTGTATGCAGAAGACAGTGGTAAACAGACATCAGATTAGATTACAGATTCCAGCTAGTAAAAATGCAGCGTGCAGCTAGCAATAGAGAGAGGCTGAATGAATGGGGATTTAAATGAACCGCAGAGATAAGAGTCACAACTTAAAAGAAAGTTTTGTAATATGAAACTTGACAACACCTGCTAAATGGAATTTAAGTGCTGTTTTCATTATAATATAATGTCTGATTTTAAAATGAATACTGAGGGTGTGAGCCTTCAAATGAGACTTAATTTAGGATAATTAATACAAATAATAATTCAAATGAGTGCAGGATATCATCCTAATCTGCCATGTCTGGTTTTTTTTTCTCAGACAACCCCTATAAAAATTCTTGAGCAAATTACATACTGTTATTTGTGCAAACTCCACAGTGCTCTGAGAAATCTAATCCAGCCTTAATGCAAATGTCTGTGATTGATGATGTTGTATTCACCTTATTCCAACACCCCATGACGCTTTGCGTGAAATATGGGAGTAATTTCTGTTAAACTGTAAACAGTCAGTGATAGACTCTATGAACGCAGTAATGCGTTTTATTTTTAAACTAGGTATAATGAGATGACATTATTCTACTCACCCTTCAACCAACAAACATTAAAAGGACATTTAAAAGTGTAAAAGCATCAACAAGGTACTTTCAACAGGCCATGAAAAAGTGTGATTCTTTCCACAGCAATAACGGACGGGGTTCAACATATACTGTACTATAGTGATCAGGGCTTGACATTAACTTTTTTGCTCACCAGCCAATGTGGCTAGTGGTTTTCCAAAGTTACTAGCCACTCAGCATTTTCACTGGCCACAATTTTGCTGTTGGGAAATTACATTTTATATGATTAAAGTTGACTCTGGCATGCTTAAATTACTTGAATTTGAGTCATTTTACTTGATTTACAAGATTTAAAACCCTTTCAAACTGTTGTGAATGGGAGGCTCAGGCAGGAGATCCAAGTGCAGCGTTTTATTAAGAATGAGAATGGTCGTACAGGCAGGGTCAATCAGGAACAAACAGGAGCAGCAAAGGACAGGCAGGGTCGTAGTCAGGGTACAGGCGGTAGGTCAAAAGGCAGGCAGATATCACTCACAGAACAGTATACAAGGCAAGGATCAGGACAGGCAGCAACGGATCAAAAACAGGAACAGACAAGGTCGAGAACAGACAGGCAAACAGGGAATAAACGCTCGGAAATTGCAACAACAGTTAACAATACTTCGCGGTGAGGTGGTGTGAGTGGAAGTCCTTTATAGTCCTGATAATGAGCAGCAGCTGGGTGAGGTGATCAGTGTGGATGTGGCAACAGGTGATTGGTGTGATGAGTGCATGTGATAGGTAGAGAGGATTGTGGGAAGTGTAGTCCGGGAACTGACAGGAGCAGACGGTGATCATGACACAAACTTACAAATGCAGATTGACCACCCAAATCAAGACTATACATGAGGTATACAGTTATTTTTGTTAGGCTATATAAAAAGAACAAAGAAGAAAATTACAAATAGTAATTTAAAAAAAAAAATCAGATACATATGTTTATTTAGCATACACGTATACATATATTTAACATTTTTTGATGTTTGATTAACATTAATGACAGAGGGGTATTTATTTGGGGGCTGGACGTCATATACTGACACATATCCGGTTTTTACCCACCTGTTTACGTCCACTTAGCCGTAAGCCATAGCCGACTGTATTCACGCGAGATACACGATGCATTTTGACATCTGTGTGTGCGTGTATTCAGGTGCAAGGAGAACTGAATCGCGCGCGAGCGCTTCTGTTGTGTCATTTAGCGCGATTCCGCCTATCCCACCTTCATAACCGCAAGTTAATCGATAAAGAATTGTGACTGAATTGTAATTTTGTGATACGACAAGCTTGGCTACTTTTCATTTGGCTGTAGGCTGAAAATATATTCAACCCGCCAAAGTGGCTATGGGAGTGGCTGTCGTACCCGCCACAGCTGAAATCTACCCGCATTTGGCGGGTTGGCGGGTGTTAATGTCAAGCCCTGATAGTGATATATATGCATTATGTAATACGTTGCTTTAATAAAAATGTTCATGAACTTTAGCATTGCGTGATACTAATTCAAAGTGATTTCCATTTTAATAAATTGTATTTACCTGTGAAACAAACCTGGAAAGAGACATGAGGCTTTGAGGAGAAAAACGAGAGATTCTTTGTGCATTCCAGTGAATTATTAATGGGATATATTGTAAATTATATAGAGAGAACAGACCACAAATGTGCAGCATATGTTGTCCTTTTTCATACTATTACAGCAGTATGCAAAGAGACAAAATAAAATAATCGGGAGGATAGAAAGCAGCTGCTGAAAAGAGTTCTTGCCATAGATATTCTTGTTATAACATGTTATGTTACAATACCAAGCGTTACGTAATTCTCATGATGTCTGAAAATAAAACATGAAAGAAAAATTGACAGCTCATTCAGTCAATCTTACAGATAAGCTTTATTTGTAGGGCAACCTTATGATTTGAAACGATCAGTTTCAGTCTTTTTGAATGGAAGTTCCCCAAACCGGAAGTGGAACCCATAATTCGAAATGCAGTAGGTTAGTCAGGAATAAGGTCAATAATCCTCACACTTCTCTTCATGTTTTTTGACCTCCCTAAGCTGTTGTTTGTGCACCAATCTTATGCACCAAAAGCATGCTTTCATTTAATTTTAATATGTGTGGTATAAGATAAAAAATAAAATGAAAAAAATTATAAATAAAGCCAAATCACAGAACCTGTAAAGACAATTCTAATGTCAGTCTCAGGTAATAGTAAGGTACATGTCTAGATTTTTCTACTCACTTATGCAAGTTTATTTTAAACAGACACTTTTATAATCTTGTGAAATTTACTTCAAGATTTTATTTTAATAATTTGAATTTTATCAATAAATAATTTATTTTAAAAATACTTTTAATTGTAAAAATAATAATTGTAACTCGAACATTCTGAAAACTAGTCCTGTACCAATAGTGATATAGTGCTATAGTTCAGTTTCAAATGAGTGTGAAGTTATCTTTTGCAGTGTGTTATATTTGAATTAACCTAATTATCAAATTAATAATGCAATGCTATGTTTGTCAGTGGCCTACAAATGAACTGGCCTAATTAGCTGCTTCAGATGTGTTTGATCAAGGGTTGGGAATAAACTCTGAAGAACATTGAGTCTGCAATAAAAGGGTTAAATAAATGATCAAGTGTGTAAAACTCTCTCTCTCACACACACACACACACACACACACACACACACACACACACACTGGCGTGAGGTGTGAGGAGGAGGGAGGGGGTAGGGGGGTTGGACAGAGAGTCTACGTCTCACTGTGTGTGTGAAAAATCCACATTCAAACCAAAATATCTGAAGCTCGAATGGATACTTCGAAAACTTTCAATCTGGTTTCTGACCACATCACAGCACAGAGAACGATAAAGATAAAAATAATAAATGATATTCGCCTAAATACCGATACTGGTAAAATATCAATGTTTGTTCTACTTGATCTTAGTGCTGCGTTTGACACTATCAATCACAACATACTTCTTGACAGACAGGAAAACAGGGTCTGGCTTTCTATGATGGTCCTTAAATGGTTCAGGTCATACTTAGAAGGGAAAGGAAATTATGTGAGTATAGATGACCATAAGTCTGAATGGACATGCTAATAGAATACAAACCTAACAGATCACTAAGATCATCAGGATCAAGTCACTTAGAAATACCAAGGGTTCATTTAAAGCAAGGAGAGTCTGCTTTTAGCTGTCATACCAGCCGCAGCTGGAACCAGCTTCCAGAAGAGATCAGATGGGCTCCAACAGTAGTCACATTCAAATCCAGACTCAAAAAATATCTGTTTAGCTATGTATTAACTGATTGAGCACTGTGCTATGTCCAAACTGATTGCACTTTTATGTGTATCATTTGTCTGGCTATCACCAGACCAAGCTCAGTTTAAAATTGAACATTGGTCTGGAGTGTCTGTATGTATTTTCTAATGCACATGAGGCGTGATCAACGAGTATTATTCACGCAATTGGACAGTCCATCAACCAATCAGATCAACGGGATCCGGGTGACGTACTTTGCAGAGCGACGCGAAAACTGCAAACAGGTTTAGTTTTTTATTGGTTTGTAGCATTGATCAGTGGTTTGCAGAAGCAGCAATGGCATCGAGCAATTTTTGCAGGTTGTGCAAAAAAAAACATGAAAGTGAGTGGTATTTACACCCACTCGAGCGATTTGTTTGCTAAACTGAATCTTATCTTAATTTGTGTTTGAAAGACAATCGAAGGTCTTACAGGTTTGGGACAACATGAGTGTGAGTATTTGATGACGCAATTTTCATTTTTGGGTGAACTAACCCTTTGAGATGCTGCCTGTGAGATGGGGCGTCGAGAAAGCAAACTTTGCCAGCTTCCTTTATCTCATCCAGTTTCAGCCAGAGATGACATTGTTGGACCACCAAGGTGGACATCGCCTGGCAAAAGGCCTGCATGGTGAGCCTGATGGACTTTCAGGAGGGCCATAGCATGCAGGGTGGAGGCAGCCTGTCCATCAGCACTGTAAAGGCGGGTGCACACTATGCGATTTTGGCCATGATTTGAGAATTTGAGAATCCTAAAAGAGTCCTATAATCCTAGGCTAAAATCTGTAGTCTTTGATCGCTAGTTTGACATGTTCACAGACAGCTGATTTATGACCGTTGCGATCAAATTTTACCTCCAACGAAATTCTGGCAGCGTCAGAAGATTTGGCACACAGTCCTGCAGTGACTTCTCCTACAACATTTTTCAAGACAAGCCGTGATCAAAATTGCCAGTTGCGGCACTTTGCGAGCAGTAATGCACTGCAATTGCACGCTCTACCTGAGGAATCTACACATAACCACCATTGAGAGTAGTGAGAGTGGAGGAAGCAAGTAAGCAGCTTCAGGCAGTAAAAGGGCAGGAGGATGTTGTGCAACACACCCCACACAGAGAAACCAATCGTCCAGTCACAAGCATTCAGGACAGGATGGATGGTTCCAATCAAGCCCAACTCTCGCAGTGGCCTGGGAAAGTATGGTCATCAACTCTGGGTTGGACTCAACCTGCACCACTCTTAGTCTTAATCCCCAGAAGATTCAAGGCCACCCTCCGATGCAGCAATCAACATCTGGTCCTCCGCAGGAACTACAAAAGAGACACTGGGTCCCTCGTGAAAGGACCCGCAGACTTATCGGGGAGCATTACAACCCGCAATGTATGTGAGGAGTGGGAGGCCCGTGGGGACTGGCCCAGTGGGAGAACTCCAGCTATAACCGTCATATCATCCTGTGTATTAACTGAAGCGGTCCTCTGCTGTACAGAGGGAGCAGACCAGTGAATAGCGGAAGGGGACTCTACCTTTTTCAAGGTATTGGAGTCTCGATCTTAGCATCGCAATTGTCATGTTTCCGCAGTAAGAACGAGTCACCAACAAACGCTGTGATTTTGGCTGTCAGACAGGGAAATTGCTACTCACACTGACACCATCAGATGAGAACAAACACTTGAATTTAATTGAGTTAAGCTGAGCTATTGTCTACTGTAGAGCTGCTCTACAACTGAATCACATCTTGCGTCACTCACATTGTTATTGAAACTGAACCAACACTGACCTGACTAATGCTGAATAATGACATTGCTGCCTTTTGTAGAACTTCTTATAGCTGAACTGACCTTGCTTCAAAATTTGATGAACTTCACAGTGTTATTAACGGAACCAACACTGAACTCACTTGAGCTAAATAATGACACTACTATCTTTTAGCTTTACAGCAGTATCTGAACTGTCTCCATAGTTGAGTTGCCATAATTGATTCTGCTATTTTTCCTGTTCATCTCTGTGAAGGTGCTTTGAAACAGTGTGTATTGTAAAAACCCCTATACAAATAAAAGTGACTTGACTTGACATTCAGTTTTTGGAATGTAATCAAGTATCAGATTGTTTCAGATAAACAAAGACATGCACTTTCTTTTACTGCTGTTCTCTTCTGGAAATATTATAGATTTTCTTTTATTTGAGTTTATTTCAATTTAATGAGACAGCACACAGCACTTAGTTTTTATGGTGGGAAAAATATTTGCCATGCTCTGTAAAGTGTTTCATTGATAACTTGTCATGCATACAAATCATATTTACTTATAAATTCATTTAGAAATCCTGTTTCAACAGAGGAAGACTTGATGAAGTATTGGTGCAGAATGCGTTCACTCATATTGTGGTTGGTTGATTAAATTGATTCAGTGGCAGTTATGTCTTCTCATATTAAAATAAAAGAAGTGGGAAAAGATTAATTATTACAATTGCACATTTCACAGATGCTTTTGTATGAAGTGAATTCAAGTTTCACATTTCATCAGTTTATTAATTTCTTGTTCCTTGTAAACAGAACTTGCTTGTGCAGAAACTTCTCATCATGTGTTCAAATATTTAATGTGTGCTCTTGTGATCAGGATGTAAACAATGATCTTCTGCAGTTGGGTAAATTTAAATTTTATTTAGTTTTGTTTGCTTTGTTTTGCAGGTATGTCATGGATATTTTGTTCTCAGAATTACAGAATTTGAGATCTAGAGTTTTTGTCAAACTTTCTAGATGCAATCATTTTATTTAATAAAATAATGATTTTAATTCAAAATTCGCAGTTTCACCTATATTAAAGTAAAAAAAGCTGACCTGCAGGCAAGCACAATTGTATAAAATTATTGTCACAACAAGACACTTAAAACACTCCAAATACTTTTGCTGCTTGTTCAGTTTATTTATTTGAAATGAGTTGCAACATTTGACTTCATTGCACTCAACTCACTAAATTGTAAATGAAAGTTAATGTATCATGCTTTTGAGTTTGGATAATATGAATTATTTTTATTGACAGCAGAAACTGGCCATTTCAAGCATCGTAATTGTTGTTTTAATAATAACAACTATTTTTATTGCCTTTACGTGTATTGGTTCTGTAACATTTTCTGTAAATGCTTATAGGTTTGGGATTATTTTTCTTTTCTTTTTTTAAATGAATTTATTTATTGCCAGAAACATACTAAAAGTGTCCTCCTTTTTTTGGTGTTATGATTATTATTATTTATTTATTTATTTATTTTTTTAATTAATCAGATAAAATCTAAATTTAAAATGATACATTTTAAATTGAATCCATTAAAATGGATTACCTCTGTAATTTCTCCTCATAGTCTCTTCTGTGGCTCTCTATTCACTTCATCACTTCACTTTTAAATGCCTTTTTAATATTTTCATTTTCATTAGACTTTAATAGTTTTTATTTTTGTCCATTAGTAAGTTTCATCATCAAGCACTTCCTGACCAGGGTTTCCAATGTAAACCTTCAGTTGATGTAGATTAGAATTTTTTTCACTAATTAATTTATGCATTTAATTGCAGAAACAACAGTATTTCCGTTTGCTATATGTTTATAGCAAAACCTTATGATTTGAAACGATCAGTTTCAGTCTTTTTGAATGGAAGTTCCCCAAACCGGAAGTGGAACCCATAATTCGAAACGCAGTAGGTTACTCAGGAATAAGGTAAATAATCCTCACACTTCTCTTCATGTTTTTTGACCTCCCTGAGCTGTTGTTTGTGCACCAATCTTATGCACCAAAAGCATGCTTTCATTTAATTTTAATATGTGTGGTATAAGATAAAAAATAAAATGAAAAAAATTATAAATAAAGCCAAATCACAGAACCTGTAAAGACAATTCTAATGTCAGTCTCAAGTAATAGTAAGGTACATGTCTAGATTCCCTTTCGTGGGAACTGTCGACGCTGCGTGGTAACGCATTGGGAACCTTCTGCGTGATGTCGTCACTGAAGCACTCATGTATCTAACCAATCGCGTAGCGAGACGTCAGAGACGGGTGACGTCACGGACCAGGAAACTATAAAGCATACCCGGATGCAGAGCACGCTAGCTTCTGTGTCTTCAACAAAGCGCTCTATGTTATCTTGTCTGTCTTATTTGGTGTTGTTTGTCCCGTATCATCACAATATCTCTTCGTCTTAGGACAAGAGTTGCACAAACACACATATATATATATATATATATATATATATATATATATATATATATATATATATATATATATATATATATATATATATATATAAATAAGACAATTGTAATGACGGAGGAAAAACGTTTCAGGAAGTGTGTGCATCCCTGCCCCAGATACATTCCTGACGGGGACACACATGATATGTGCGTTTTTTGTCTGGGGGTTGAGCATGCCCAGGCAGCTCTCGAGGGAGCTGTCTGTGTGCATTGCGAGAGACTAACCCTCAGAGTGTTGAGATCTCGCCGAGCACTCTTCGAGGAGGGTGCCTCGGCGAGCGTTCCCCGCGGGTCGGGTCCTGCTGCTGCTGAGGCGCAGCGCCGGCTACTGTCGTGGGGTTCGCAGATGGAGCTGGCGGAGGGGGTTGAGACGGGCCCAGCCTTATCTCGCCCTTTACCCGCCAGCCCCAGTGTCTCTTCTCAGGCGGCGGAAGCACGCGTTGCGGTTTCTTCCCCCCGGAGAGAGACACCGGCGCTTCACCTCTCTTCCTCCGAGGAGGTTGATGTGGTGAGCGTCGAGACTGGGGAAGAGGACCCGCCATCCTCTTCCCCAGCATATGAGGAGCTCCTGGAGGTAGTGACCAGGGCTGTGGCCAAGTTAAAGATTGATTGGCCAGCAGAGCTAGATGAGCGCTTTCTGCCCGCTCAGTCGCTACCCCAGCGTCGGGGTTTGCCGTTTTTCACGGACCTCCACACCGAGGTGTCGAGGTCGTGGAAAAGGCCCGTGCAGCACCGCGTATTCAGCCCCCAAACGTCTGTATATAGTAATATAGTGGGGTTGAAACGGCACGGTTATGCGGCGATGCCCCGGGTTGAAGAGACGCTTGCGGGCTATCTCTCGCCCGAGTCGGCATCGTCACTAAAAGCCCCGACGTTGCCCACCAAGCCCTTAAGAACAACATCAAGCTTGGTGGGCAAAGCATACACGGCAGCAGGTCAGGCGGCGGCATGTCTACACACCATGTCGCTGCTTCAAGCATATCAAGCAGACCTGCTGGGGGAGATTGATGAGAGCGGGGAGGCCACTTATGATTGTATTCAAGAGATCAGGATGGCAACTGATCTCGCTCTCCGTGCCACCAAAGAGACGGCCAAAGAAATCGGCCGGTCTATGGCAGCCTTGGTGGCTACGGAGAGACATTTGTGGCTGAACCTCTCGGACATAAGGGAGCGAGACAAAGCTGCCCTTATGGACGCGCCGCTGTCCCCTGCGGGCCTCTTCGGCGACGCTGTAAATACAGTCGTCGAGAGGTTCCAGGAGGCGAAAAACAATCAGCGGCGTTCCAGAGGTTCATCCCCCGCCGCTCTATTCCCCCGAGGCTGCTGAGCGGGAGCAGCCTCGGCCGTCCACGAGCTCCTCAGCGCACCACAGAGCGCAACAGAAAGTGAGCGTGGCCACTCGAGCTCCCCCACAAACAGCTTGGGGACCGGGTCGGTCCGCTCACAAGAAGCCTTCCAAGGGTAAAACGGACCTGCGGGCCGTTATCATCGCCAGGAAGGCTTCAAAGCGGTCCTGACATCTGTGGGTCAGGACCCAATGAGGGTGGTCCCCTCCGGAGGAAGCCGGGAAAAAATACATCTAATCCCCGCTTCCCTTCGGCACCCTCAGGGGGACAGTCCGTCAACCCTGCCACCCAGTGTGCGTCAGGGCACGGCGGTCCCCGCCGGTCCTTCGAGGAGGGCCGGCCACTTGATTCGGTTGTCTGCCGGCGCGCCGTGTCAGATCACCGAGCCAAGTGCTCAAAAAACACCAGAGACCAGTCTCGAGAGACTGGTTCCCTTAGTAGATTTTTTGAGTGGAAACTACTTCCAAATATATCAAATTGGGTGCTGCTCATGATAGAAAAGGGTTACAGAATACAGTTCGGGTCTCGCCCGCCCATATTCAATGGGGTCCTTCCCACAGTGGTGACCCCCGAGCAGTCTCTGGTGATGGAACAAGAGGTTATGACACTCTTGCAAAAAGGAGCTATAGAAAGGGTCCCTCCTCCCAGCAAGCTGTCAGGCTTCTACAGCCGTTACTTCATTGTTCCAAAGAAGGATGGAGGACTACGTCCTATCATAGATTTACGCGTGTTAAATCGCTCAATCCAGAAGCTCAAGTTCAAGATGCTTACACTCAAACAGATTATCCAACAGATCAGGTCCGAGGACTGGTTTGTGGCGATAGACCTGAAAGATGCATACTTTCATGTGTCCATCCATCCTTCTCACAGGAAGTTCCTCAGGTTTGCTTTCGGGGGCGAAGCTTTCCAGTACAAGGTTCTTCCGTTTGGCCTATCGTTATCACCCCGCACATTCACGAAGTGCGTGGAGGCGGCTCTGGCCCCGCTAAGGCTTCAGGGCATCCGCGTGCTGAATTACATCGACGATTGGTTGATTCTAGCTCAGTCAGAGCAACTGGCAGTCCAGCATCGAGATGTTGTTCTGCGTCACATGGAGAGGCTTGGGCTGAGGCTCAACGCAAAAAAGAGTGTGCTAGTTCCGGTTCAAACTATCACTTATCTGGGGGTAGTTTGGGACTCCACCACGATGCGGGCACATCTGTCTCCCGCTCAGGTGAGTGCCATTCTTATGGCTATGAAAGGGGTGAAGTTAGGCCAGTCACTCACTGTAAAACAGTTCCAGAGGCTGTTGGGTCTGATGGCAGCTGCGTCCAACGTGATACCTCAGGACCAGGGGATTCTCCCCGAGGGGAAATCCTTTTCGCATGATCAAAGTCTCACGACGATGCCTTCGTGCTCTGGTCATGTGGAAAGATCCCTGGTTCCTGTCCCAGGGACCCGTGCTGGGGACTTCTGGTCGTCGCGTAATGCTTACGACAGATGCTTCCCTCACGGGCTGGGGGGCGATCATGAGTGGCCATCCAGCTCAGGGCTCATGGGAGGTCCATCAGCTCTCCTGGCACATAAATCGGCTGGAGATGATGGCGGTGTTTCTGGCATTAAAACACTTTCTCCCAGACCTGAGAGGCCATCATGTGTTGGTCCGCACGGACAACACTGCTGTGGTCGCCTATATAAATCATCAGGGGGGTTTGCGGTCTCGCCAACTTTATTACTTGGCCCGTCAGATCCTCCTGTGGGCCCAAGGGAAGCTGCTCTCCCTGAGAGCAGCTTACATCCCAGGGCGCCAAAATATGGGAGCAGACGCCCTGTTGAGGCAGGGCCCGAGGCCCGGGGAGTGGAGACTTCACCCAGAAGTGGTGGATCTCCTATGGAAAAATTTCGGTCGAGCGGAAGTCGACCTATTTGCTTCGGGAGAGTCAACCCAGTGTCCACTCTGGTACTCCCTCACCCATCCAGCACCTCTGGGGCTGGATGCCATGGTACAGACGTGGCCGAGGCGGCGTCTGTATGCATTTCCCCCGATCGCCTTGCTCCCGGGAGTTCTGGAGAAAGTACGCCGGGAGGGGGTCAGCCTAATACTGGTGGCTCCCTTTTGGCCAACCAGAATATGGTTCTCGGACCTAGTGTCCCTACTAGACGGCTCCCCAATGGAGCTTCCCCTCAGACAGGACCTCCTGTCACAAGCGGGCGGCCGGATAATACACCCCCGCCCAGAATTATGGAAACTATGGGCCTGGCCTCTGAGGGCTCAGAGCTCAGAGCTCAAACTCCAGAGCTCCCGCCACGAGGAAGCTTTATTTATACAAGTGGAATCTGTTCTCTGCCTGGTGCAGACGTATTAATGTGGACCCTGTCCACGCCTCTATTAGCCACGTGCTTACATTTCTCCAAAAAAAGTTCTCGGAGGGCCTATCCCCTTCAACGTTAAAGGTTTACGTTGCGGCTATATCTGCCTTTCATATTCCCCTTGTAGGTGGCCTTTCGGTGGGTCGAGACCCCCTGGTCACTCGCTTCCTCCGTGGCACACTGAGGTTGAGGTCTCCAGTGCGCACAAGGGTTCCGGCCTGGGACCTGGCCGTGGTTTTACAAGGGTTGGCCGAGGCGCCCTTTGAACCAATAGAGGAGGTTCCTGAGAGGTTCCTCACTCTAAAGACTATTTTTCTACTTGCTATCACTTCTCTGAAAAGGATAGGAGATTTACAAGCACTGTCAGTTGCTCCCTCATACCTTGAATTTGCTCCAGGAATGGTGAAAGCATTCCTGCATCCTAGACCGGGCTATGTCCCTAAGGTCCCTACCCACGTTCCAGGTCCCATTGTGCTCCAGGCTCTCTGCCCTCCTCCTTTTAAATCTTCGGATCAGGAAAAACTAAATCTGCTCTGCCCTGTGAGGGCCTTGGATACTTACGTCCACAGAGCTGCCCTGTGGCGTAAGACTGATCAGCTTTTTGTCTGTTATGGGTCCCCTAAAAAAGGGGGCCCTGCATCTAAGCAGAGGATGAGCAAGTGGGTGGTCGATGCCATCACACTTGCATATGATGCGGCCGGACAGCCTTCTCCTCTGAATGTCCGTGCCCATTCTACGCGGGGTATGGCGGCATCAAAAGCCTTGATGTCAGGTGTCTCCATCGGTGACATTTGTGACGCGGCTGGCTGGTCATGTCAGCACACGTTTGTAAGGTTTTATAACCTTGATGTCGGCTCCACTCCGGGGTCATCAGTTCTGCCAAGATAACCTGGCAAGTATTTGCCGCTACGGCACAGTTGGGATAGCGTTCCCAATGCATTACCACGCAGCGTCGACAGTTCCCACGAAAGGGAACGTCTCAGGTTACAGATGTAACCCTGGTTCCCTGAGTAGGGAACGAGACGCTGCGTCTCTTGCCGTACCCCCTGCATACTTGCGAGCATTTGTCTCAGACTTATCCAGAAGCTAGCGTGCTCTGCATCCGGGTATGCTTTATAGTTTCCTGGTCCGTGACGTCACCCGTCTCTGATGTCTCGCTACGCGATTGGTTAGATACATGAGTGCTTCAGTGACGACATCACGCAGAAGGTTCCCAATGCGTTACCACGCAGCGTCTCGTTCCCTACTCAGGGAACCAGGGTTACATCTGTAACCTGAGACGTTTTTCTACTCACTTATGCAAGTTTATTTTAAACAGACACTTTTATAATCTTGTGAAATTTACTTCAAGATTTTATTTTAATAATTTGAATTTTATCAATAAATAATTTATTTTAAAAATACTTTTAATTGTAAAAATAATAATTGTAACTCGAACATTCTGAAAACTAGTCCTGTACCAATAGTGATATAGTGTTATAGTTCAGTTTCAAATGAGTGTGAAGTTATCTTTTGCAGTGTTTTATATTTGAATTAACCTAATTATCAAATTAATAATGCAATGCTATGTTTGTCAGTGGCCTACAAATGAACTGGCCTGATTAGCTGCTTCAGATGTGTTTGATCAAGGGTTGGGAATAAACTCTGAAGCACATTGAGTCTGCAATAAAAGGGTTAAATAAATAATCAAGTGTGTAAAACTCTCTCTCACACACACACACACGCAAACACACACACACACACACACACACAGACTGGCGTGAGGTGTGAGGAGGAGGGAGGGGGTAGGGGGGTTGGCCAGAGAGTCTACGTCTCACTGTGTGTGTGAAAAATCCACATTCAAACCAAAATATCTGAAGCTAGAATGGATACTTCGACAACTTTCAATCTGGTTTCTGACCACATCACAGCACAGAGAACGATAAAGATAAAAATAATAAATGATATTCGCCTAAATACCGATACTGGTAAAATATCAATGTTTGTTCTACTTGATCTTAGTGCTGCGTTTGACACTATCAATCACAACATACTTCTTGACAGACAGGAAAACTGGGTCTGGCTTTCTATGATGGTCCTTAAATGGTTCAGGTCATACTTAGAAGGGAAAGGAAATTATGTGAGTATAGATGACCATAAGTCTGAATGGACATGCTAATAGAATACAAACCTAACAGATCACTAAGATCATCAGGATCAAGTCACTTAGAACATTACATTACATTTACATTACATTTAGTCATTTAGCAGACGCTTTTATCCAAAGCGACTTACAAATGAGAGTAGTAGAATCAATTAAATCAACATGAGAACAACAGTATGTAAGTGCTGAGTGAAGTCACAGTTATGTCAGTAAAGTGCTCATAGCGAATTTTTTTTTTTTTTTTTTTTAAATAAATAAATACACAGATAGGAGAAGAATATTAGTCAAGGTAAGTGCTACTACTACTGGGTCAAGTGCTGACGAAAAAGATACGTCTTTAGCATTTTTTTGAAAATGGCTAGAGACTCGGCTGCTCGGATAGAGCGTGGTAGGTCATTCCACCAGCCAGGAACAGTCCCGGAGAAGGTCCGTGAGAGTGATTTTGTGCCCCTATGTGATGGCACCACAAGGCGCCGTTCACTTGCAGAACGCAGGTTTCTGGAGGGCGCGTAAGTCTGAAGTAGTGAGTTAAGGTATAGCGGTGCAGAGCCAGCTGTCGTTCTGTAAGCAAACATCAGAGCCTTGAATTGGATGCGAGCAGCTACTGGCAGCCAGTGCAGACTGATGAAGAGAGGAGTGACGTGCGCTCTCTTCGGTTCGTTGAAGACCAGTCTTGCTGCAGCATTTTGGATCAGTTGTAGAGGCTTGATAGTGCATGCTGGAAGGCCAGCCAAGAGAGCATTACAGTAGTCCAGTCTGGATAGAACAAGAGCTTGGACAAGAATTTGTGTGGAATGTTCAGATAGGAAGGGTCTAATCTTCCTGATGTTGTACAAGGCAAATCTGCAGGACCGGGTCGTTGCTGTAACATGATCTGTGAAGGTTAGACCAGCATCCATCACCACTCCAAGGTTTCTGGCTGTCCTGGAAGGAGTGATGGTTGAAGACCCAAGTTGAACTGAAAGGTTGTGATGAAGTGTTGGGTTTGCACCGATCACAAGCAGTTCCGTTTTTGCAAGGTTGAGTTGGAGGTGGTGGTCCTTCATCCAGGCAGAAATGGCTGTCAGGCAGGCTGTGATGCGACCAGCAACCGTCGGATCATCTGGTTGGAATGAGAGGTAGAGTTGTGTGTCATCAGCATAACAGTGATGGGAGAAACCATGATCCTGAATGACCGATCCTAGTGATGACGTGTAGATGGAGAAGAGAAGTGGACCAAGCACAGAGCCCTGAGGTACCCCAGTAGCAAGATGATGTGACTTGGACACCTCCCCTCTCCAAGATACCCTGAAGGACCTACCTGAGAGGTAAGACTCGAACCACTGGAGCGCGGTTCCCGTGATGCCCTTCGACATGAGTGTAGACAGGAGGATCTGGTGGTTCACTGTGTCAAAGGCAGCAGACAGGTCCAGCAAGATGAGTACTGATGATTTTGAAGATGCTCGTGCCAGTCTCAGGGCTTCAGTGACTGAGAGCAGGGCAGTCTCAGTAGAGTGGCCACTCTTGAAACCAGACTGGTGGTTGTCAAGGAGGTTGTTCTGTGAGAGATAAGTAGACAGTTGGTTGAATACAACTCTCTCAAGTGTCTTAGCAATGAAAGGAAGAAGGGATACTGGTCTGTAGTTTTCTAAAAGAGCTGGATTCAGAGTGGGTTTCTTAAGCAGTGGGGTAATCCTAGCCTGCTTAAAAGCTGTGGGAAATGTTCCAGTGTGAAGGGAGGAATTGATAATGTGAGTGAGTGCAGGTAGAATTGAGGAGGAGATGGCCTGAAGAAGAGGAGTGGGGATAGGGTCTAGCGGACAGGTAGTAGGGTGATTGGAAAGAATGAGTTTGGAAACATCTGCCTCAGAAAGCATGGAGAAGGAGGGGAGAATTTGTGTGTTTTCAATTAAGATGTTCTTGTCAGTGTGTGGTGTGGAGAATTGGCCGCTGATGGTTGTTATTTTATGTGTGAAGAAAGTGGCAAAGTCATCAGCTGTAAGAACTGATGTGGGAGGGAGGGGAGGAGGGCAAAGAAGAGAAGAGAAGGTTTTGAAAAGTGTTCGGGAGTCATTTGAGTTGTTAATTTTAGTGTGATAGTAGGAGGTTTTAGCATTGGTGACATTAGTAGAGAAAGAAGAAAGGAGTGACTGATATAAGCTAAGGTCAGTAGGATTTTTAGATTTGCGCCACTTCCTCTCTGCAGCCCTGAGTCTAGACCGATGCTCACGGAGAACATCAGAGAGCCAGGGGGCAGAGGGGGTGGAATTACCAAGGGTTCATTTAAAGCAAGGAGAGTCTGCTTTTAGCTGTCATGCCAGCCGCAGCTGGAACCAGCTTCCAGAAGAGATCAGATGGGCTCCAACAGTAGTCACATTCAAATCCAGACTCAAAAAATATCTGTTTAGCTATGTATTAACTGATTGAGCACTGTGCTATGTCCAAACTGATTGCACTTTTATGTGTATCATTTGTCTGGCTATCACCAGACCAAGCTCAGTTTAAAATTGAACATTGGTCTGGAGTGTCTGTATGTATTTTCTAATGCACAAGAGGCGTGATCAACGAGTATTATTCACGCAATTGGACAGTCCATCAACCAATCAGATCAACGGGATTCGGGTGACGTACTTTGCAGAGCGACGCGAAAACTGCAAACAGGTTTAGTTTTTTATTGGTTTGTAGCATTGATCAGTGGTTTGCAGAAGCAGCAATGGCATCTGGCGATTTTTGCAGGTTGTGCAAAAAAAAACATGAAAGTGAGTGGTATTTACACCCACTCGAGCGATTTGTTTGCTAAACTGAAGAAGTCATTCAGCATCGTCGAGAGGTTAAAAGGAATTGGATTGACGGTCGTGATTGCCGTCGCTTCTCTATCGTCATCGTGTTATACCCGCCAATAGCGAGCAAGGTGGATAAGCCAGTCTGTGATCGGTTCCCGCAAAAGTGTAAGAGAAGCAGTAGAAATGAATGTACGGGTTTCCAGACTGAGTTGCCGGGCAAAATCAAATCGCCGGCAGATCAGGCTGGGTTTACCCAGTCTAGTGTATCATTTATTATTTCTTTTAATTATTTTTCTTGTTTTTATTTCATTTTGAATGCATCTTATATAAATCTTTTATGCATCCTCTTTTTATTTCTTTTTATTTCTAATGCATTTTAAATCTTGCTGTCTGGTTGAAAGAGCTGGGAGAATTAGGAAGTAAGCATTTGTTACCCCTGGATGGAGCTCTGGATGAAGCTAGTCCAGGAAGATTTGTCTGTAAGGGTACTGTTTAAACGCACAGCTACTTGACAAATATAAATATTTTTACAGTTATCACTCTAGCGCAAGGAAGACCCATTTAGATCCGCGTCACGTCGTCTGTTTTAACGATGTTTTTATTACCTTTCTGGACCTAAGAAGGTGCAGTATCATTGCTGCCTATGTGTGGATCAGATACCCTTGGATTTCATCAAAAAAAAAAAAAAAAAAAATCTTAATTTGTGTTTGAAAGACAAACGAAGGTCTTACAGGTTTGGGACAACATGAGTGTGAGTATTTGATGACGCAATTTTCATTTTTGGGTGAACTAACCCTTTGAGATGCTGCCTGTGAAATGGGGCGTCAAGAAAGCAAACTTTGCCTGCTTCCTTTATCTCAACCAGTTTCAGCCAGAGATGACATTGTTGGACCACCAAGGTGGACATCGCCTGGCAAAAGGCCTGCATGGTGAGCCTGATGAACTTTCAGGATGGCCATAGCATGCAGGGTGGAGGCAGCCTGTCCATCAGCACTGTAAAGGCGGGTGCACACTATGCGATTTTGGCCATGATTTGAGAATTTGAGATTTGAGAATCCTAAAAGAGTCCTATAATCCTAGGCTAAAATCTGTAGTCTTTGATCGCTAGTTTGACATGTTCACAGACAGCTGATTTATGACCATTGCGATCAAATTTTACCTCCAACGAAATTCTGGCAGTGTCAGAAGATTTGGCACACAGTCCTGCAGTGACTTCTCCTACAACATTTTTCAAGACTTTGCGAGCAGTAATGCACTGCAATTGCACGCTCTACCTGAGGAATCTACACATAACCACCATTGAGAGTAGTGAGAGTGGAGGAAGCAAGTAAGCAGCTTCAGGCAGTAAAAGGGCAGGAGGATGTTGTGCAACACACCCCACACCGAGAAACCAATCGTCCAGTCACAAGCATTCAGGACAGGATGGATGGTTCCACTCAAGCCCAACTCTCGCAGTGGCCTGGGAAAGTATGGTCATCAACTCTGGGTTGGACTCAACCTGCACCACTCTTAGTCTTAATCCCCAGAAGATTCAAGGCCACCCTCCGATGCAGCAATCAACATCTGGTCCTCCGCAGGAACTACAAAAGAGACACTGGGTCCCTCGTGAAAGGACCCGCAGACTCATCGGGGAGCATCACAACCCGCAATGTATGTGAGGAGTGGGAGGCCCGTGGGGACTGGCCCAGTGGGAGAACTCCAGCTATAACCGTCATATCATCCTGTGTATTAACTGAAGCGGTCCTCTGCTGTACAGAGGGAGCAGACCAGTGAATAGCGGAAGGGGACTCCACCTTTTTCAAGGTACTGGAGTCTCGATCTTAGCATTGCAATTGTCATGTTTCCGCAGTAAGAACGAGTCACCAACAAACGCTGTGATTTTGGCTGTCAGACAGGGAAATTGCTACTCACACTGACACCATCAGATGAGAACAAACACTTGAATTTAATTGAATTAAGCTGAGCTATTGTCTACTGTAGAGCTGCTCTACAACTGAATCACATCTTGCGTCACTCACATTGTTATTGAAACTGAACCAACACTGACCTGACTAATGCTGAATAATGACATTGCTGCCTTTTGTAGAACTTCTTATAGCTGAACTGACCTTGCTTCAAAATTTGATGAACTTCACAGTGTTATTAACGGAACCAACACTGAACTCAATTGAGCTAAATAATGACACTACTATCTTTTAGCTTTACAGCAGTATGTGAACTGTCTCCATAGTTGAGTTGCCATAATTGATTCTGCTATTTTTCCTGTTCATCTCTGTGAAGGTGCTTTGAAACAGTGTGTATTGTAAAAACCCCTATACAAATAAAAGTGACTTGACTTGACATTCAGTTTTTGGAATGTAATCAGGTATCAGATTATTTCAGATAAACAAAGACATGCACTTTCTTTTACTGCTGTTCTCTTCTGGAAATATTATAGATTTTCTTTTATTTGAGTTTATTTCAATTTAATGAGACAGCACACAGCACTTAGTTTTTATGGTGGGAAAAATATTTGCCATGCTCTGTAAAGTGTTTCATTGATAACTTGTCATGCATACAAATCATATTTACTTATAAATTCATATCTATTTAGAAATCCTGTTTCAACAGAGGAAGACTTGATGAAGTATTGGTGCAGAATGCGTTCACTCATATTGTGGTTGGTTGATTAAACTGATTCAGTGGCAGTTATGTCTTCTCATATTAAAATAAAAGAAGTGAGAAAAGATTAATTATTACATTTGCACATTTCACAGATGCTTTTGTATGAAGTGAATTCAAGTTTCACATTTCATCAGTTTATTAATTTCTTGTTCCTTGTAAACAGAACTTGCTTGTGCAGAAACTTCTCATCATGTGTTCAAATATTTAATGTGTGCTCTTGTGATCAGGATGTAAACAATGATCTTCTGCAGTTGGGTAAATTTAAATTTTATTTAGTTTTGTTTGCTTTGTTTTGCAGGTATGTCATGGATATTTTGTTCTCAGAATTACAGAATTTGAGATCTAGAGTTTTTGTCAAACTTTCTAGATGCAATCATTTTATTTAATAAAATAATGATTTTAATTCAAAATTCGCAGTTTTACCTATATTAAAGTAAATAACGCTGACCTGCAGGCAAGCACAATTGTATAAAATTATTGTCACAACAAGACACTTAAAACACTCCAAATACTTTTGCTGCTTGTTCAGTTTATTTATTGGAAATGAGTTGCAACATTTGACTTCATTGCACTCAACTCACTAAATTGTAAATGAAAGTTAATGTATCATGCTTTTGAGTTGGGATAATATGAATTATTTTTATTGACAGCTGAAACTGGCCATTTCAAGCATCGTAATTGTTGTTTTAATAATAACAACTATTTTTATTGCCTTTACGTGTATTGGTTCTGTAAAATTTTCTGTAAATGCTTATAGGTTTGGGATTATTTTTCTTTTCTTTTTTTAAATGAATTTATTTATTGCCAGAAACATACTAAGTGTCCTCCTTTTTTGGTGTTATGATTATTATTATTCATTTACTTTTTTTTTTCTTTTTTTTTTAATCAGATAAAATCTAAATCTAAAATGATACATTTTAAATTGAATCCATTAAAATGGATTACCTCTGTAATTTCTCCTCATAGTCTCTTCTGTGGCTCTCTCTTCACTTCATCACTTCACTTTTTAATACCTTTTTAATATTTTCATTTTCATTAGACTTTAATAGTTTTTATTTTTGTCCATTAGTAAGTTTCATCATCAAGCACTTCCTGACCAGGGTTTCCCATGTAAACCTTTAGTTGATGTAGATTAGAATTTTTTTCACTAATTAATTTATGCATTTAAGCCACTTTAGACACCATGACCACAAAACCTGTTACTTTACTACTACTTTACTACTTTACAAGGAAATGTTAGGTTAATATGCTTTCTTGTTCCGATAATAGAAAAAAATGTCAGTTTTATCAGAACGTTTGCTTTTTAGTAAACATTCTTCACACAAAACATTGAACCAAACACGTCACCATTTCACGTTTGCAAGTTTTCAGAGTGTTTTTAATCATGAAGAACTGTTCTCCATTACTATGCAGACTGTTAATATGTTCTTATTTCTTAGGCACCACTTTTGACTATTCGTAAGACTGCCCTTGTTTTATAGACACACACATCTCTTACTTGTTACTATATTTCTCAATATGCCATATATGGTACGGTTTTATATCTGTACTATGATTGGATGTCCAGGACATCCTGAAGGTTATTGCTTGATCTTGTGTGTATAAATATGATATCTCACACTGCTGCTGCCACACATCACAGGAGTTGAGGCACCTGTTTCCAACTGATGACTGATAACTTCAAGGCTTCAGATAGTCTACCTTAAAAGACAATCTAGCAGATCTGGTGGCTCATCCGGGATATTCCCAAGACACACTGGACAGAAAATCATCCTTTCTTACAAAAATGTTTTTTGGGATCCTTCTCAGTCTCGCACTGAGTTTATGCTGCTGTGATGCTAAATGCAGTAAGTGTAATTATCTGATTTGATTGATACTAATTTATCTTAACTCTATTGCCCTCTCCATTTAGGTGTCACACTTGAAATGTAACTTCTGTTTTTCAGGAAAACCAATGTAATATATTTTTGTTCAATAATATTTTTTGATTATTATTTAACATTTTGAGGGTATTTTATGATACTATGCAATATTTATACAATTTTATTAGTTATTTTTCTAATATATTTTTAAATTATTTTTCAATTGCATTTAAAGTCAATTTTCTTTTAAGGTAGATTAGTGCCATCTGGTGGGAGTAAAAAAATGAAAAACTTGCCTAATGCCATGGTGTAACCAGTGTTTACTCTTTTCATTATCTTTCTACAGTGGGAGCTATGTTTGTAGAAACAGGAGCATCATGTAATATAATTACTGATACCAACAGCAACCAGGAGCTTAAAAAACTTCAGGACAGAATTAAATATGTTGCTCGAAGCTGCAAAGAAATTCTTGACAAATATCAAGTTTATGAGGGTATGGTATTTTTTAAATTTACTTGTGCTATCTTAAGCAACAACTCAATTAAGGTGACTCAGCAATGCTTTTGTTAATGCAGATGGCCTGTACTATCTGACCTCACCAAGAGGGGTCCTTTACCAGACGTTTTGTGATATGACCACTGCGGGCGGCGGCTGGACGCTGGTGGCCAGCGTTCATGAAAACAACATGTATGGAAAGTGTACTGTTGGTGATCGCTGGTCTAGTGATCAGGGCAGCAACGCAAACCGGCCTGATGGAGAAGGAACATGGGCAAACAGAGTCACATTTGGAACTGCAGAGGCTGCTACAAGTGATGATTATAAGGTAATTTTTTATTACATTCACAATTAAAACATGTTAATCTACAAAATGAATTGACAGTCTGTTTCCTCTCTGCCATAGAATCCTGGATACTTTGAAATTACAGCACAGGATGTGTCTGTGTGGCATGTTCCTAATAATATGGTGATGGAAAAGTGGAGCACTGCCTCCATCCTGAGATACCACACTGAAAATCGCTTCTTAACTCAACACGGAGGAAACCTTTTCAATTTATTCAAGGTCAGACAAACTTTGACAGCAGCTTTGAGTTTTACATAAAATATAAGTTAAAGGCAAAAGACTACAATTCTGTAAAAAAAACAAAAAAACAACCCTTTTTATGTTATTTTCCCAGAAATTCCCTGTGAGCTTTGGAATCGGGACTTGCAAAACTGATAATGGACCTGCTATTCCAATAGTGTATGATACTGGAAATGTGGATTCTACCAAAAAACTGTATGGACCAAATACAAGAGGTACAGCAATTCCTCTTGGGCCAATATTTTTCAAATATTTTAAAGAAAGTAGCTACATTGACTGACATAAAATCTATGTATTATTCAGTGATGGTGTAGGCCAGCACTATCTCACGACCAATTTGTTCGTATTTTACAAGGTGGGTAATTTGTACGAATTCGTACAACGTCATTCGTACAAATTCATACAATTTGTATAAACCCCAGTGACCGGTAGGTTTAGGGGAAGTTTAAGGTCATATGAATTCATACAAATTAGCCACCTCGTATAATACTTACAAATGGCTGTGAGATCAGGTTATTCAGGCCTATTATTTACAAAGCATCATCAATGTTGAGATGGAATCACTTTAATTAATGAATGCCATTCTGTATGCATGGACCATGACAGACCATCATCAATTATATATTCTGTTTTTGTTTTTTTTTCAGCAATATTTGAGCCTGGATTCATCACATTCAGAGTCTTCAACAATGAAAAGGCAGCCATGGCACTTTGTTCGGGCGTTAAACCAACTGGTTGTGACACTGAACATGTGAGCTAAACAAATATTTTTGATTATTTACAACAATGTTCATGAACAGCATTTGTGAAGTGCTTCTGATCACCACAGGCAATAATTCATGCTTTAGTGTATAAATGAAGAGGAAATGTATTTACAGTAATACAGTTACAACAGAAGTAAATCAGCTGCAATGTTATATGAGGAAAAGGGTATTTTTTGTTGTTATTAATGTACTCATATTTTTGCAGTTCTGTGTTGGTGGAGGTGGACACTTTCCTGAGGCGGTCCCTAGACAGTGTGGGGACTTTCCGAGTTTCGACTGGGATGGCTATGGTACTAATACAGGATGGAGTGCTTCCAAAGAGATAACTGAAGCAGCTGTACTTCTTTTTTATCGCTGACCTGCTTCCTTTCCTTCTGTCAGAGATATACAACATTGATTAATATCTGAATGCACAATCATTTGCTCAAATATATTTCTTATATTTCTTATATATTTTCTCTTTTTGTATTATCTAAGAATGTGTATGGTGTTTGTAACTGATGAAAAAAAAAAAAAACTGTCAGATTAGCCGTTTATTGGCAGGCTTCTTTTAATGCATATAACCTACTTTTAACTTCTCAGTGTTCATGGGTTTTTTTTTTTGTTTTTTTTCAACTGTTCACAAATGGAAACAAATGTATAATGTTCAAATAAAACCAATGGGTTGACAATGCTGTTCAAACAATGGATTCAAAATCTATTTTAGGTTTCATAGTTTATGAGTTTCACTTAAAATATTCCATGATCATATTCCATAACACATTTGGTTACATTCTGTTCTGCTAATAAAGCCTGTTATTACTTATTCGTCTTCGAGTTCACATCTCTCATAAATATTTATAAAAAATAAAGTTACATACTGTAGAACATCTTTTAAATAAGTACCAAACTTTATCTTAATATAGCCTACTGTTGTATGTTGTGCAGCAGACGAGGTTAAAGCCAAATTGGAAAACCTACGAGATACATTCATGAGGAAAAATATATTCTCTTTCAGCGCCATCTTGCATGAATTAGCTGAAGACGATCAATAGTTTTTCACTCCTTCCAAAGTTACACTTGGGGCGGAGCCAGACATTGTAAACATTCGGGACTCAGCCCAAATCTATACTTGACCAATGACATTTAATTTTCTGTTAACAGTTTTACTGACATAAAAGGAGCTTTTGTAGTAGTATTCTTGTTAAAAAATGTACATCATTTGGCACTGTTATTTTTTAAAACTCTACTGGGTGTATCTCCTGTAGGGGGGAACATTTAACATTTTAAGGTTAAATGCATCAATCTGGGGCACTTTGAGAGCTCAAATCTGAGAGCTTAAGCCCATACAGTGTGTAAATTGAACAAAGAAACAGTGTTGACTTGTACCTGGACATTAAAAAGGGTTCAAACATCTTTGTAGTTGTGATATAGAGTCTCAGTCTACATTGTGTATTAGGATGCCAAACAATTATCAGGCTATACAATAAAACAATATAATAATGTTTTAATACTATATAATTATTCATGACAGTAATTTCCATATATTGTAACAAATGCACTCTAAAATAAATGACATTTTTTATTAGTTACTTACTTTACAAAACAGTATTGGGAAATTATAACACTTTTGTACTAATCTCTAAGAGAAATCCTTGAGCTTTTATTTTGATCATCAGATCACCAGCTGATCGCGTGAGCAAATGTGCGCACTTCTCTTTAAAACACGCAGCACAGACAGACTGTATATATACTTAATCACTGTATTTTGCTGTTTTATAAAGGCACAAAGCCTTATCACAGTTCCGATTTTAGTTTGTTGGTAAAATACAACGTAGTAGCCTATGTTTTAAATTTTCAGTTCATTATAAAATGGTGGCGGCCGCACAGGGTTATTAATGGGAAACACTGAATATATGTTTAACTGACAAATTTGCTAAAGTTGTCATAACTATTAGTTGTTATATCATAACAAAAACCCTTCAACCGGACCGAACGAGCATCTCGAGGCCTGCCGCTGTTCTGAGTGACAGGAGGCGTGTCTGTGTTCAGCTGCTGTGTGCGTGAACGCGCTGTCGGAGAGAAGAGAGAGAAAGCGCTGCTGGTGTATGGATACTTATGATGAATACTGTAGAAAAGCGGCATTGGACTGTTTAACATATTTCAATAGAGAGATATATTTAGAAAAAGTATATTTAGAGAGCACTATTAAGAATCCTCAAACCTGAAAGATTCGGGGCTTTTGGGAAAACATTCGGGGCTCCAGCCCCCTTAGCCCACCCCTAGCGCCGCCCCTGGCTACATCGCAAGACTGTAGCTGTACGTAGAGTTCAAATATAAAATTGAGTTAAATATAGCTAGTAAATAAATGATGGGGAAAGAAAATTGGTGCATCTTGTTTTTCAACTCTCGACTACCCGGAACAAAACCCCAGTGAACATGTCATCGCCCCATTAACAGAGTTAATTAACAGAGTGGCTGCATTTAACCTTGCTTTTTACCTTTACTTTATGCTAAAATAATCATTTACTAATTAATCAGGGATACATTCCATATGTGAACATTTCATTAAAAGAATTTAAGGTTCTCTGAATTATGGTACAAAATGGCCAGAATTTGTGAAGGTTTGCTCCGTCAAAGAGAGGGCGCACTGCCTGCGGTAGGGAAAATATTGGCTTAAGTGATGGACTTGTATATTTTTATTCACTGCTTTGCTCAAATGTAACAGTCTTGTAATTTATTTTTAGAGTTTTTCCAGCAAATATGTGTAACCTTTGGCTAAAAGTAACGGCAACCCCGACTACGCCACCTAGGCGATCTACCCAGGAAAAAAAAAATATATAGTTATACCCAAAAAGAAATTTTCAACCAAAATGAATTACAATAAAATGAAGGACCCTACTGGTTCGGTAAGAATTAAGGACAGAGACGTGACTTTCCACAAATATAATATTAATTTATTTCACAAATCAACAACTGTAAAATCTTCTTAAAAGGAGAATCTCTTCAGCAGTTGACCAGTTAGTTACTCACAATTACTATGGGACCAGTATGAGTTTCACAGAATGGACACAAACCACAGCAATCAGTACATCACCATCATTAGAAATAAGTGATAAAAACCAGGACCGCAGGACCGCGACGTCTACAGCCAGTCGTATCCTCGTTGAAAAACGGGAACATGGAGTGGATATATGAAAAGCAGTGGAAACGCGTATATCAAACTGATATAAAAATATATAGAAGCAGGTGTATCAAGAGTTTCACAAACTGGTTCTTCAAACAAGTAAATTCTAACAGGTATTTCAAACAGCTATAAACAGCAGCTATAAACAGCAGCTAGCGCTCAGGCCACACCTGAAAAACAAAAAAACAAAACAAATAAAGTTTCAAATAATTTCCCCCTTACAGAAAAAGAACCCCAGAGAAAAATATCTTACCTCCCAAGCGGGACTCAGACTACGGTAACCTTGTTACCGTAATGATAATGATTGTTACACACATCCCTGATGACAAACGTGTATTTAGACTAAAATCTGGAACTATGAGAAAGGCAACCAATTGAGCAACTTACCAGGGAAAAGCAACAGGAAATAAGCCACAAGACCTTTTCTGCCCACAACACACAAGGGAATCACGGCGCTATACTTGGACATGCTTTTTATAAAGCCACTGACATGCGTTGCTGATTACACCGCACAGGTGTGTTCCATAACAGAACGCACCTCCAGCTCAGGGGACACGTCCACTGCGGTGAAGTATACACCATTAAAGAAAAATAAATAAAAGAAAGCTCAACCTGTCACATTCTACCCCTTGAAATTCGTCAACCCAACGATATTAACTCCAAGGCCTAAAAAGAGTGGAAACATTATTATTTACAGTTATCTGAGAGTTCACAATACCCCCTCTACCCCCAAACGTCTCTGGCAAGTGATGGACATTGGAATGGTAGCCTGCAGTTGTTCGTGTAGTCCGACGTAACGGTACTCTTACAGTAGGAACTATGCCCTCTGATGCCACTGAAACGTCACTAGGCAAGGAATCATGGCTTAGAAGCGGGTCAGGAGCAGGGATACTACTAGATAACATTGAGATGCCCTCAGGGCTGTGGAGCAAAGATGGAGCATGAGTAGCAGGCAGCGGAGGTGGACAAACACTTGGTACTATAACTGGGAGGGAAATTTCTTGCTCTGAAGACACTAGCAAACACATATCATCATCCGATAGGTCTCCAGATTCCACTGAGGCTTGATCAAATTCTGAAGGGGAGTTAAAAGGCTCTGCAAAATTCTGCCCAGATGGTTGAGCTCTTAACAGAGTACGATGCACGTGTCTTACTTTTTCCAGATCATCAACAGGGGCAATGGTGTACACAGACCCACCTGGTGTAGGGGCTCGCGACACCACGGAGCTCCAACAATCTTGAATCTTTGCCCGGCATCGAACACAAAGGTCCCGCAAATACACCAACTGACCTTGACAAAGAGGTTCATCCTGTACTCTCCGATCATGTCGCTCTTTTTTTCCCTGTCTGCTGCAGCCTTTAGGTGACTTCTAGCCCCATCAAAGGCCACTTGAAGTCTTGCCTGATGATCATAAATCCAGTCATGAACACTACCTTGAGTTGGAGCCTCAATCCTGCCCAAGAGGAAGTCAACAGGCAATTGTGGATCTTGCCCAAGCATCAAGAAATATGGGGATTGGTTTGTAGACTGGTGTGGGGTAGTATTATAGGAGAAAACCACTTGAGGGAGATATGCTGCCCAGTTTTTCTTCTTACAAGATGGTAGAGTGTGCAGTAAATTGTGCAGGGTGCAATTAAAGCGCTCACATTGACCATTTCCAATAGGATGGGCTGGAGTGGTTCGGCTCCGTTCAATGCCATACAACTTACACAACTGACGAATAAGGATACTTTCGAAGTTCCTTCCCTGGTCTGAGTGGATGCGACTTGGAATGCCAAACTTATAGAACCACTCATTAACCAACACCTTTGCCACTGTAGATGCTCTCTGGTAGTGAGTTGGCACCGCCTGGGTGTATTTGGAAAACACATCAGTCAGGATAAGAACATTCTCCATTCCATCCTGTGATGGCTCAATCAATGTAAAATCCATAGCCAGATTTTGGTTAGGTCTTGAAGCTAACAAATGGTCCATATATGTCTGGACTCAAGGAAAGATATCCTTGGCAACAGTACAGCGTTCACATTGTTGGCACCATCGCTTAATATCATCAGACATACCTGTCCAAGAACATCTTCGTCGAATCAGCTCTGTTGTGCATTCCACTCCCTGATGACCATGCTCATCATGAAGCTGCTGCATCACTACAGTCTTTAGGGATGCTGGAAGCAAGAGCTGAAGAAAGGCCTCACCACCCTGGGAATGGTGGCACTGGCGATACAATGCGCCATCTTTCATCCTCTGCCGTTTCCACTATTTCAGTAGTCTACCTGCACCTGTGCACAACCCCTGCCGCTCTTCACTTGAAGGATATTTCCCCTTTCTCCACAGCTTCAGAAACTCCCCCAGCACTACATCTGCTTCCTGCAGCCCACGCAAATCTATAGGAGTGCGACCAGGGAAAGCGGTGATAGATGCTTGTACACATTCGTCCTGAGGTCTGATCGAAACGACTTGTTGGAGGGGCTCAGGCAGAGAACTTCCTGGAATCATACGTTCCAGTATAGGACCAGCAGGGTGCTGTCATGAAAGTGCATCAGCATTTCGATTACTGCGTCCAGAACGATACTTGATGCTGATATCAAAAACAGCAAGTTGAGCAGCCCACCTCTGTTCTAAAGCACCTAATTTAGCAGTATTGAGGTAACTCAGGGGATTATTGTCAGTGTATACCACACACTAATGTCCAAGTAAATACTCACAAAATTTCTCAGTCATTGCCCATTTAAGGGCCAGGAATTCCAGTTTCATGGAACTATAATTGGACATATTCCTCTCTGAAGGTCTTAATCCCCGACTTGCATAGGCTACTGGTCGAACTCTGCCCTCCTGTTCCTGTGACAGGACTGCTCCCAATCCGCTGTAACTTGCATCCACTTTTAAGATGAATGGCAATGAAAAGTCAGCATAAGCCAAGAGGGGAGTACTCAACAACCACCGCTTCAGGGCATCAAAACTCTGCTGACACTCCTCTGTCCAGGCCTCCTTACAAGACTGGGCTGTACTTTTCCTCTTGGCCCCAGTCAGGTCAGCTACTAAACGATGAAGTGGGGTGGCCAGCTTGGCAAAACCCTCCACAAACCTCCTGTAATAACTTGCAAAGCCCAAAAAGGACCGGAGTTCTGAAACCTGCTGAAGGGGCTGCCAATTAGCAACTGCCTCAATTTTCCTAGGGTCAGTCGCCACGCCCTGATCAGAAATCAAGTGCCCCAAGTAGCTCACCTCAGGTCTGAAGAACGAACACTTCTCCAGTTTGACCTTTAAGCCTTCTTGCTGTAAACGTTTTAGGACCACCTCCAGTCGTTGCAAGTGCTCAGACACTGTGGAAGAGAACACTATGACATCATCAAGATAAAGCAACAATGATTGAAAATGTTGCGAACCAAACATGCGTTCCATCAATCTCTGAAACGTATTAGGTGCATTACACAAGCCAAACGCCATCCTATTCCACTCATATAGCCCAAAGGGTGTACAAAAGGCAGTTTTCATCTTGTCTTTCTCAGCCACTGGGACCTGATTATAGCCACTAGCAAGGTCCATTGTAGTGAACCACCTGGCACCTGAAAGGGCATCTAAAGACTCCTCGATTCATGGTAATTGAAAGGAATCTTTTCTCGTCTTACTGTGTACTGTTGACGATAATCAACACACATTCGCAGGCTACCATCCTTTTTCTTTACCAGAACAATGGGAGAAGCGTAGGGGCTGCTACTTTCTCTTATAATTTGGGTTTCTAGCAACTGATTAATATGAGCCTTAACTGCCTCATATTCTGAGGGAGGAACGCGTCTATAACGCTGCTTAACGGGAACCTCATCAGTCAAAGGAATTTCATGCGTGATCAAAGTGGTACAACCCAAATCACCATCGTGTTCTGAAAACACAGAAGAATATTTAGACAGCAGCACCCTAACCTGACACTGTTCTTCTGAAGTTAACGAAGACAGATCAACAGCATCTATTTTGTCCTGCAGGGAACCAGTAAGTACCTGGGAAGAGACGGTGGCCTGCACACCCACTGAGATGTCTTCAACACCTGGGGGTAAACTCACCACAGTTACTGCACTAATAGTACCCAGAACAATTTGTGCATAAAGGTTAACATCAGCTAACCCTACATTGATAACTGGAACATAAACCTGTCCATCAGCTACCTTAACAATGGCGGGGAAAGCCAGAAGTCCAGCTGCCAACCCACCACTAGAAGGCTCAAACACAACGGTCAACCCAGCATGTTGCTGAGAACAAGTAGCGGGAATAAACTTCATGGTGCCGCCTGATACACGAATACACCTACCTCCTCGAACTCGAACTCGAGCTGATATATCTAAAGGGGCCCTTACTTGAACTTGATGGCATTTCTGTAGGGCTTGTTGCCAAGAATTAGGGGCATGCTGTACTAAAGCTGCTTCAAAAAGGGCTGACCCATTGTAACAAGTTCAAGTTCGTAGGGAAGGAAGAGGACAGGGTTGACTTTGACTGCTGAAGTGGGTTTTTATTTCAATAACAAGATGTCCAAACAAAAGTCTGTGCAACGCACAATAAACAATCCACATCCACAGACGGGCTTCACTCCAGTAGTGCTCTCAAGCTCAGTCCCAGTGTTTCTCAGTCAGCAGTCCCTCTCTCTCTCACACACTCCTGCTTCTCCTGGTGTTTTATCCTGTCTCCGTGCCAATTACTGGAATTAGAAACAGGTGTCCGTGATTTACAATTAACCCACTCACTTACCAAGCGTCTCCCGACTCTCTCTCCTGCTGCAGACTTCACTGAACCACGCCCTCCCTGCCACATACCCCCACCGCCCGACTCAGGCCGGGGAGCCATCCGGCCTCCATTTCTGGAGAGGAAATCGGCCACAGCTATCTGAACACCCGGCCTGTGGACCACTTTGAACTTAAAAGGCTGTAAAGCCAGATACCAACGAGTGATCCGCGCGTTGGTATCCTTCATGCGGTGGAGCCACTGCAGGGGAGCGTGATCCGAACAGAGGGTGAATTCCCGTCCCAGGAGATAAAAGCGTAGGGTGAGGACGGCCCACCTGATGGCAAGACACTCTTTCTCCACGGTGCTGTACTTAGCTTCTCTCTTAGAGAGCTTACGGCTAATGTACAGCACCGGCCGTTCCTCCCCCTCTATCTCCTGGGACAGTACAGCACCCAGCCCCCTGTCCGACGCGACAGTCTGCAACAAAAAAGGGAGAGCAAAATCAGGAGAGTGAAGAAATGGCCCGCCACATAGAGCAGCCTTCACCTGGGTAAAGGCCTGCTGGCACAGCTCCGTCCACTGGACCTTATCTGGTGCCTCCTTTTTAGTTAGATCAGTCAACGGGCTGGTGAGGTCTGAATAATTAGGTACAAACCTTCTATAATATCCCGCCAGCCCGAGGAACTGTCTAACCTCCTTTTTGGTCTTAGGGCGCGGACAGGTCGCAATCACTGCTGTCTAATCAATTTGGGGACGCACCTGTCCATGTCCCAAGTGGAAGCCCAGATACCTTACTTCCACACGCCCAATCGCACACTTCTTCGGGTTGGCCGTGAGCCCGGCCCCCCTGAGCGATCTCAGGACGGCCCTCAAATGCTGCATATGCCGCCGCCAGTCATTACTGAAGATAATAATATCATCCAGATAAGCAGCAGCATATGCACCATGGGGCCGCAAAATTTTATCCATGAGACGCTGAAAGGTGGCCGGTGCCCCGAACAGCCCGAACGGAAGAGTAACAAATTGGTGTAATCCAAACGGCGTTGTGAAAGCTGTCTTTTCTTTGGATAATGGCGACAAGGGGATCTGCCAATATCCCTTTGTTAAGTCCAATGTCGAATAAAAGCGAGCCGTACCGAGCCGGTCAAGCAATTCGTCCACCTGTGGCATTGGATACGCGTCGAATTTCGACACAGCGTTCACCTTGCGGTAATCCACACAGAACCGAACTGAGCCGTCCGTTTTGGGAACCAAAACTATCGGGCTCGCCCAGTTACTGCTGGATTCTTCTATTACCCCCATTTCAAGCATCGCTCCTAATTCTTCCTGAACTACTTTTTTCTTGTGTTCAGGTAAGCGATACGGCCGGCTGCGAACCACCACGCCCGGCTCTGTCTCGATATGGTGCTGAATGAGATTTGTACGACCAGGTAGGGGAGAAAACACGTCAGCAAACTCTGCCTGTAATTTGGTTAAATCAATGAGCTGGGAGGGCGAGAGATGATCTCCCCCTGGGGCCAGTGCGAGAGATTCTTTTTTTATATTCGCCTCTGGCCCAAGATCATCCTCTCCGCTAATCACCGTCGCCAGCATCACTGATTCTCCCTCATTCCATTTTTTAAGGAGATTGAGGTGGTAAATTTGACGTGCTCCCCTCCTATCTGAGCGTATTACCTCATAATCGAGCTCTCCAACTTGCCGTGTGACCTCAAATGGTCCTTGCCACTTTGCAAGTAATTTTGAACTTGACGTTGGGAGTGTAGTGAACAGCACATTCTAGGGCCCAGTTTATGGCCGGGCCTCTCTCTGTCCGTAACAGTGGACAAAGGTTTGCTACATTTTGATTGGATCTCGGTGGACTAACACAAACAAACTGTCCTACGGCATCAGATAAAGATGGAAGGACAACATCCAGACCTCTCTTAGAGGGTAAGAAGAAGACCTCTTGTACCAAGCCTGGGAAGGACAAGGCTTCTCATTGGTCCACAGGCAGTTACTGCCCTTCACCCATCTAGACATTATTTCCTTAAGTTGGCCAGACACTGCCATAAAAATTCCTTGGGACCTTAGTAGAAATGGGTGAAACAAAGAGAGATCACAAAGATCCATCCAAATCCATTCAAAACTATGTTTGAAAACCTTAGAACTGATGCAAACTACACATCCATTTCACACTTATTCACAGAAATAAGTATTCTCAGTGACAGCCATTTGTAGTGCAACATCTGATACAAATACAGCTGTTAATGTACAATTGAATGACAGTTCAATCTTTTTCCATCATGTTTAGTCTCTATTTGTTTAGAATATTGCCAAAGGTATTCTGGTGGTGGTTTGGAAAGTGAGAAATGCATTGGTAAACTTTAAAGACACTGTAAAGACTTCCAACTTTGTGCTTTATGCAAATGAGTTCCACAGGGGAGAGAAGGGTGGGCCACACTCTGTGTGTCCCCTCTGATGCCAGCAGCCAATCACAGCACTCGAATGGAGAAGCGCCAAAATGCAATCTCCTCCTCATCGGAAAGGGATAAAGGTACCCTTTCTACAGACATTCCTTGTTCTGAGTCTGCCCTTGAAAGGGGGAAGACGTAACAGATATACCGTTCTGAGTCTGTCCTGCACGGGGACAGATGTTAACAGATATACCTTTCTGAGCCTGAAGAGACAACAACAGAGACGACCATGTTCTAAGCCTCCAGCTTTTGAGGAAAGAGATGTTAACCAACACTACGTTCAAAGTTTCCATCCAGCGAAACAGTGACGACATCCGCAACAAGGTTAAGCTCAGGAGAGCAAACCTTCACTTCAAGGTACCTTCGTCTGCGTGTTCCAGATTGTTAAGGACCTTCTGCACCTACACCAGGGCCTCATCTGCGTGTTCCAGATTTTAGGACCCTTTGGTGCTCCAGGAGATCAGCATCCCACAGAGCTTCGTGTTCAAGACTGTTGAAACAGATTCTGGCTCCTCTCCCCACTGCACTGTCACCCGGCACAACCAGTGGAAGACGTCACCGTCATCGGACTCGACCAAGTGGAACGTAAATATCACTTAACCAAACCTCTTTCCAGAGACCTTGGCATTGTTGTATATTATCAGTATATAATTTCCTAATTTCCATTAGATGTAATATAGCTGATGTTAGTCAATAACAAATAATCCTTTGTTTATTTGTTTGGTGCATCATAAGGTTCTCCACCTTATTATTTTCAGAGAAACAGTATCTTTCCCTAAGATAACGTAACTCTTCCATAGCCACACTCAACTTAATCACTCGTATTCTATGTATCTTATGCACTTTATTCCTTTATCATTCATGGTATTCATTTAGTAGTTGTGTTAGTTATTCTTGTTTATCTTTTCCTTGTGCTGATAATACAGAAAAGGCTCTACAAGTTAGCAATTTCACCAATCTTTCAGATAAATCAGCTAACCACTTTACATTAATTCTAAATGAATGAAAGCCCCTGTAGGGAGTGAACCACGCCCTCCCTGCCACACCCATATTGTCCAAACAGTTCGTTATAACATTCTCGGATAACATTCATGCCCAGAACACTGGAGACCTGAGTAGTACCTGGAGGATCTTTAACTATGAGCACGCCACGTTTAGGAATCACTTTACCAAAGACTTCGACATCCAGCTCTACATAACCTATGTACGGGATATCTGAACCATTGGCAGCCTTAAGCTGTAACCAATGACAAGATTTTCCAAACCCCAAGGCTCAACGTTCTTCAAGAAAAAACTTTCAGTCACAGTTGACACCATTGAGCCAGTGTCTAACAAACAGGGAACCAACACCCCACCCAAGCTGACAGTCACATAGGGGCATGGAGAGAATAAGGGGGCCATATTTTCTACAACAGGAAAAACCACATCTGAGCCAAACACATAACCTTCTGAACTATGGCTCAATAGCACAGAAGTTTCTAGTTTCCCTGAAAAGAAACAGAGGGCTGGGAGGGACGTGAGGGAGACTGATAAACCCTTTATAATGAACTACACTCATGGGCAAAGTGACCAGGCTGTTGGCACTTCCTACAGATAACCGAACCCCTATTAACGGTACTTGTAGGATGGAAACTTCTTGGGACATTCTGCAGTGAAGACACATTACGTGTTAACTGATCAAGCTGTTCTTGCTGCTTTTTAAGCATCTCTTTTAGCTCAGCTAATTCAGAGCCTGTAGACATTGGTGCAGACCCATAAACCCCATACTGCAGCCCATGGGTAGAGGAGGTTGAAAAACGTCTCGGGTTACGAGTGTAACCCCTGTTCCCTGAGTAAGGGAACGAGACGCTACGTCAATGACGTGATGGGAACCCTCTGCATTTTGTGTTCGTGAAGCACCTCTGTATCCAACCAATGAGAAGATGTGACGTCAGAGGCGGGTGACGTCACGGACCAGGAAACTATAAAGCATACCCAGAAACAGAGAACGCCAGCTTCTGGAATATGTCTGAAGCAAAGCGCTCCAGGTATGAAGGGGGTACGGCAACGCGACGTAGCGTCTCGTTCCCTTACTCAGGGAACAGGGGTTACACTCGTAACCCGAGACGTTCCCTTTCGTGGGAACTATCGACGCTACGTCAATGACGTGATGGGAACGCTGTCCCAACTACGCCGTATCTTCAAGTGCCTGGCTGCTATCTTGCAAGACCAAGGAACCTGGAGTAGAACTTATATTAAGATTATAAAATCTGATGAAAGTGTGCTGGGATGACCATCCAGCTGCACCACATATGTCGTCCAGAGACACTCCTGACAGAAGAGCTTTAGAAGCGGCCATACCTCTTGTAGAATGAGCTCTAACGGCTAAGGGACATGGCTGTCCCACTGCTTTATATGCAAGTGAGATGGCCTCGACCACCCACTTGCTCATCCTCTGCTTGGATGCTGGGCCCCCTCTTCTAGGGGACCCGTAACATACAAATAATTGATCTGTTTTTCTCCACAGGGCAGCTCTGTGGGTGTAGGCATCCAGCGCCCTCACAGGGCAAAGCAGATTACGTTTTTCCTGATCCTGATTTTCAAATGGTGGAGGACAGAAAGCCTCCAGTACAATGGGACCTGGGACTCTAGTGGGGACCTTTGGCACGTAGCCCGGTCTAGTATGTAAGAAAGCCTTGATCATACCAGGCGTAAATTCTAAGCATGATGGAGCAACTGACAGTGCTTGCAAATCACCAATCCTTTTCAAGAAAGAAATTGCCAACAGAAAGACTGTTTTTAGTGTTAGAAATTTATCTGACACTTCTTCTATTGGTTCGAAGGGAGCCTCAGCTAACCCTTGGAGCACAATAGATAAGTCCCAGGTCGGAGTTTTTGTGCGCACCGCAGGCCTCAACCTCAGTGCACCACGGAGGAAGCGTATGACTAGGGGGTCTCGACCCACCGAGGAGCCCCCTACAGGGTTATGATAAGCCGAGATGGCTGCAATATATACCTTCAATGTTGAAGGGGTTAAGCCTTCTGAAAATTTTTCCTGAAGGAATTGTAGCACACAGCTAATAGGAGAGTGGACGGGGTCCATATTACGCTGGCCACACCATGTGGCGAACAGTTTCCACTTGTACATATACAGCTTCCTCGTGGAGGGAGCTCTGGATTGAAGGATGGTCTCCACAACCTCGGTTGGGAGACCAGATTCTATGAGCCTTGCCCCCTCAGAGGCCAGGCCCATAGCTTCCACATTTCTGGGCGGGGATGGAAAATCGTGCCGCCTGCTTGAGACAGGAGGTCCTGTCTGAGAGGAAGCTCCATTGGAGAGCCGTGAAGGAGAGATATTAGGTCCGCAAACCATATTCTTGTCGGCCAGTAAGGAGCCACCAGTATTATGTCGGCCCTTTCCTGGCGAACCTTGTCCAGAACTCCCGGGAGCAACGAGACTGGGGGAATGCGTACAGACGTAGCCTCGGCCACGTCTGTAGCATAGCATCCAGCCCTAGGGGTGCTGGGTGCTCCAGAGAGTACCACAGAGGGCACTGAGTTGACTCCTCTGTGGCAAATAGATCAACTTGAGCTCGTCCGTAGACTTTCCATATCAACTCCACCACCTCGGTGTGGAGTTTCCATTCCCCCGGCCTCGCGCCCTGCCTCGACAGGGCGTCTGCTCCCACATTCAACCGCCCGGGAATATATGCCGCTTTCAGTGAAAGGAGTTTTCCCTGGGCCCACAGGAGGATGCGGCTGACCAAATTGCATAGCAGGCGAGACCGCAAGCCCCCCTGGTGGTTGATATATGAGACCACCGTAGTGTTGTCCGTGTGGACCAACACATGGTTTCCCCTCAGGTCTGGGAGGAAGTGTTTTAGAGCTAGAAACACCGCCATCATCTCCAGCCGATTTATGTGCCAGGAGAGCTGGTGGTCCTCCCAGAGACCCTGAGCTGAGCGACCACTCATGATCGCCCCCCAGCCCGTGAGGGAAGCATCTGTCGTTAGCATTACGCGACGACGAGGAGTTCCCATCACGGGTCCTTGGGACAGGAACCAAGGCTTTTTCCACATGACCAGAGCACGAAGGCATCGCCGCGTGACTTTGATCATGCGAAAAGGATTTCCCCTCGGGGAAAACCCCTTGGTCCTGAGCCACCACTGTAAGGGTCTCATGTGCAGAAGGCCAATAGTAATAACGTTGGACGCAGCTGCCATCAGACCCAGCAGTCTCTGAAACTGTTTTACAGTGAGTGACTGGCCTAACTTCACCCCATTCACGGCCCCGAGAATGGCATTCACACGAGCAGGAGTCAATTGCGCCTGCATCGTGGTGGAATCCCAGATTACACCTAGATAATTCGCAACCTGACTCGGGACCAGCACACTCTTTTTGGCATTGAGTCTCAACCCAAGCTTCTTTATGTGTGACAGAACAACATCTCGATGTTGAACTGCTAGTCGCTCTGTTTGAGCTAGTATCAACCAATCGTCGATATAGTTCAGTACGCGGATGCCCTGGAGTCTCAGCGGAGCCAGCGCTGCGTCCACGCACTTCGTGAACGTGCGGGGTGATAGAGATAGGCCGAAAGGAAGGACCCTGTATTGGTAAGCTTCGCCCCTGAAAGCGAACCTGAGGAACTTCCTGTGAGAAGGATGGATGGATACATGGAAATAGGCGTCTTTCAGATCTATTGCCACAAACCAGTCCTCGGACCTGATCTGTGGGATAATCTGTTTGAGTGTGAGCATTTTGAACTTCAACTTTTTTACAGATCGATTTAACACACGTAAATCTATGATCGGACGCAACCCTCCATCCTTCTTTGGAACAATGAAGTAGCGGCTGTAAAAGCCTGACATTTTGCTGGGAGGAGGAACCCTCTCTATAGCTCCTTTTTGCAAAAGCGTCGTAACTTCTTGTTCCATCACCAGAGACTGCTCTGGGGCTACCACTGTGTGGAGAACCCCATTGAACTTGGGCGGTCGAGAACCGAACTGAATTCTGTAACCCTGTTGTATCATGAGCAGCACCCATTTCGAAATGTTCGGGAGACGTTTCCATTCTTCCATATATTCTACTAAGGGAACCAGTCTCTCGAGACTGGTCTCTGGTGTTTTTTGAGCACTTGGCTCGTTCATCTGGCGCAGCGCACCGGCAGACAAACGAATCGAGCGCTGACCGATCCCCCTCGGAGGATCGGTGGAGACCGCTGCGCCCTGACGCACGCTGGGTGGCAGGGTTGGCAGGACGGCCCCCTGAGGGCACCGGGGTAGAATGGGCGCCCGAGATGATAATTGAATTACCCCGGAGGGGACTGCCCTCAAAGGTCCCAAATGACTGGCGTCAGGACCTTTTCTTGGAAGCCTTCCGGGAGATAATGACGGTCCTCAGATCCGTCCTACCCCCGGAAGGCTTCGCCTGTGCTGACCGCCCCGGTCCCCAAGCTTTCTGCGGGGGAGCCCGGGTGGCCACACTGGCTTTCTGCTGCGCCCTGTGCGCCGAGGAGCTGGCTATCGGCCGAGACTGCTCCCGCCCAGCAGTCTCGGGGGGATGAGAACGACGGGGGAGAAGCTTTTGGAACGCCGCTGACTGTTTGCGTGTCTCCTGAAACCTGTCGACGACAGATGTCACTGCATCGCCGAACAGGCCAGCAGGAGACAACGGCGCGTCCATCAGGACGTTTTTATCCTTTTCCTTGATGTCGGATAAATTAAGCCATAGATGCCTCTCCGTGGCCACCAGGGCTGCCATAGAGCGGCCGATTGATTTGGCCGTCTCCTTGGTGGCCCGGAGAGCTAGATCTGTTGCCTTTCTAAGTTCCTGAATGGCTTCAAATGATGCTTCCCCACTCTCATCTATTTCCCCCAGCAGGTCGGCTTGGTATGCCTGCAAGATAGACATAGTATGCAGGCATGCCGCCGCTTGACCTGCCGCCGAATAAGCCTTGCCCACTAAGCTGGAGGTTGTTTTTAATGGCTTAGTGGGCAACGTCGGGGTCTTAAGGGACGATGCAGACTCGGGAGAGAGATAGCTCGCGAGCGTCTCTTCCACCCGAGGCATCGCCCCATAGCCGTGGTGTTTCAGCCCCATGATGTTACTGTATAATGATGTTTGGGGGCTGTAAACACGATATTGAACTGGTTTCTTCCACGACCTCGACACCTCGGTGTGGAGGTCGGGAAAGAACGGCAGACCCCGGCGCTGGGGTAGTGACCGCGTTGGAAGAAATCTTTCATCAAGCTTGCTTTTAGGTTGATTTTCCCTTTTTTCTACGGGCCAGTCTATGTTTAACTTTTCAACTGCCCTGGTCACTACCTCCAAAAGCTCCTCGTGCGCTGGAGATGAGGATGGCGGTCCCTCATCTCCTTCTTCGGCACCCTCCACATCAACCTCCTCGGAGGAAGACATGTTGAGTGCCGGTGTCTCTCTCCGGGGGGAAGAAACCGCAGCGCGTGCTTCCGCCACCAGAGGAGAGACACTGGATTCAGCAGGTAAGGGGAGCGATAGGGCAGGACCCGTCTCTCCCCCCTCTGCTAAATCCATTTGTGAACCCCACGAGTGCAGCCTTCGCTGTGCCTCAGCAGCAGCGGGACCGGACCCGCGGGGAACAAAGAGCGCCCGGCGTGAACGCAGCACTCTGAGAGTGAGCCGCTCGCAGTGCACACAGACAGCTCCCTCGAGAGCTGCCTGTGCGTGCTCAACTCCCAGGCATTTTACACACATATCGTGTGTATCCCCGTCCGTAATGAAGCGCGGACAGGGAGGAACACACTTAGTAAAGTTTTGCTGCTTTTCCGCCATTTATATATATATATATTTGTCTTATTTTGTGACTGTGAAACTCTTGTCCTCAGACGAAGAGATGAGTGTATGCAATGTGCAGGGACAAACAACAGTAAATAAGACAGACAAGATACAGATAGCGCTTGCTGAAGACAACAGAAGCTGGCGTTCTCTGTTTCTGGGTATGCTTTATAGTTTCCTGGTCCGTGACGTCACCCGCCTCTGACGTCACATCTTCTCATTGGTTGGATACAGAGGTGCTTCACGAACACAAAATGCAGAGGGTTCCCATCACGTCATTGACGTAGCGTCGATAGTTCCCACGAAAGGGAACTACGATCCCTAGAACCCTTATCATGCCCTCCCGTTCCCATCTAATAGCTTCCCCTCTTACATCAAGTAAAGTAGCTCTACGATTTCGATGTACCAACTGTTTTAATTCCCTTCGAAGGGCAGAATTCAATACATACTCTACAAATTGGTCCTGCAAAAGAACCTCAGAATTGGGCATACCATTGGGAGCATTTTTAATTAATTTTGACATTAAGCCAAGGAGGGCATGTGGAAATTCCTGAAGTGTCTCCCCCTCTAATTGTTATCGAGAAAAGAAATTCTCCTGTAAAACAATATATGAATCAGGGCAGCCATACAGCTCAGTAAGTATTTGAATAACCCTCTCTGGATCTTCCCGGTCTTCCCTGGGCCTAAATTTTATTTCCTCCCTGGCTTCCCCTTCTAAATGATCATACAAAAAGTGTGCTTTATTTATAATATATAAGTGGCGAACATGCATACTAGTCTTTACTTCCTCTAACCAATCAGTCAAAGAAATTCCGGTGGACATTTCCTCTCCCTAGGGACATAAATCAACCTTTCTGTCACTACTGAATTACCATTGGAGGGAGACCTTGGGCCCACGTCTACCCCTCTATCATTAGACTCAAAGGGTGCAACACCAGGAATTGCCTGAACCTCGAATCGTTCTTGACGCACGCGCTCGTTATCAGCCTTAAGTTGGGCCACCAAGTCTCGCAATTGCTGCATCTCATCCTCCATAATGACAGTCTGTATAGAAAAAAAAAAAACAGGGAGAGGAAAGTACAAAAGAAAAAAAACAAAAACAAAAAAAAAAACAAAATCAAACAAAACAAATCAGTCACACAAAAATAACAGTCACGTCTCTGCCTAGCATCTACCCAGGAAAAAAATAAAATATAGTTATACCCAAAAAGAAATTTTCAACCAAAAGGAATTACAATAAAATGAAGGACCCTGCTGGTTCGGTAGGAATTAAAGACAGAGACATGACTTTCCACAAATATAATATTAATTTATTTCACAAATCAACAACTGTAAAATCTTCTTAAAAGGAGAATCTCTTCAGCAGTTGACCAGTTAGTTACTCACAATTACTATGGGACCAGTATGAGTTTCACAGAAGGGACACAAACCACAGCAATCAGTGCATCACCATCATTAGAAATAAGTGATAAAAACAAATACAAAAACAAAAAGACAAAAAAGACAATTCTCTCCCCTTCCGTTAAATCTCAATATTACAGCTCCTCAAATAATGCAAATAAACACATGGCAAACATTACTGATAAAAAAAAAATAAAAAAAATAAATAAATAAATAAAAATTAAAAAATACAATAAATGCAAAAGATAAATCACAATTAATATTGCACAATAATCCGAACTGCTTCACAAAAGGAGAAGAATGCAAAGCAGGTTAGTTTAATATACTTGCAAGGAGGACGAAAGCTTTCAGCACTTGTTCCAACTGGTCATACAGATAGATTGGGCAGAATAATCTTTAAAAACACGGTTAAAATAAACGGCGCAAGACCGCGACGTCTACAGCCAGTCGTATCCTAGATGAAAAACGGGAACATGGAGCGGATATATGAAAACCAGTGGAAACGCGTATGTGGTAAAGATTCTTGTGTAGTGGGAAGGAAGAGGACAGGGGTCATCTTTGGCTGCTGACAGTCTTTATTCTCACCAGAGAAAATATAACACATAAACAAAAGGACGGTGCAACGCACACTCAATAATTCCACATCCAAGGACGGGCTTCACTCCAACACGGCTCACTCACCGTGACTGTCAGCAGTCTCTCTCTCTCCCCCGCTCCTGCTTCTCCTGGCGTTTTATCCTGTCTCCACGCCAATTACTGGAACAAGAAACAGGTGTTCGTGATTTACATTCAACCTGTTCAATCACAGCGCCTCCCCGGACGCTCCCTCCTGTTGCAGACCCCGCTAAACCACGCCCCCCTCGCCACATACCCCCACCGCCCGACTCAGTAATATCCCGCCAGCCCGAGGAACTCTTACCTCCTTTTTGGTCTTGGGACGCGGACAGGTTGCAACCGCTGCTGTCTTATCAATTTGGGGACGCACCTGTCCATATCCCAAGTGGAAGCCCAGATACCTTACTTCCATGTGACCAATTGCACACTTCTTCAGGTTGGCCGTGAGCCCAGCCCCTCTCAGCGATCTCAGGACAGCCCTCAAATGCTGCATATGCCGCTGCCAATCATTACTAAAAATAATAATGTCATCCAGATAGGCAGCCGCATATGCAGCATGGGGCCGTAAAATCTTGTCCATGAGTCGCTGAAAGGTAGCCGGCGCCCCGAACATCCCGAACGGAAGGGTCACGAATTGGTGTAATCCAAACGGCGTCGTGAAAGCGGTCTTTTCTTTGGATAATGGAGACAAGGGGATCTGCCAATACCCTTTCGTTAAGTCCAGTGTCGAATAAAAGAGAGCTGTACCAAGCCAGTCAAGCAATTCGTCCACACGTGGCATTGGATACGCGTCGAATTTCGACACTGCACTCACCTTGCGATAATCCACACAGAACCGCACTGAGCCGTCCGTTTTGGGAACCAAAACTAACGGGCTCGCCCAGTTACTGCTGGATTCCTCTATTACCCCCATTTCAAGCATTACCTCTAATTCTGCCTGAACCACTTTTTTTTGTGTTCAGGTAACCTATACGGCCGGCTGCGAATCACCGAACCCGGCTCTGTCTCGATGTGGTGCTGAATGAGGACAGTACGGCCCGGTAGGGGAGAGAACACGTCGGCAAACTCAGCCTGTAATTTGGAAACATCAGTGAGCTGTGAGGGCGAAAGGTGATCTCCTCCCGGGACCAGAGCGAGGGATTGTTTTTTTACATTCACCTCTGGCCCGAGATCATCCTCTCCGCTAATCACCGTCGCCATTATCACTGATTCCGCCTCACTCCACTTTTTCAGGAGGTTGAGGTGATAAATTTGACGTGCCCCTCTCCTATCGTACCGTATTACTTCATAATCGAGATTCACCAAAGAGAAGCTCAAAGGGGGAAAACCCTGTGGAGGCTTGCGGGACCTCTCGCACAGGGATTTATCCCAATTTTTGGCGTCTTCATGAACGAACTTACGAATCATGGATTTAAGCGTGCGATTAAAACGTTCGACCAACCCGTCCGTTTGTGGGTGAAAGACGCTGGTTCGAATCGATTTAATGCCCAACATTTCGTACAGTTTGCGTAGCGTACGTGACATAAACGCCGTGCCTTGATCAGTGAGGATTTCTTTCGGAATCCCCACTCGGGAGATTAACCTGTTAACCCGCACTGTCACGCCGACACACCAAAGCTTCTTTGTTTAAATTAGCTCAAATTTACTGTTAGATTTAATATAATTACCTTGACAAACTATACATCATTAAAAAGATCTAAGACTCGAGCTTCAATTTTTAATCATTAATTTACACTCAACATCGTATAGTGACCGTTATTTGTTAATATGCGTCGGGAGTTATGAATATGAGAAACGGAGTCGTTACCTTTTCATTGAAATATGAGCGTCAGCTTCAGCCATTGAGAAAAAAACTGTACGATCATCATGAAAAAACTCCACAAAATAACATCCCTCTGGGCTTTTAGCGTAAAAGCATGCACATTTGGAGAAATATTGATGGACTGTCATACATTTATGTCAATTTTCTATACAGAGGAGTCATATTTATTCAATTTTTACCCAAAACACGCTGTTGTTATTATATGAGCGCTGTATACACTGACTACTGTGTGTCCAACACATACCAGTAGCCGGAGGGCGCTCTGTGCACCTTTAGTCCATAAATTATACAGCATGAACAAGAGGCAGTCATGTGACATACACAGAACTAACAGAGGCTACCAGACATCGCTATAATCATTGATATAAACATACAGAACGTCACTTTTGAAAGTAATAAATACACGATTGTGACGATATGTGGTTTATCTGTGTTCTTCACGCCATGTCAGGTAACGTTATTCATAATAGTAGATTATATTTATAATGCAATGCTAATCGAGATAGTTTTTCTCATTGTGCAGAATAGCCTAAAATTATATATTTTCTGTCTGATTTTTGATCCAAAGCCACATCTCATCAAAGAAGGTTATTTAAAACAATCGACTAGTAAGTTTGGAGAAAAAACGTGGTTTTAATCTTATAAATTGTCGTGTTTTGATGGTGTGCTAAGCTAACATGCTAACGAGCCCAGAGATGCACCTGTTCTAATCTAAAGCTGATGCAAATAAATTATTTTTAATCGTAAAGCTCAGGTTTTTTTTCTCTTTTTTTCCAAGAAGGGCATTAGATGCAGTTTGGAAGAAGGTGAAGTGAGAAGTTTGGTGAATGAAATGAGGGATTAAATCATCTTGAATAGAACATCAGTAATTACAATAGAGACAAAAGAAAAGAATAATTAGAGCCATAAGATGGCTGGAGAGGTGTGAATGTGTTCAGGGGAGATTGAAACTGAATGGGGCACTTAGCACCACAAACACAATATAGACAATACCCTTGAATAGATGACAATAAACATCAGTTAACATTTTAGAGTCCTTTCTAAATAAAGTCTCATGACATGGTCTTGGAAAACATGTAATAAAACTCAGAGTTTTAAACCTATCATCTTCAGATTTGAAATATAACATGGTCAGACATGTGGCTTTAGCTGCAGTGCATTTCTAGATTGCCACAAGGCCAACTTCACTTTCATTTTCATAAATATATTTCATAAAAATAAATTTCTAATGACTTTTCAAAATTTCAAAGCTATTTTAAACTATTTTCTTCTTTGTGACAATAATTAATTATGAGCTTACCATAAACTGCAAAGTGTCTGCTTTCAAATGATACCTTACTTATGCTTTTAGTGCAAAGGGTTTATGAACTGTATCTGTTTTAGTTTGGGTATGTCATTTTTTGGGATTTTCCAAAAGCGGGGGTGCTGGCTAACAGGTTAAACTGAAGAGGGCGTCCGCAACACTCTTAGCGGAAATGTTGCGGAGAGCCACTGCTTCTGGATATCGTGTTGCATAATCCACAATGACTAATGCAAAACGATGCCCTCTCGCTGATTGCTCTAATGGCCCGATGAGGTCCATGCCAATTCGTTCGAAGGGGACCTGCATTAATGGAAGGGGGCGCAAAGGCGCTTTTGGAATGGCCGGAGGATTTACCAGCTGACATTCACGACAAGACGCGCACCACCTGCGCACGTTCTCTTGAATGCCCGGCCAAAAGAATCGGGCCATGAGGCGATTTAGTGTCGCTGTTTGTCCTAAGTGTCCAACCATTGGGTTAGAGTGAGCCGCATGGAAAAGCATTTCCCTGCGGCTCTTTGGTACTAATAACTGGGTTGTATCTTCTTTTGACTGAGTGTCTTGGGTCACTCGATACAACCTATCTTTAATAATCGCAAAATAGGGATAAGTCAGTGGTTGTCCAGGCTGGAGAGGCTGACCCTCGATCGTGCTGACCCTCTCAAACGCATTTTTCAGCGTGTCATCGTGAGACTGCTCCAGGGGGAAATCATCCCTCTGAGTTCCCCTGAGGCAGTCACCACTGGTCCCCGATCAGTCTCCCCGCCTGCACTCACACTTCCTTTCCCCGCGAGCATCTACTCCAATAGGCACCCGAACATAAATGTCCCAATAATTTATTAAATGCGGGCCAATTCGTCCCCAAAATTATCGAGTGCCGGAGGTGTGGATTATCTGCCACCTCCACACTATGCTTTTGTCCCCTAAATAGAATCCTGACTGACACCAACGGATAACTCGCGATATCCCCGTGCACACACCGTACCTTAACCATGCGGCCTGTATCCAATGCCCCGGATGAAATCAGGCTTTGATGCACAGAGGTTTGGTTACGGATGATTGAGAACGGGCCGGATGATTGGCGTGGAGAGAGGGGAGAAGCAGGCGCGGGGTCCAGCCCGGCGGTGGCCAGACCCGCCCTCCTGGGCGGGGCTCTCGGCGCCATGAACGGCCGATAATCCATTCCACCCCGCCCCCGGGGCGGAACACGAGGAGAGAGAGAGAGGAGGAAGAGAGGGAGATAGAGAGACAGATGGCAGGGGTTCGCCGACCCCTGGGCACGCAACCAAGTGGTCCTCCGCCAATTGGATGGCCGAATCCAGCGACGTGGGCCGGTGGCACTGGACCCACTCTGCGGTCTTCTTCGGAAGCCGAGTGGTGAACTGTTCCAGCACCACCCGATCGATCATCTGCTCCACGTCACCTCCGTCAGCCATCAGCCATTTGCGGCACGAGTCCTGGAGCTGTTGGGCCAACATGAAGGGCCAGCCCGCCTCCCCCAGCTCCAGAGACCGGAACCGCTGACGGTGCTGCTCGGGGGAGCGGCCGACCCGCTGCAGGATGGCCCTCTTGAGATCATTGAAGACCAGGAGGTTCTGGATGGGCAGCTGCTGCGCTGCCACCTGCGACTCGCCCGAGAGCAGCGGGACGAGCCGCATGGGCCACTGGTCCCGGGGCCAACCTGACACCTCAGCAGCCTTTTCAAATAGGTCCAGGAGGGCCTCCGGGTCATCTTGCGGGCACATTTTCTGCTTTCAAATAAAGAAAACATTACCACCATCTAAACTATGTTATGCCAGTAGCCATTTTTGAGGGTATCTTTAGTTTTAAATGCTGAATGCACTTAACGTTCTCTTGAATCTGCAAAATCAGTCTTCATCTTTACCACCACCATTGCCTTGAAATTATCCTCGGCCATGTCTAATGACCTGCAGGAATAAACACTATGATAGAAACACATTAGTTCAAAATCACACAGCCTCATGAATTCAGGGATTCATCATCCTGCTGAATCCCAAACTTCTATACAATTCTTGCCAATAGGGCAACCAACATCATGTTACTAAATTTTACTCTGGTCTCCCCAGAAATTACGGACAATCATCTCATGTTCTCAGTCAGCTCTTGAAAGCTCATTCCCATCAGCTCTATATCAATACTCTTTTTCATCAGGGTCTTGTCCCCTGGCATAGTTGCTTGTCACAATGAAAAACAAGCCCTCTCGGGAATGCGGTTTCTGGTGAGTGGTATAGAGGAGCATTTTTGGGTCAGACTGCTGTTCTTCTCACAGGTCATCCCCCTTCATGATGCTGCTGGCCTCACAGACATCCTGCTCAACTCTTATACCCATCTCACATAAACACCTCCCATTAGGGTAGATGCCCAGTGGCGGCGGCGGCAACCCCCTGCCTTAGGTTGTCCTCTGTCTGGCCAAAGAGGATCTTACCCGTCATTGAGAAATCACCTTGTGCACACTGGTTACCGCTTTTTCCCATCATTCCAGATCTTTGACCGTTTTCTTCACCAGAATCAGGTGTTTACTGGAGCATAGGGAAGTTGCATTCAAGAGCCACCAGAGCCATTGGACTGCCTAATAGTGTTAAAACATGGAGACAGGTTAATAACAGCACATTTTAATCACTAAAATCATTAGACTGTGCATTCTCTCAGCAGCAACATATCAGTGCTGAGACTGTTCAAAGTGATTTTAATTCTCACAACTGTCCATTCAGTGTAGTGTTTTGCCACATCTGTAACCGGAGCCATCGGCCCTGAACATGGTGGTAACAAAGATCAGACAAAAAAAAAAAAAAAAATACTGGTCATAGAAGAAATTCTTCAAAATAGTCACTTCTGTCCTTCAAGGTTTATATTACTCATTTAAAAACCTCTTTACACTCATTGAGTTTTCCTTTAACAAATTTAAAAGTTAATTTCCCTCTTCATGGAAATAATTTCTTTTCACATCTCTGTGTCCATGATTTTCAACTGAGACACTGTGCTTCACTATAAATAGCTTGTTATCTCTTATGACACAAGCTCAGATAGCAGCATTTAGCTGACTTTGAATGAGAGAAACTGAGGATTTCAGGACTGGTACTCTGCCTTTTATAACTTTTAACATCAAACTTTATCTACTGTCTTTTGACTCTGGCCCAGCTTAAGACTTTGCCAGAAATGACATTAATTTCCAAATAAACAACTGTTTATATTTGTCTTTTACTCACACATCATGGAAATTAGAGGTTACAAATTTCCAGTCAGGTTGAGTCTTTGTTACAACTGGCAGTCTAATTTTTTCTGCCATTTAACTTTTGACCATCAAAAACCACACCTTTAGACATTAAAGGTCCTAAATCATTTTAGTCATTTAGTCATTTAGTCACATTGGGATAGCGATGAGTTCATCACATAAAAACATACTTGAGACTGTTCAACCTTTTTCCCCAAAGTGAAACATTCTTTTAGAACTTTCATTTTTACTTTTATAAAATTATTTTTTTCCTGCTATATTTGCCTTCATCATAGCCACTTATCTCACTATCAAATAGTTAGTCTGCAGATGCAAAACACATTATCAATATGGTTTCTACTGTTTTTCAGAACCACAATATTATTTTAATCATATTTCTACTACTTGGTTGGACTGACAGCCTTATAGCCGCTTTCTCCTTCAACCATTCTTATATAAATTGTCGTTCTCTAGACATCTAATGTCATGCATCCATTTAATGGATGAATAAACAAAACTTTTTTGTAAGTTACATTCACATCGAACTTCTTCCCTACATGCCAATTCTTTCTGCATTAACCTCCTTACCCTTCTGTCTGCTTCCTCTAGCCTACAATCTATTGTCTGCTTACATTTCACACACTCATTGCTCTCACACAACACAGTATCCCCAAATCGCAGTTCTCTTCAACTCATTCCCTTACGACCTTATGTCTTATGACCACTCAACATTCCCTCTTCTGGGAAACCTCAATACTGGTACGTCATATTTTACAACACCCCTTATCACTTCACTTTTTGCAAGCTTGCTCTGGGATTCCCCATTTTGACTCTCCCGGCTCCTGTGGATTTTAACTCTTCGGCGCACACCTAATAATCTGCAGACGTTTCCACCAGATCCGATTGACAGCCCCAACCGGACGAGCTTGAGCAACTGCTCCACGACCTTTTTGATCCAAGGCCTCACGGGCTACTTGCAGACTTAAGCATTTAGACAAACGATGTTACTGCACTCGCGATCAGTTTTGGGGACGTCTTGATCGCCCTGCTTTTTGGTTATTTAAATTGTGTTATGCAGCCTCGTGCAATCTGCTTCGGTGGACCCCCCAGCGTCCACAGACTGCCTCTCTGCACACCACAACTCAAATTTTCTTTCCCAATTCACTGTTACTGTTACTGATTATTTAAATTGTGTTACACAGCCTTGTACAATCTGCTTCTGCGGACCCCCCAGCTTCCACAGACTGCCTCTCTGTACACCACAATTCAAATGTTTACTGTTACTGACTGTACTGACTGTTACTGACTACTACTGACTATTACTGACTACTGCAGTCGATCTCAATCCCACAAAACCCTCCGGACTGCGACCACAGGTTTGTCCCATTTCCTAATTATAATTTTCAAATCATAAATTCCCCCTTTTTTTTTTCTTTTTTTTTTCACTTTTTCTATTCAAAAACCTATTTTACCCACATAAACTCATATTTAATTCACTTAAATCACAAATTTTTCAATTTTTCCTGTTGCCTAATCTTCAAAATTTTACCAAATCACACTTAGTCTTAATTCCCCATAAAATTTTAATTTATCTCTTACCAGAGAGTCGTGTGTTCGTTTTCTGATTCCAGTGGTGTCCCCCTCTGGACCCTGGTGGTCGGCCCCTCATCCCTTAATCTATTCGGGGTAGGGCTGAGACTACTATTAAGTCCAGGATGATCAGTCACCGTCCGCTCTCGGGTCCAAAAGGCACATCCAAGGAATCCCACTTTCTGACACCAATTGTTGTGGCAAAAAAATCAACTCAGACTCTACTGCATAAGAGATAAACATGTCCAATTGTCCTTAAAGCTTTTATTTCTTGCAAGAAAGGTCAGACAGGTCACACAGAAACACAAGTAGCTGCAGAGTGTAAGACAAAGAACAAAAGCTTCCCCTCACTTTTATATCTCTAACTTCCAAGGCCAAAGCCTCTGTCCTTGTACCATATTTGGAACATCTCTTAGCAGCTGTAACTTTCCACACATTGTTAGCACAGACATGTTTTTAACATACATCTTGCATTTCCCATACCATAACTTGCTCTTTCTATTTCTGACATCTATGTTAACACTATGTTAAACATTACCACTTAAGCCAACATCATACCATGTTCCATAAGCATCATATTTCACAAGAATACAGGTAAAAAACATATGAAAAATTAAAATTTCCACAACAGGTGAAACTTTTAACTGCCTCCATGGATCCTTTGACGGTTTGGCTGGAAATGCGTGAGGAGGCGTCGCCTCTTCAAACCAAACTCCTGCACTGTAGTTAGAGAAGAGGGGGTTAAGAGTGGGAAAGCATAGTCTCATGTGACCAGAGACTGAGGAAACTGCTCTTTTTTGATAATGTGGGTACCATGCAGAAGAGAAATAAACTCTGAACAAAAGATTTTCCACCCAGTCTGGTCATCCCCGTAGTGGAAGGAGCAGTGCGGTGCCACCTCCTGGACAAGAACTTCTCCCTCAATCTCTAGGTCACCCATCTCAGGGATGCTGCATCACCTTACTGCAGCCTGGATGTTGGCTGCTGCTCGTGTCACACCAGAGCAGATCTTCAAATCTTCCTTTCATAGGCAAGATCATTGAAAAACTTGTTTTCAATCAGATGAACAAATTCTTAAGCTCGAATGGATACTTCGACAACTTTCAGTCTGATTTCTGACCACATCACAGCACAGAGACAGTGCCCATAAAGATAATAAATGATATTCGCCTAAATACTGATACTGGTAAAATATAAATGCTTGTTCTACTTGATCTTAGTACTGCGTTTGACACTATCGATCACAACATACTTCTTGACAGACAGGAAAACTGGGTCGGGCTTTCTAGGATGGTCCTTAAATGGTTCAGGTCATACTTAGAAGGGAAAGGAAATTATGTGAGTATAGATGACCATAAGTCTGAATGGACATGCTAATAGAATACAAATTTAACAGATCACTAAGATCATCAGGATCAAGTCACTTAGAAATACCAAGGGTTCATTTAAAGCAAGGAGAGTCTGCTTTTAGCTGTCATGCCAGCCGCAGCTGGAACCAGCTTCCAGAAGAGATCAGATGGGCTCCAACAGTAGTCACATTCAAATCCAGACTTAAAAAATATCTGTTTAGCTATGCATTAACTGATTGAGCACTGTGCTATGTCCAAACTGATTGCACTTTATTTTATGTGTATCATTTGTCTGGCTATCACCAGACCAAGCTCAGTTTAAAATTGAACATTGGTCTGGAGTGTCTGTATGTATTTTCTACTGCACAAGAGGCGTGATCAACGAGCATTATTCACGCAATTGGACAGTCCATCAACCAATCAGATCAATGGGATCCGGGTGACGTACTTTGCAGAGCGACGTGAAAACTGCAAACAGGTTTAGTTTGTATTGGTTTGTAGCATTGATCTGCGGTTTGCAGAAGCAGCAATGGCATCGAGCGATTTTTGCAGGTTGTGCAAAAAAACATGAAAGTGAGTGGTATTTACACCCACTCGAGCGATTTGTTTGCTAAACTGAAGAAGTCATTCAGCATCGTCGAGAGGTTAAAAGGAATTGGATTGACGGTTGTGATTGCCGTCGCTTCTCTATCGTCATCGTGTTATACCCGCCAATAGCGAGCAAGGTGGATAAGCCAGTCTGTGATTGGTTCCCGCAAAAGTGTAAGAGAAGCAGTAGAAATGAATGTACGGGTTTCCAGACTGAGTTGCCGGGCAAAATCAAATCGCCGGCAGATCAGGCTGGGTTTACCCAGTCTAGTGTATCATCTATTATTTCTTTTAATTATTTTTCTTGTTTTTATTTCATTTTGAATGCATCTAATATAAATCTTTTATGCATCCTCTTTTTATTTCTTTTTATTTCTAATGCATTTTAAATCTTGATGTCTGGTTGAAAGAGCTGGGAGAATTAGGAAGTAAGCATTTGTTATCCCTGGATGGAGCTCTGGATGAAGCTAGTCCAGGAAGATTTGTCTGTAAGGGTACTGTTTAAACGCACAGCTACTTGACAAATATAAATATTTTTACAGTTATAACCCCAGCGCAAGGAAGACCCATTTAGATCTGAGTCACGTCGTCTGTTTTAACGATGTTTTTAACACCTTTCTGGACCTCAGAAGGTGCAATATCATTGCTGCCTATGTGTGGATCAGATACCCTTGGATTTCATCAAAAAAAAAAATCTTAATTTGTGTTTCAAAGACAAACGAAGGTCTAACAGGTTTGGGACAACATGAGTGTGAGTATTTGATGACGCAATTTTCATTTTTGGGTGAACTAACCCTTTGAGATGCTGCCTGTGAGATGGGGCATCGAGAAAGCAAACTTTGCCTGCTTCCTTTATCTCAACCAGTTTCAGCCAGAGATGACATTGTTGGACCACCAAGGTGGACATCGCCTGGCAAAAGGCCTGCATGGTGAGCCTGATGGACTTTCAGGAGGGCCATAGCATGCAGGGTGGAGGCAGCCTGTCCATCAGCACTGTAAAGGCGTGTGCACACTATGCGATTTTGGCCATGATTTGAGAATTTGAGATTTGAGAATCCTAAAAGAGTCCTATAATCCTAGGCTAAAATCTGTAGTCTTTGATCGCTAGTTTGACATGTTCACAGACAGCTGATTTATGACCGTTGCGATCAAATTTTACCTCCAACGAAATTCTAGCAGTGTCAGAAGATTTGGCACACAATCCTGCAGTGACTTCTCCTACAACATTTTTCAAGACAAGCCGTGATCAAAATTGCCAGTTGCGGCACTTTGCGAGCAGTAATGCGCTGCAATTGCACGCTCTACCTGAGGAATCTACACATAACCACCATTGAGAGTAGTGAGAGTGGAGGAAGCAAGTAAGCAGCTTCAGGCAGTAAAAGGGCAGGAGGATGTTGTGCTTATAGGTTTGGGATTATTTTTCTTTTCTTTTTTTAAATTAATTTATTTATTGCCAGAAGCATACTTCACTGTATTCTACAAAGTGTCTTCCTTTTTTGATGTTATGATTATTATTATTCATTTATTTTTTTATTTAATTTTTTTTATTAATAATATAAAATTTAAATCTAAAATGATACATTTTAAATTGAATCCATTATTGAATTATTTTTATAAACTCTGAAGCACAGTGAGTCTGCAATAAAATGGTCTTCAATAAAAAATCCACATTCAAACCAAAATATCTGAAGCTCAAATGGATACTTCGACAACTTTCAATCTGGTTTCTGACCACATCACAGAGAACGATAAAGATAAAGAGCTATAACTGTCATATCCTCCTGTGTATTAACTGAAGCGGTCCTCTGCTGTACAGAGGGAGCAGACCAGTGAATAGCGGAAGGGGACTCCACCTTTTTCAAGGTACTGATCTCTGATCTCCCCCCGGGACCAGAGCGAGGGATTGTTTTTTTACATTCACCTCTGGCCCGAGATCATCCTCTCCGCTAATCACCGTCGCCATTATCACTGATTCCGCCTCACTCCACTTTTTCAGGAGGTTGAGGTGATAAATTTGACGTGCCCCTCTCCTATCGTACCGTATTACTTCATAATCGAGATTCACCAAAGAGAAGCTCAAAGGGGGAAAACCCCGTGGAGGCTTGCGGGACCTCTCGCACAGGGATTTATCCCAATTTTTGGCGTCTTCATGAACGAACTTACGAATCATGGATTTAAGCGTGCGATTAAAACGTTCGACCAACCCGTCCGTTTGTGGGTGAAAGACGCTGGTTCGAATCGATTTAATGCCCAACATTTCGTACAGTTTGCGTAGCGTACGTGACATAAACGCCGTGCCTTGATCAGTGAGGATTTCTTTCGGAATCCCCACTCGGGAGATTAACCTGTTAACCCGCACTGTCACGCCGACACACCAAAGCTTCTTTGTTTAAATTAGCTCAAATTTACTGTTAGATTTAATATAATTACCTTGACAAACTATACATCATTAAAAAGATCTAAGACTCGAGTTTCAATTTTTAATCATTAATTTACACTCAACATCGTATAGTGACCGTTATTTGTTAATATGCGTCGGGAGTTATGAATATGAGAAACGGAGTCGTTACCTTTTCATTGAAATATGAGCGTCAGCTTCAGCCATTGAGAAAAAAACTGTACGATCATCATGAAAAAACTCCACAAAATAACATCCCTCTGGGCTTTTAGCGTAAAAGCATGCACATTTGGAGAAATATTGATGGACTGTCATACATTTATGTCAATTTTCTATACAGAGGAGTCATATTTATTCAATTTTTACCCAAAACACGCTGTTGTTATTATATGAGCGCTGTATACACTGACTACTGTGTGTCCAACACATACCAGTAGCCGGAGGGCGCTCTGTGCACCTTTAGTCCATAAATTATACAGCATGAACAAGAGGCAGTCATGTGACATACACAGAACTAACAGAGGCTACCAGACATCGCTATAATCATTGATATAAACATACAGAACGTCACTTTTGAAAGTAATAAATACACGATTGTGACGATATGTGGTTTATCTGTGTTCTTCACGCCATGTCAGGTAACGTTATTCATAATAGTAGATTATATTTATAATGCAATGCTAATCGAGATAGTTTTTCTCATTGTGCAGAATAGCCTAAAATTATATATTTTCTGTCTGATTTTTGATCCAAAGCCACATCTCATCAAAGAAGGTTATTTAAAACAATCGACTAGTAAGTTTGGAGAAAAAACGTGGTTTTAATCTTATAAATTGTCGTGTTTTGATGGTGTGCTAAGCTAACATGCTAACGAGCCCAGAGATGCACCTGTTCTAATCTAAAGCTGATGCAAATAAATTATTTTTAATCGTAAAGCTCAGGTTTTTTTTTCTCTTTTTTGCCAAGAAGGGCATTAGATGCAGTTTGGAAGAAGGTGAAGTGAGAAGTTTGGTGAATGAAATGAGGGATTAAATCATCTTGAATAGAACATCAGTAATTATAATAGAGACAAAAGAAAAGAATAATTAGAGCCATAAGATGGCTGGAGAGGTGTGAATGTGTTCAGGGGAGATTGAAACTGAATGGGGCACTTAGCACCACAAACACAATATAGACAATACCCTTGAATAGATGACAATAAACATCAGTTAACATTTTAGAGTCCTTTCTAAATAAAGTCTCATGACATGGTCTTGGAAAACATGTAATAAAACTCAGAGTTTTAAACCTATCATCTTCAGATTTGAAATATAACATGGTCAGACATGTGGCTTTAGCTGCAGTGCATTTCTAGATTGCCACAAGGCCAACTTCACTTTCATTTTCATAAATATATTTCATAAAAATAAATTTCTAATGACTTTTCAAAATTTCAAAGCTATTTTAAACTATTTTCTTCTTTGTGACAATAATTAATTATGAGCTTACCATAAACTGCAAAGTGTCTGCTTTCAAATGATACCTTACTTATGCTTTTAGTGCAAAGGGTTTATGAACTGTATCTGTTTTAGTTTGGGTATGTCATTTTTTGGGATTTTCCAAAAGCGGGGGTGCTGGCTAACAGGTTAAACTGAAGAGGGCGTCCGCAACACTCTTAGCGGAAATGTTGCGGAGAGCCACTGCTTCTGGATATCGTGTTGCATAATCCACAATGACTAATGCAAAACGATGCCCTCTCGCTGATTGCTCTAATGGCCCGATGAGGTCCATGCCAATTCGTTCGAAGGGGACCTGCATTAATGGAAGGGGGCGCAAAGGCGCTTTTGGAATGGCCGGAGGATTTACCAGCTGACATTCACGACAAGACGCGCACCACCTGCGCACGTTCTCTTGAATGCCCGGCCAAAAGAATCGGGCCATGAGGCGATTTAGTGTCGCTGTTTGTCCTAAGTGTCCAACCATTGGGTTAGAGTGAGCCGCATGGAAAAGCATTTCCCTGCGGCTCTTTGGTACTAATAACTGGGTTGTATCTTCTTTTGACTGAGTGTCTTGGGTCACTCGATACAACCTATCTTTAATAATCGCAAAATAGGGATAAGTCAGTGGTTGTCCAGGCTGGAGAGGCTGACCCTCGATCGTGCTGACCCTCTCAAACGCATTTTTCAGCGTGTCATCGTGAGACTGCTCCAGGGGGAAATCATCCCTCTGAGTTCCCCTGAGGCAGTCACCACTGGTCCCCGATCAGTCTCCCCCGCCTGCACTCACACTTCCTTTCCCCGCGAGCATCTACTCCAATAGGCACCCGAACATAAATGTCCCAATAATTTATTAAATGCGGGCCAATTCGTCCCCAAAATTATCGAGTGCCGGAGGTGTGGATTATCTGCCACCTCCACACTATGCTTTTGTCCCCTAAATAGAATCCTGACTGACACCAACGGATAACTCGCGATATCCCCGTGCACACACCGTACCTTAACCATGCGGCCTGTATCCAATGCCCCGGATGAAATCAGGCTTTGATGCACAGAGGTTTGGTTACGGATGATTGAGAACGGGCCGGATGATTGGCGTGGAGAGAGGGGAGAAGCAGGCGCGGGGTCCAGCCCGGCGGTGGCCAGACCCGCCCTCCTGGGCGGGGCTCTCGGCGCCATGAACGGCCGATAATCCATTCCACCCCGCCCCCGGGGCGGAACACGAGGAGAGAGAGAGAGGAGGAAGAGAGGGAGATAGAGAGACAGATGGCAGGGGTTCGCCGACCCCTGGGCACGCAACCAAGTGGTCCTCCGCCAATTGGATGGCCGAATCCAGCGACGTGGGCCGGTGGCACTGGACCCACTCTGCGGTCTTCTTCGGAAGCCGAGTGGTGAACTGTTCCAGCACCACCCGATCGATCATCTGCTCCACGTCACCTCCGTCAGCCATCAGCCATTTGCGGCACGAGTCCTGGAGCTGTTGGGCCAACATGAAGGGCCAGCCCGCCTCCCCCAGCTCCAGAGACCGGAACCGCTGACGGTGCTGCTCGGGGAGCGGCCGACCCGCTGCAGGATGGCCCTCTTGAGATCATTGAAGACCAGGAGGTTCTGGATGGGCAGCTGCTGCGCTGCCACCTGCGACTCGCCCGAGAGCAGCGGGACGAGCCGCATGGGCCACTGGTCCCGGGGCCAACCTGACACCTCAGCAGCCTTTTCAAATAGGTCCAGGAGGGCCTCCGGGTCATCTTGCGGGCACATTTTCTGCTTTCAAATAAAGAAAACATTACCACCATCTAAACTATGTTATGCCAGTAGCCATTTTTGAGGGTATCTTTAGTTTTAAATGCTGAATGCACTTAACGTTCTCTTGAATCTGCAAAATCAGTCTTCATCTTTACCACCACCATTGCCTTGAAATTATCCTCGGCCATGTCTAATGACCTGCAGGAATAAACACTATGATAGAAACACATTAGTTCAAAATCACACAGCCTCATGAATTCAGGGATTCATCATCCTGCTGAATCCCAAACTTCTATACAATTCTTGCCAATAGGGCAACCAACATCATGTTACTAAATTTTACTCTGGTCTCCCCAGAAATTACGGACAATCATCTCATGTTCTCAGTCAGCTCTTGAAAGCTCATTCCCATCAGCTCTATATCAATACTCTTTTTCATCAGGGTCTTGTCCCCTGGCATAGTTGCTTGTCACAATGAAAAACAAGCCCTCTCGGGAATGCGGTTTCTGGTGAGTGGTATAGAGGAGCATTTTTGGGTCAGACTGCTGTTCTTCTCACAGGTCATCCCCCTTCATGATGCTGCTGGCCTCACAGACATCCTGCTCAACTCTTATACCCATCTCACATAAACACCTCCCATTAGGGTAGATGCCCAGTGGCGGCGGCGGCAACCCCCTGCCTTAGGTTGTCCTCTGTCTGGCCAAAGAGGATCTTACCCGTCATTGAGAAATCACCTTGTGCACACTGGTTACCGCTTTTTCCCATCATTCCAGATCTTTGACCGTTTTCTTCACCAGAATCAGGTGTTTACTGGAGCATAGGGAAGTTGCATTCAAGAGCCACCAGAGCCATTGGACTGCCTAATAGTGTTAAAACATGGAGACAGGTTAATAACAGCACATTTTAATCACTAAAATCATTAGACTGTGCATTCTCTCAGCAGCAACATATCAGTGCTGAGACTGTTCAAAGTGATTTTAATTCTCACAACTGTCCATTCAGTGTAGTGTTTTGCCACATCTGTAACCGGAGCCATCGGCCCTGAACATGGTGGTAACAAAGATCAGACAAAAAAAAAAAAAAAAAATACTGGTCATAGAAGAAATTCTTCAAAATAGTCACTTCTGTCCTTCAAGGTTTATATTACTCATTTAAAAACCTCTTTACACTCATTGAGTTTTCCTTTAACAAATTTAAAAGTTAATTTCCCTCTTCATGGAAATAATTTCTTTTCACATCTCTGTGTCCATGATTTTCAACTGAGACACTGTGCTTCACTATAAATAGCTTGTTATCTCTTATGACACAAGCTCAGATAGCAGCATTTAGCTGACTTTGAATGAGAGAAACTGAGGATTTCAGGACTGGTACTCTGCCTTTTATAACTTTTAACATCAAACTTTATCTACTGTCTTTTGACTCTGGCCCAGCTTAAGACTTTGCCAGAAATGACATTAATTTCCAAATAAACAACTGTTTATATTTGTCTTTTACTCACACATCATGGAAATTAGAGGTTACAAATTTCCAGTCAGGTTGAGTCTTTGTTACAACTGGCAGTCTAATTTTTTCTGCCATTTAACTTTTGACCATCAAAAACCACACCTTTAGACATTAAAGGTCCTAAATCATTTTAGTCATTTAGTCATTTAGTCACATTGGGATAGCGATGAGTTCATCACATAAAAACATACTTGAGACTGTTCAACCTTTTTCCCCAAAGTGAAACATTCTTTTAGAACTTTCATTTTTACTTTTATAAAATTATTTTTTTCCTGCTATATTTGCCTTCATCATAGCCACTTATCTCACTATCAAATAGTTAGTCTGCAGATGCAAAACACATTATCAATATGGTTTCTACTGTTTTTCAGAACCACAATATTATTTTAATCATATTTCTACTACTTGGTTGGACTGACAGCCTTATAGCCGCTTTCTCCTTCAACCATTCTTATATAAATTGTCGTTCTCTAGACATCTAATGTCATGCATCCATTTAATGGATGAATAAACAAAACTTTTTTGTAAGTTACATTCACATCGAACTTCTTCCCTACATGCCAATTCTTTCTGCATTAACCTCCTTACCCTTCTGTCTGCTTCCTCTAGCCTACAATCTATTGTCTGCTTACATTTCACACACTCATTGCTCTCACACAACACAGTATCCCCAAATCGCAGTTCTCTTCAACTCATTCCCTTACGACCTTATGTCTTATGACCACTCAACATTCCCTCTTCTGGGAAACCTCAATACTGGTACGTCATATTTTACAACACCCCTTATCACTTCACTTTTTGCAAGCTTGCTCTGGGATTCCCCATTTTGACTCTCCCGGCTCCTGTGGATTTTAACTCTTCGGCGCACACCTAATAATCTGCAGACGTTTCCACCAGATCCGATTGACAGCCCCAACCGGACGAGCTTGAGCAACTGCTCCACGACCTTTTTGATCCAAGGCCTCACGGGCTACTTGCAGACTTAAGCATTTAGACAAACGCTGTTACTGCACTCGCGATCAGTTTTGGGGACGTCTTGATCGCCCTGCTTTTTGGTTATTTAAATTGTGTTATGCAGCCTCGTGCAATCTGCTTCGGTGGACCCCCCAGCGTCCACAGACTGCCTCTCTGCACACCACAACTCAAATTTTCTTTCCCAATTCACTGTTACTGTTACTGATTATTTAAATTGTGTTACACAGCCTTGTACAATCTGCTTCTGCGGACCCCCCAGCTTCCACAGACTGCCTCTCTGTACACCACAATTCAAATGTTTACTGTTACTGACTGTACTGACTGTTACTGACTACTACTGACTATTACTGACTACTGCAGTCGATCTCAATCCCACAAAACCCTCCGGACTGCGACCACAGGTTTGTCCCATTTCCTAATTATAATTTTCAAATCATAAATTCCCCCTTTTTTTTTTCTTTTTTTTTTCACTTTTTCTATTCAAAAACCTATTTTACCCACATAAACTCATATTTAATTCACTTAAATCACAAATTTTTCAATTTTTCCTGTTGCCTAATCTTCAAAATTTTACCAAATCACACTTAGTCTTAATTCCCCATAAAATTTTAATTTATCTCTTACCAGAGAGTCGTGTGTTCGTTTTCTGATTCCAGTGGTGTCCCCCTCTGGACCCTGGTGGTCGGCCCCTCATCCCTTAATCTATTCGGGGTAGGGCTGAGACTACTATTAAGTCCAGGATGATCAGTCACCGTCCGCTCTCGGGTCCAAAAGGCACATCCAAGGAATCCCACTTTCTGACACCAATTGTTGTGGCAAAAAAATCAACTCAGACTCTACTGCATAAGAGATAAACATGTCCAATTGTCCTTAAAGCTTTTATTTCTTGCAAGAAAGGTCAGACAGGTCACACAGAAACACAAGTAGCTGCAGAGTGTAAGACAAAGAACAAAAGCTTCCCCTCACTTTTATATCTCTAACTTCCAAGGCCAAAGCCTCTGTCCTTGTACCATATTTGGAACATCTCTTAGCAGCTGTAACTTTCCACACATTGTTAGCACAGACATGTTTTTAACATACATCTTGCATTTCCCATACCATAACTTGCTCTTTCTATTTCTGACATCTATGTTAACACTATGTTAAACATTACCACTTAAGCCAACATCATACCATGTTCCATAAGCATCATATTTCACAAGAATACAGGTAAAAAACATATGAAAAATTAAAATTTCCACAACAGGTGAAACTTTTAACTGCCTCCATGGATCCTTTGACGGTTTGGCTGGAAATGCGTGAGGAGGCGTCGCCTCTTCAAACCAAACTCCTGCACTGTAGTTAGAGAAGAGGGGGTTAAGAGTGGGAAAGCATAGTCTCATGTGACCAGAGACTGAGGAAACTGCTCTTTTTTGATAATGTGGGTACCATGCAGAAGAGAAATAAACTCTGAACAAAAGATTTTCCACCCAGTCTGGTCATCCCCGTAGTGGAAGGAGCAGTGCGGTGCCACCTCCTGGACAAGAACTTCTCCCTCAATCTCTAGGTCACCCATCTCAGGGATGCTGCATCACCTTACTGCAGCCTGGATGTTGGCTGCTGCTCGTGTCACACCAGAGCAGATCTTCAAATCTTCCTTTCATAGGCAAGATCATTGAAAAACTTGTTTTCAATCAGATGAACAAATTCTTAAGCTCGAATGGATACTTCGACAACTTTCAGTCTGATTTCTGACCACATCACAGCACAGAGACAGTGCCCATAAAGATAATAAATGATATTCGCCTAAATACTGATACTGGTAAAATATAAATGCTTGTTCTACTTGATCTTAGTACTGCGTTTGACACTATCGATCACAACATACTTCTTGACAGACAGGAAAACTGGGTCGGGCTTTCTAGGATGGTCCTTAAATGGTTCAGGTCATACTTAGAAGGGAAAGGAAATTATGTGAGTATAGATGACCATAAGTCTGAATGGACATGCTAATAGAATACAAATTTAACAGATCACTAAGATCATCAGGATCAAGTCACTTAGAAATACCAAGGGTTCATTTAAAGCAAGGAGAGTCTGCTTTTAGCTGTCATGCCAGCCGCAGCTGGAACCAGCTTCCAGAAGAGATCAGATGGGCTCCAACAGTAGTCACATTCAAATCCAGACTTAAAAAATATCTGTTTAGCTATGCATTAACTGATTGAGCACTGTGCTATGTCCAAACTGATTGCACTTTATTTTATGTGTATCATTTGTCTGGCTATCACCAGACCAAGCTCAGTTTAAAATTGAACATTGGTCTGGAGTGTCTGTATGTATTTTCTACTGCACAAGAGGCGTGATCAACGAGCATTATTCACGCAATTGGACAGTCCATCAACCAATCAGATCAATGGGATCCGGGTGACGTACTTTGCAGAGCGACGTGAAAACTGCAAACAGGTTTAGTTTGTATTGGTTTGTAGCATTGATCTGCGGTTTGCAGAAGCAGCAATGGCATCGAGCGATTTTTGCAGGTTGTGCAAAAAAAAACATGAAAGTGAGTGGTATTTACACCCACTCGAGCGATTTGTTTGCTAAACTGAAGAAGTCATTCAGCATCGTCGAGAGGTTAAAAGGAATTGGATTGACGGTTGTGATTGCCGTCGCTTCTCTATCGTCATCGTGTTATACCCGCCAATAGCGAGCAAGGTGGATAAGCCAGTCTGTGATTGGTTCCCGCAAAAGTGTAAGAGAAGCAGTAGAAATGAATGTACGGGTTTCCAGACTGAGTTGCCGGGCAAAATCAAATCGCCGGCAGATCAGGCTGGGTTTACCCAGTCTAGTGTATCATCTATTATTTCTTTTAATTATTTTTCTTGTTTTTATTTCATTTTGAATGCATCTAATATAAATCTTTTATGCATCCTCTTTTTATTTCTTTTTATTTCTAATGCATTTTAAATCTTGATGTCTGGTTGAAAGAGCTGGGAGAATTAGGAAGTAAGCATTTGTTATCCCTGGATGGAGCTCTGGATGAAGCTAGTCCAGGAAGATTTGTCTGTAAGGGTACTGTTTAAACGCACAGCTACTTGACAAATATAAATATTTTTACAGTTATAACCCCAGCGCAAGGAAGACCCATTTAGATCTGAGTCACGTCGTCTGTTTTAACGATGTTTTTAACACCTTTCTGGACCTCAGAAGGTGCAATATCATTGCTGCCTATGTGTGGATCAGATACCCTTGGATTTCATCAAAAATATAAAATCTTAATTTGTGTTTCAAAGACAAACGAAGGTCTAACAGGTTTGGGACAACATGAGTGTGAGTATTTGATGACGCAATTTTCATTTTTGGGTGAACTAACCCTTTGAGATGCTGCCTGTGAGATGGGGCATCGAGAAAGCAAACTTTGCCTGCTTCCTTTATCTCAACCAGTTTCAGCCAGAGATGACATTGTTGGACCACCAAGGTGGACATCGCCTGGCAAAAGGCCTGCATGGTGAGCCTGATGGACTTTCAGGAGGGCCATAGCATGCAGGGTGGAGGCAGCCTGTCCATCAGCACTGTAAAGGCGTGTGCACACTATGCGATTTTGGCCATGATTTGAGAATTTGAGATTTGAGAATCCTAAAAGAGTCCTATAATCCTAGGCTAAAATCTGTAGTCTTTGATCGCTAGTTTGACATGTTCACAGACAGCTGATTTATGACCGTTGCGATCAAATTTTACCTCCAACGAAATTCTAGCAGTGTCAGAAGATTTGGCACACAATCCTGCAGTGACTTCTCCTACAACATTTTTCAAGACAAGCCGTGATCAAAATTGCCAGTTGCGGCACTTTGCGAGCAGTAATGCGCTGCAATTGCACGCTCTACCTGAGGAATCTACACATAACCACCATTGAGAGTAGTGAGAGTGGAGGAAGCAAGTAAGCAGCTTCAGGCAGTAAAAGGGCAGGAGGATGTTGTGCTTATAGGTTTGGGATTATTTTTCTTTTCTTTTTTTAAATTAATTTATTTATTGCCAGAAGCATACTTCACTGTATTCTACAAAGTGTCTTCCTTTTTTGATGTTATGATTATTATTATTCATTTATTTTTTTATTTAATTTTTTTTTATTAATCAGATAAAATTTAAATCTAAAATGATACATTTTAAATTGAATCCATTATTGAATTATTTTTATAAACTCTGAAGCACAGTGAGTCTGCAATAAAATGGTCTTCAATAAAAAATCCACATTCAAACCAAAATATCTGAAGCTCAAATGGATACTTCGACAACTTTCAATCTGGTTTCTGACCACATCACAGAGAACGATAAAGATAAAGAGCTATAACTGTCATATCCTCCTGTGTATTAACTGAAGCGGTCCTCTGCTGTACAGAGGGAGCAGACCAGTGAATAGCGGAAGGGGACTCCACCTTTTTCAAGGTACTGATCTCTGATCTCCCCCCGGGACCAGAGCGAGGGATTGTTTTTTTACATTCACCTCTGGCCCGAGATCATCCTCTCCGCTAATCACCGTCGCCATTATCACTGATTCCGCCTCACTCCACTTTTTCAGGAGGTTGAGGTGATAAATTTGACGTGCCCCTCTCCTATCGTACCGTATTACTTCATAATCGAGATTCACCAAAGAGAAGCTCAAAGGGGAAAACCCCGTGGAGGCTTGCGGGACCTCTCGCACAGGGATTTATCCCAATTTTTGGCGTCTTCATGAACGAACTTACGAATCATGGATTTAAGCGTGCGATTAAAACGTTCGACCAACCCGTCCGTTTGTGGGTGAAAGACGCTGGTTCGAATCGATTTAATGCCCAACATTTCGTACAGTTTGCGTAGCGTACGTGACATAAACGCCGTGCCTTGATCAGTGAGGATTTCTTTCGGAATCCCCACTCGGGAGATTAACCTGTTAACCCGCACTGTCACGCCGACACACCAAAGCTTCTTTGTTTAAATTAGCTCAAATTTACTGTTAGATTTAATATAATTACCTTGACAAACTATACATCATTAAAAAGATCTAAGACTCGAGTTTCAATTTTTAATCATTAATTTACACTCAACATCGTATAGTGACCGTTATTTGTTAATATGCGTCGGGAGTTATGAATATGAGAAACGGAGTCGTTACCTTTTCATTGAAATATGAGCGTCAGCTTCAGCCATTGAGAAAAAAACTGTACGATCATCATGAAAAAACTCCACAAAATAACATCCCTCTGGGCTTTTAGCGTAAAAGCATGCACATTTGGAGAAATATTGATGGACTGTCATACATTTATGTCAATTTTCTATACAGAGGAGTCATATTTATTCAATTTTTACCCAAAACACGCTGTTGTTATTATATGAGCGCTGTATACACTGACTACTGTGTGTCCAACACATACCAGTAGCCGGAGGGCGCTCTGTGCACCTTTAGTCCATAAATTATACAGCATGAACAAGAGGCAGTCATGTGACATACACAGAACTAACAGAGGCTACCAGACATCGCTATAATCATTGATATAAACATACAGAACGTCACTTTTGAAAGTAATAAATACACGATTGTGACGATATGTGGTTTATCTGTGTTCTTCACGCCATGTCAGGTAACGTTATTCATAATAGTAGATTATATTTATAATGCAATGCTAATCGAGATAGTTTTTCTCATTGTGCAGAATAGCCTAAAATTATATATTTTCTGTCTGATTTTTGATCCAAAGCCACATCTCATCAAAGAAGGTTATTTAAAACAATCGACTAGTAAGTTTGGAGAAAAAACGTGGTTTTAATCTTATAAATTGTCGTGTTTTGATGGTGTGCTAAGCTAACATGCTAACGAGCCCAGAGATGCACCTGTTCTAATCTAAAGCTGATGCAAATAAATTATTTTTAATCGTAAAGCTCAGGTTTTTTTTTCTCTTTTTTGCCAAGAAGGGCATTAGATGCAGTTTGGAAGAAGGTGAAGTGAGAAGTTTGGTGAATGAAATGAGGGATTAAATCATCTTGAATAGAACATCAGTAATTATAATAGAGACAAAAGAAAAGAATAATTAGAGCCATAAGATGGCTGGAGAGGTGTGAATGTGTTCAGGGGAGATTGAAACTGAATGGGGCACTTAGCACCACAAACACAATATAGACAATACCCTTGAATAGATGACAATAAACATCAGTTAACATTTTAGAGTCCTTTCTAAATAAAGTCTCATGACATGGTCTTGGAAAACATGTAATAAAACTCAGAGTTTTAAACCTATCATCTTCAGATTTGAAATATAACATGGTCAGACATGTGGCTTTAGCTGCAGTGCATTTCTAGATTGCCACAAGGCCAACTTCACTTTCATTTTCATAAATATATTTCATAAAAATAAATTTCTAATGACTTTTCAAAATTTCAAAGCTATTTTAAACTATTTTCTTCTTTGTGACAATAATTAATTATGAGCTTACCATAAACTGCAAAGTGTCTGCTTTCAAATGATACCTTACTTATGCTTTTAGTGCAAAGGGTTTATGAACTGTATCTGTTTTAGTTTGGGTATGTCATTTTTTGGGATTTTCCAAAAGCGGGGGTGCTGGCTAACAGGTTAAACTGAAGAGGGCGTCCGCAACACTCTTAGCGGAAATGTTGCGGAGAGCCACTGCTTCTGGATATCGTGTTGCATAATCCACAATGACTAATGCAAAACGATGCCCTCTCGCTGATTGCTCTAATGGCCCGATGAGGTCCATGCCAATTCGTTCGAAGGGGACCTGCATTAATGGAAGGGGGCGCAAAGGCGCTTTTGGAATGGCCGGAGGATTTACCAGCTGACATTCACGACAAGACGCGCACCACCTGCGCACGTTCTCTTGAATGCCCGGCCAAAAGAATCGGGCCATGAGGCGATTTAGTGTCGCTGTTTGTCCTAAGTGTCCAACCATTGGGTTAGAGTGAGCCGCATGGAAAAGCATTTCCCTGCGGCTCTTTGGTACTAATAACTGGGTTGTATCTTCTTTTGACTGAGTGTCTTGGGTCACTCGATACAACCTATCTTTAATAATCGCAAAATAGGGATAAGTCAGTGGTTGTCCAGGCTGGAGAGGCTGACCCTCGATCGTGCTGACCCTCTCAAACGCATTTTTCAGCGTGTCATCGTGAGACTGCTCCAGGGGGAAATCATCCCTCTGAGTTCCCCTGAGGCAGTCACCACTGGTCCCCGATCAGTCTCCCCCGCCTGCACTCACACTTCCTTTCCCCGCGAGCATCTACTCCAATAGGCACCCGAACATAAATGTCCCAATAATTTATTAAATGCGGGCCAATTCGTCCCCCAAATTATCGAGTGCCGGAGGTGTGGATTATCTGCCACCTCCACACTATGCTTTTGTCCCCTAAATAGAATCCTGACTGACACCAACGGATAACTCGCGATATCCCCGTGCACACACCGTACCTTAACCATGCGGCCTGTATCCAATGCCCCGGATGAAATCAGGCTTTGATGCACAGAGGTTTGGTTACGGATGATTGAGAACGGGCCGGATGATTGGCGTGGAGAGAGGGGAGAAGCAGGCGCGGGGTCCAGCCCGGCGGTGGCCAGACCCGCCCTCCTGGGCGGGGCTCTCGGCGCCATGAACGGCCGATAATCCATTCCACCCCGCCCCCGGGGCGGAACACGAGGAGAGAGAGAGAGGAGGAAGAGAGGGAGATAGAGAGACAGATGGCAGGGGTTCGCCGACCCCTGGGCACGCAACCAAGTGGTCCTCCGCCAATTGGATGGCCGAATCCAGCGACGTGGGCCGGTGGCACTGGACCCACTCTGCGGTCTTCTTCGGAAGCCGAGTGGTGAACTGTTCCAGCACCACCCGATCGATCATCTGCTCCACGTCACCTCCGTCAGCCATCAGCCATTTGCGGCACGAGTCCTGGAGCTGTTGGGCCAACATGAAGGGCCAGCCCGCCTCCCCCAGCTCCAGAGACCGGAACCGCTGACGGTGCTGCTCGATGGAGCGGCCGACCCGCTGCAGGATGGCCCTCTTGAGATCATTGAAGACCAGGAGGTTCTGGATGGGCAGCTGCTGCGCTGCCACCTGCGACTCGCCCGAGAGCAGCGGGACGAGCCGCATGGGCCACTGGTCCCGGGGCCAACCTGACACCTCAGCAGCCTTTTCAAATAGGTCCAGGAGGGCCTCCGGGTCATCTTGCGGGCACATTTTCTGCTTTCAAATAAAGAAAACATTACCACCATCTAAACTATGTTATGCCAGTAGCCATTTTTGAGGGTATCTTTAGTTTTAAATGCTGAATGCACTTAACGTTCTCTTGAATCTGCAAAATCAGTCTTCATCTTTACCACCACCATTGCCTTGAAATTATCCTCGGCCATGTCTAATGACCTGCAGGAATAAACACTATGATAGAAACACATTAGTTCAAAATCACACAGCCTCATGAATTCAGGGATTCATCATCCTGCTGAATCCCAAACTTCTATACAATTCTTGCCAATAGGGCAACCAACATCATGTTACTAAATTTTACTCTGGTCTCCCCAGAAATTACGGACAATCATCTCATGTTCTCAGTCAGCTCTTGAAAGCTCATTCCCATCAGCTCTATATCAATACTCTTTTTCATCAGGGTCTTGTCCCCTGGCATAGTTGCTTGTCACAATGAAAAACAAGCCCTCTCGGGAATGCGGTTTCTGGTGAGTGGTATAGAGGAGCATTTTTGGGTCAGACTGCTGTTCTTCTCACAGGTCATCCCCCTTCATGATGCTGCTGGCCTCACAGACATCCTGCTCAACTCTTATACCCATCTCACATAAACACCTCCCATTAGGGTAGATGCCCAGTGGCGGCGGCGGCAACCCCCTGCCTTAGGTTGTCCTCTGTCTGGCCAAAGAGGATCTTACCCGTCATTGAGAAATCACCTTGTGCACACTGGTTACCGCTTTTTCCCATCATTCCAGATCTTTGACCGTTTTCTTCACCAGAATCAGGTGTTTACTGGAGCATAGGGAAGTTGCATTCAAGAGCCACCAGAGCCATTGGACTGCCTAATAGTGTTAAAACATGGAGACAGGTTAATAACAGCACATTTTAATCACTAAAATCATTAGACTGTGCATTCTCTCAGCAGCAACATATCAGTGCTGAGACTGTTCAAAGTGATTTTAATTCTCACAACTGTCCATTCAGTGTAGTGTTTTGCCACATCTGTAACCGGAGCCATCGGCCCTGAACATGGTGGTAACAAAGATCAGACAAAAAAAAAAAAAAAAATACTGGTCATAGAAGAAATTCTTCAAAATAGTCACTTCTGTCCTTCAAGGTTTATATTACTCATTTAAAAACCTCTTTACACTCATTGAGTTTTCCTTTAACAAATTTAAAAGTTAATTTCCCTCTTCATGGAAATAATTTCTTTTCACATCTCTGTGTCCATGATTTTCAACTGAGACACTGTGCTTCACTATAAATAGCTTGTTATCTCTTATGACACAAGCTCAGATAGCAGCATTTAGCTGACTTTGAATGAGAGAAACTGAGGATTTCAGGACTGGTACTCTGCCTTTTATAACTTTTAACATCAAACTTTATCTACTGTCTTTTGACTCTGGCCCAGCTTAAGACTTTGCCAGAAATGACATTAATTTCCAAATAAACAACTGTTTATATTTGTCTTTTACTCACACATCATGGAAATTAGAGGTTACAAATTTCCAGTCAGGTTGAGTCTTTGTTACAACTGGCAGTCTAATTTTTTCTGCCATTTAACTTTTGACCATCAAAAACCACACCTTTAGACATTAAAGGTCCTAAATCATTTTAGTCATTTAGTCATTTAGTCACATTGGGATAGCGATGAGTTCATCACATAAAAACATACTTGAGACTGTTCAACCTTTTTCCCCAAAGTGAAACATTCTTTTAGAACTTTCATTTTTACTTTTATAAAATTATTTTTTTCCTGCTATATTTGCCTTCATCATAGCCACTTATCTCACTATCAAATAGTTAGTCTGCAGATGCAAAACACATTATCAATATGGTTTCTACTGTTTTTCAGAACCACAATATTATTTTAATCATATTTCTACTACTTGGTTGGACTGACAGCCTTATAGCCGCTTTCTCCTTCAACCATTCTTATATAAATTGTCGTTCTCTAGACATCTAATGTCATGCATCCATTTAATGGATGAATAAACAAAACTTTTTTGTAAGTTACATTCACATCGAACTTCTTCCCTACATGCCAATTCTTTCTGCATTAACCTCCTTACCCTTCTGTCTGCTTCCTCTAGCCTACAATCTATTGTCTGCTTACATTTCACACACTCATTGCTCTCACACAACACAGTATCCCCAAATCGCAGTTCTCTTCAACTCATTCCCTTACGACCTTATGTCTTATGACCACTCAACATTCCCTCTTCTGGGAAACCTCAATACTGGTACGTCATATTTTACAACACCCCTTATCACTTCACTTTTTGCAAGCTTGCTCTGGGATTCCCCATTTTGACTCTCCCGGCTCCTGTGGATTTTAACTCTTCGGCGCACACCTAATAATCTGCAGACGTTTCCACCAGATCCGATTGACAGCCCCAACCGGACGAGCTTGAGCAACTGCTCCACGACCTTTTTGATCCAAGGCCTCACGGGCTACTTGCAGACTTAAGCATTTAGACAAACGCTGTTACTGCACTCGCGATCAGTTTTGGGGACGTCTTGATCGCCCTGCTTTTTGGTTATTTAAATTGTGTTATGCAGCCTCGTGCAATCTGCTTCGGTGGACCCCCCAGCGTCCACAGACTGCCTCTCTGCACACCACAACTCAAATTTTCTTTCCCAATTCACTGTTACTGTTACTGATTATTTAAATTGTGTTACACAGCCTTGTACAATCTGCTTCTGCGGACCCCCCAGCTTCCACAGACTGCCTCTCTGTACACCACAATTCAAATGTTTACTGTTACTGACTGTACTGACTGTTACTGACTACTACTGACTATTACTGACTACTGCAGTCGATCTCAATCCCACAAAACCCTCCGGACTGCGACCACAGGTTTGTCCCATTTCCTAATTATAATTTTCAAATCATAAATTCCCCCTTTTTTTTTTCTTTTTTTTTTCACTTTTTCTATTCAAAAACCTATTTTACCCACATAAACTCATATTTAATTCACTTAAATCACAAATTTTTCAATTTTTCCTGTTGCCTAATCTTCAAAATTTTACCAAATCACACTTAGTCTTAATTCCCCATAAAATTTTAATTTATCTCTTACCAGAGAGTCGTGTGTTCGTTTTCTGATTCCAGTGGTGTCCCCCTCTGGACCCTGGTGGTCGGCCCCTCATCCCTTAATCTATTCGGGGTAGGGCTGAGACTACTATTAAGTCCAGGATGATCAGTCACCGTCCGCTCTCGGGTCCAAAAGGCACATCCAAGGAATCCCACTTTCTGACACCAATTGTTGTGGCAAAAAAATCAACTCAGACTCTACTGCATAAGAGATAAACATGTCCAATTGTCCTTAAAGCTTTTATTTCTTGCAAGAAAGGTCAGACAGGTCACACAGAAACACAAGTAGCTGCAGAGTGTAAGACAAAGAACAAAAGCTTCCCCTCACTTTTATATCTCTAACTTCCAAGGCCAAAGCCTCTGTCCTTGTACCGTATTTGGAACATCTCTTAGCAGCTGTAACTTTCCACACATTGTTAGCACAGACATGTTTTTAACATACATCTTGCATTTCCCATACCATAACTTGCTCTTTCTATTTCTGACATCTATGTTAACACTATGTTAAACATTACCACTTAAGCCAACATCATACCATGTTCCATAAGCATCATATTTCACAAGAATACAGGTAAAAAACATATGAAAAATTAAAATTTCCACAACAGGTGAAACTTTTAACTGCCTCCATGGATCCTTTGACGGTTTGGCTGGAAATGCGTGAGGAGGCGTCGCCTCTTCAAACCAAACTCCTGCACTGTAGTTAGAGAAGAGGGGGTTAAGAGTGGGAAAGCATAGTCTCATGTGACCAGAGACTGAGGAAACTGCTCTTTTTTGATAATGTGGGTACCATGCAGAAGAGAAATAAACTCTGAACAAAAGATTTTCCACCCAGTCTGGTCATCCCCGTAGTGGAAGGAGCAGTGCGGTGCCACCTCCTGGACAAGAACTTCTCCCTCAATCTCTAGGTCACCCATCTCAGGGATGCTGCATCACCTTACTGCAGCCTGGATGTTGGCTGCTGCTCGTGTCACACCAGAGCAGATCTTCAAATCTTCCTTTCATAGGCAAGATCATTGAAAAACTTGTTTTCAATCAGATGAACAAATTCTTAAGCTCGAATGGATACTTCGACAACTTTCAGTCTGATTTCTGACCACATCACAGCACAGAGACAGTGCCCATAAAGATAATAAATGATATTCGCCTAAATACTGATACTGGTAAAATATAAATGCTTGTTCTACTTGATCTTAGTACTGCGTTTGACACTATCGATCACAACATACTTCTTGACAGACAGGAAAACTGGGTCGGGCTTTCTAGGATGGTCCTTAAATGGTTCAGGTCATACTTAGAAGGGAAAGGAAATTATGTGAGTATAGATGACCATAAGTCTGAATGGACATGCTAATAGAATACAAATTTAACAGATCACTAAGATCATCAGGATCAAGTCACTTAGAAATACCAAGGGTTCATTTAAAGCAAGGAGAGTCTGCTTTTAGCTGTCATGCCAGCCGCAGCTGGAACCAGCTTCCAGAAGAGATCAGATGGGCTCCAACAGTAGTCACATTCAAATCCAGACTTAAAAAATATCTGTTTAGCTATGCATTAACTGATTGAGCACTGTGCTATGTCCAAACTGATTGCACTTTATTTTATGTGTATCATTTGTCTGGCTATCACCAGACCAAGCTCAGTTTAAAATTGAACATTGGTCTGGAGTGTCTGTATGTATTTTCTACTGCACAAGAGGCGTGATCAACGAGCATTATTCACGCAATTGGACAGTCCATCAACCAATCAGATCAATGGGATCCGGGTGACGTACTTTGCAGAGCGACGTGAAAACTGCAAACAGGTTTAGTTTGTATTGGTTTGTAGCATTGATCTGCGGTTTGCAGAAGCAGCAATGGCATCGAGCGATTTTTGCAGGGTGTGCACAAAAACATGAAAGTGAGTGGTATTTACACCCACTCGAGCGATTTGTTTGCTAAACTGAAGAAGTCATTCAGCATCGTCGAGAGGTTAAAAGGAATTGGATTGACGGTTGTGATTGCCGTCGCTTCTCTATCGTCATCGTGTTATACCCGCCAATAGCGAGCAAGGTGGATAAGCCAGTCTGTGATTGGTTCCCGCAAAAGTGTAAGAGAAGCAGTAGAAATGAATGTACGGGTTTCCAGACTGAGTTGCCGGGCAAAATCAAATCGCCGGCAGATCAGGCTGGGTTTACCCAGTCTAGTGTATCATCTATTATTTCTTTTAATTATTTTTCTTGTTTTTATTTCATTTTGAATGCATCTAATATAAATCTTTTATGCATCCTCTTTTTATTTCTTTTTATTTCTAATGCATTTTAAATCTTGATGTCTGGTTGAAAGAGCTGGGAGAATTAGGAAGTAAGCATTTGTTATCCCTGGATGGAGCTCTGGATGAAGCTAGTCCAGGAAGATTTGTCTGTAAGGGTACTGTTTAAACGCACAGCTACTTGACAAATATAAATATTTTTACAGTTATAACCCCAGCGCAAGGAAGACCCATTTAGATCTGAGTCACGTCGTCTGTTTTAACGATGTTTTTAACACCTTTCTGGACCTCAGAAGGTGCAATATCATTGCTGCCTATGTGTGGATCAGATACCCTTGGATTTCATCAAAAAAAAAAATCTTAATTTGTGTTTCAAAGACAAACGAAGGTCTAACAGGTTTGGGACAACATGAGTGTGAGTATTTGATGACGCAATTTTCATTTTTGGGTGAACTAACCCTTTGAGATGCTGCCTGTGAGATGGGGCATCGAGAAAGCAAACTTTGCCTGCTTCCTTTATCTCAACCAGTTTCAGCCAGAGATGACATTGTTGGACCACCAAGGTGGACATCGCCTGGCAAAAGGCCTGCATGGTGAGCCTGATGGACTTTCAGGAGGGCCATAGCATGCAGGGTGGAGGCAGCCTGTCCATCAGCACTGTAAAGGCGTGTGCACACTATGCGATTTTGGCCATGATTTGAGAATTTGAGATTTGAGAATCCTAAAAGAGTCCTATAATCCTAGGCTAAAATCTGTAGTCTTTGATCGCTAGTTTGACATGTTCACAGACAGCTGATTTATGACCGTTGCGATCAAATTTTACCTCCAACGAAATTCTAGCAGTGTCAGAAGATTTGGCACACAATCCTGCAGTGACTTCTCCTACAACATTTTTCAAGACAAGCCGTGATCAAAATTGCCAGTTGCGGCACTTTGCGAGCAGTAATGCGCTGCAATTGCACGCTCTACCTGAGGAATCTACACATAACCACCATTGAGAGTAGTGAGAGTGGAGGAAGCAAGTAAGCAGCTTCAGGCAGTAAAAGGGCAGGAGGATGTTGTGCTTATAGGTTTGGGATTATTTTTCTTTTCTTTTTTTAAATTAATTAATTTATTGCCAGAAGCATACTTCACTGTATTCTACAAAGTGTCTTCCTTTTTTGATGTTATGATTATTATTATTCATTTATTTTTTTATTTAATTTTTTTTTATTAATCAGATAAAATTTAAATCTAAAATGATACATTTTAAATTGAATCCATTATTGAATTATTTTTATAAACTCTGAAGCACAGTGAGTCTGCAATAAAATGGTCTTCAATAAAAAATCCACATTCAAACCAAAATATCTGAAGCTCAAATGGATACTTCGACAACTTTCAATCTGGTTTCTGACCACATCACAGAGAACGATAAAGATAAAGAGCTATAACTGTCATATCCTCCTGTGTATTAACTGAAGCGGTCCTCTGCTGTACAGAGGGAGCAGACCAGTGAATAGCGGAAGGGGACTCCACCTTTTTCAAGGTACTGGAGTCTCGATCTTAGCATCGCAATTGTCATGTTTCCGCAGTAAGAACGAGTCACCAACAAACGCTGTGATTTTGGCTGTCAGACAACTGAACCAACACTGACCTGACTAATGCTGAATAATGACATTGCTGCCTTTTGTAGAACTTCTTATAGCTGAACTGACCTTGCTTCAAAATTTGATGAACTTCACAGTGTTATCAACGGAACCAACACTGAACTCACTTGAGCTAAATAATGACACTACTATCTTTTAGCTTTACAGCAGTATCTGAACTGTCTCCATAGTAGAGTTGCCATAATTGATTCTGCTATTTTTCCTGTTCATCTCTGTGAAGGTGCTTTGAAACAGTGTGTATTGTAAAAACCCCTATACAAATAAAAGTGACTTGACTTGACATTCAGTTTTTGGAATGTAATCAGGTATCAGATTATTTCAGATAAACAAAGACATGCACTTTCTTTTACTGCTGTTCTCTTCTGGAAATATTATAGATTTTCTTTTATTTGAGTTTATTTCAATTTAATGAGACAGCACACAGCACTTAGTTTTTATGGTGGGAAAAATATTTGCCATGCTCTGTAAAGTGTTTCATTGATAACTTGTCATGCATACAAATCATATTTACTTATAAATTCATATCTATTTAGAAATCCTGTTTCAACAGAGGAAGACTTGATGAAGTATTGGTGCAGAATGCGTTCACTCATATTGTGGTTGGTTGATTAAATTGATTCAGTGGCAGTTATGTCTTCTCATATTAAAATAAAAGAAGTGGGAAAAGATTAATTATTACATTTGCACATTTCACAGATGCTTTTGTATGAAGTGAATTCAAGTTTCACATTTCATCAGTTTATTAATTTCTTGTTCCTTGTAAACAGAACTTGCTTGTGCAGAAACTTCTCATCATGTGTTCAAATATTTAATGTGTGCTCTTGTGATCAGGATGTAAACAATGATCTTCTGCAGTTGGGTAAATTTAAATTTTATTTAGTTTTGTTTGCTTTGTTTTGCAGGTATGTCATGGATATTTTGTTCTCAGAATTACAGAATTTGAGATCTAGAGTTTTTGTCAAACTTTCTAAATGCAATCATTTTATTTAATAAAATAACGATTTTAATTCAAAATTCGCAGTTTTACCTATATTAAATTAAATAATGCTGACCTGCAGGCAAGCACAATTGTATAAAATTATTGTCACAACAAGACACTTAAAACACTCCAAATACTTTTGCTGCTTGTTCAGTTTATTTATTTGAAATGAGTTGCAACATTTGACTTCATTGCACTCAACTCACTAAATTGTAAATGAAAGTTAATGTATCATGCTTTTGAGTTGGGATAATATGAATTATTTTTATTGACAGCAGAAACTGGCCATTTCAAGCATCGTAATTGTTGTTTTAATAATAACAACTATTTTTATTGCCTTTACGTGTATTGGTTCTGTAAAATTTTCTGTAAATGCTTATAGGTTTGGGATTATTTTTCTTTTCTTTTTTTAAATGAATTTATTTATTGCCAGAAACATACTACAAAGTGTCCTCCTTTTTTGGTGTTATGATTATTATTATTTATTTACTTTTTTTTTTTTTTAATTAATCAGATAAAATCTAAATTTAAAATGATACATTTTAAATTGAATCCATTAAAATGGATTACCTCTGTAATTTCTCCTCATAGTCTCTTCTGTGGCTCTCTCTTCACTTCATCACTTCACTTTTAAATGCCTTTTTAATATTTTCATTTTCATTAGACTTTAATAGTTTTTATTTTTGTCCATTAGTAAGTTTCATCATCAAGCACTTCCTGACCAGGGTTTCCCATGTAAACCTTCAGTTGATGTAGATTAGAATTTTTTTCACTAATAATTTATGCATTTAATTGCAGAAACAACAGTATTTCAGTTTTGCTATATGTTTATTAAAGCCCCATTTTTCCTTACAATTCTCTGAGCCAGTGAAATAAAGTATAGTAAGTAAATGATACCAACACATAGATGCATGATTTCTGTGGCTCACACTACTGTACTTCTGCCTAACCTCCATGACATTTGTAGGTTATCAAATGCTGAGTCAATGACAAAAGCATGAAACTTTTTGATTTTTCTCAGTAACCCCAGTGTATTCAGTGAATTGAAAATCAACGTGTCTACATTATACTTCTGCTTCATTTTTTTCAAGGAGTGATGGACATGGGGTACAGAACAGATCCAGTAATCATACATACATAATTTACAATCAAAATGTACATGAGTTGTGTAAAGAAGCTAAAATACATAAGGATGATACAGTGAAAAAACTGTATGCAGAAGACAGTGGTAAACAGACATCAGATTAGATTACAGATTCCAGCTAGTAAAAATGCAGCGTGCAGCTAGCAATAGAGAGAGGCTGAATTAATGGGGATTTAAATGAACCGCAGAGATAAGAGTCACAACTTAAAAGAAAGTTTTGTAATATGAAACTTGACAACACCTGCTAAATGGAATTTAAGTGCTGTTTTCATTATAATATAATGTCTGATTTTAAAATGAATACTGAGGGTGTGAGCCTTCAAATGAGACTTAATTTCGGATAATTAATACAAATAATTTTGATAGTAAAAAAAGCAATAAAAAATAAAGCTGCGAGCAGCGGTGACGGGCCAATGCCTGGTGGCACCGCCAGCCCGGTGGCTTCAGGGCAACTGTGCATGGCGGGCAAAGGGCATTTAAAACAGTTAAACATAAAAGGACTATGTCAATTTCACACCACATTTACTGCAGCAGCTGATGCTCCTATGATCATTAACCACAACAGCCACATCCACGAGATCATTTAAATTGAGATGACTTTTATGTCATAGAATACTATGTCAATTTCAAATGAGTGCAGAATATCATCCTAATCTGCCATGTCTGTTTTTTTTTTCTCATTCTTGAGCAAATTACATACTGTTATTTGTGCAAACTCCACAGTGCTCTGAGAAATCTAATCCAGCCTTAATGCAAATGTCTGTGATTGATGATGTTGTATTCACCTTATTCCAACACCCCATGACGCTTTGCGTGAAATATGGGAGTAATTTCTGTTAAACTGTAAACAGTCAGTGATAGACTCTATGAACGCAGTAATGCATTTTATTTTTAAACTAGGTACAATGAGATGACATTATTCTACTCACCCTTCAACCAACAAACATTAAAAGGACATTTAAAAGTGTAAAAGCATCAACAAGGTACTTTCAACAGGCCATGAAAAAGTGTGATTCTTTCCACAGCAATAACGGACGGGGTTCAACATATACTGTACTATAGTGATATATATGCATTATGTAATACGTTGCTTTAATAAAAATGTTCATGAACTTTAGCATTGCGTGATACTAATTCAAAGTGATTTCCATTTTAATAAATTGTATTTACCTGTGAAACAAACCTGGAAAGAGACATGAGGCTTTGAGGAGAAAAACGAAAGATTCTTTGTGCATTCCAGTGAATTATTAATGGGATATATTGTAAATTATATAGAGAGAACAGACCACAAATGTGCAGCATATGTTGTCCTTTTTCATACTATTACAGCAGTATGCAAAGAGACAAAATAAAATAATCGGGAGGATAGAAAGCAGCTGCTGAAAAGAGCTCTTGCCATAGATATTCTTGTTATAACATGTTATGTTACGATACCAAGCGTTACGTAATTCTCATGATGTCTGAAAATAAAACATGAAAGAAAAATGACAGCTCATTCAGTCAAGCTTACAGATAAGCTTTATTTGTAGGGCAACCTTATGATTTGAAACGACCAGTTTCAGTCTTTTTGAATGGAAGTTCCCCAAACCGGAAGTGTATCCCATAATTCGAAACGCAGTAGGTTAGTCAGGAATAAGGTCAATAATCCTCACACTTCTCTTCATGTTTTTTGACCTCCCTGAGCTGTTGTTTGTGCACCAATCTTATGCACCAAAAGCATGCTTTCATTTCATTTTAATATGTGTGGTATAAGATAAAAAATAAAATGAAAAAATTTATAAATAAAGCCAAATCACAGAACCTGTAAAGACAATTCTAATGTCAGTCTCAGGTAATAGTAAGGTACATGTCGAGATTTTTCTACTCACTTATGCAAGTTTATTTTAAACAGACACTTTTATAATTTTGTGAAATTTACTTCAAGATTTTATTTTAATAATTTGAATTTTATCAATAAATAATTTATTTTAAAAATACTTTTAATTGTAAAAATAATAATTGTAACTCGAACATTTTGAAAACTAGTCCTGTACCAATAGTGATATAGTGTTATAGTTCAGTTTCAAATGAGTGTGAAGTTATCTTTTGCAGTGTGTTATATTTTAATTAACCTAATTATCAAATTAATAATGCAATGCTATGTTTGTCAGTGGCCTACAAATGAACTGGCCTGATTAGCTGCTTCAGATGTGTTTGATCAAGGGTTGGGAATAAACTCTGAAGCACATTGAGTCTGCAATAAAAGGGTTAAATAAATGATCAAGTGTGTAAAACTCTCTCTCACACACACACACACACACAAACACACACACACACACACTGGCGTGAGGTGTGAGGAGGAGGGAGGGGGTAGGGGGGTTGGACAGAGAGTCTACGTCTCACTGTGTGTGTGAAAAATCCACATTCAAACCAAAATATCTGAAGCTCGAATGGATACTTCGACAAATTTCAATCTGGTTTCTGACCACATCACAGCACAGAGAACGATAAAGATAAAAAATAATAAATGATATTCGCCTAAATACCGATACTGGTAAAATATCAATGTTTGTTCTACTTGATCTTAGTGCTGCGTTTGACACTATCAATCACAACATACTCCTTGACAGACAGGAAAACTGGGTCTGGCTTTCTAGGATGGTCCTTAAATGGTTCAGGTCATACTTAGAAGGGAAAGGAAATTATGTGAGTATAGATGACCATAAGTCTGAATGGACATGCTAATAGAATACAAACCTAACAGATCACTAAGATCATCAAGATCAAGTCACTTAGAAATACCAAGGGTTCATTTAAAGCAAGGAGAGTCTGCTTTTAGCTGTCATGCCAGCCGCAGCTGGAACCAGCTTCCAGAAGAGATCAGATGTGCTCCAACAGTAGTCACATTCAAATCCAGACTCAAAAAATATCTGTTTAGCTATGTATTAACTGATTGAGCACTGTGCTATGTCCAAACTGATTGCACTTTTATGTGTATCATTTGTCTGGCTATCACCAGACCAAGCTCAGTTTAAAATTGAACATTGGTCTGGAGTGTCTGTATGTATTTTCTAATGCACAAGAGGCGTGATCAACGAGTATTATTCACGCAATTGGACAGTCCATCCACCAATCAGATAAACGGGATCCGGGTGACGTACTTTGCAGAGCGACGCGAAAACTGCAAACAGGTTTAGTTTTTTATTGGTTTGTAGCATTGATCAGTGGTTTGCAGAAGCAGCAATGGCATCGAGCGATTTTTGCAGGTTGTGCAAAAAAAAACATGAAAGTGAGTGGTATTTACACCCACTCGAGCGATTTGTTTGCTAAACTGAAGAAGTCATTCAGCATCGTTGAGAGGTTAAAAGGAATTGGATTGACGGTCGTGATTGCCGTCGCTTCTCTATCGTCATCGTTTTATACCCGCCAATAGCATTCAAGGTGGATAAGCCAGTCTGTGATTGGTTCCCGCAAAAGTGTAAGAGAAGCAGTAGAAATGAATGTACGGGTTTCCAGACTGAGTTGCCGGGCAAAATCAAATCGCCGGCAGATCAGGCTGGGTTTACCCAGTCTAGTGTATCATCTATTATTTCTTTTAATTATTTTTCTTGTTTTTATTTCATTTTGAATGCATCTTATATAAATCTTTTATGCATCCTCTTTTTATTTCTTTTTATTTATAATGCATTTTAAATCTTGCTGTCTGGTTGAAAGAGCTGGGAGAATTAGGAAGTAAGCATTTGTTACCCCTGGATGGAGCTCTGGGTGAAGCTAGTCCAGGAAGATTTGTCTGAAAGTGTACTGTTTAAATGCACAGCTACTTGACAAATATAAATATTTTTACAGTTATCACTCCAGCGCAAGGAAGACCCATTTAGATCCGCGTCACGTCGTCTGTTTTAACGATGTTTTTAATACCTTTCTGGACCTCAGAAGGTGCAATATCATTGCTGCCTATGTGTGGATCAGATACCCTTGGATTTCATAAAAAAAAAAAAAAAAAAAATCTTAATTTGTGTTTGAAAGACAATCGAAGGTCTTACAGGTTTGGGACAACATGAGTGTGAGTATTTGATGACGCAATTTTCATTTTTGGGTGAACTAACCCTTTGAGATGCTGCCTGTGAGATGGGGCGTCGAGAAAGCAAACTTTGCCGGCTTCCTTTGGCTGAAACTGGTTGAGATAGAGATGACATTGTTGGACCACCAAGGTGGACATCGCCTGGCAAAAGGCCTGCATGGTGAGCCTGATGGACTTTCAGGAGGGCCATAGCATGCAGGGTGGAGGCAGCCTGTCCATCAGCACTGTAAAGGCGGGTACACACTATGCGATTTTGGCCATGATTTGAGAATTTGAGATTTGAGAATCCTAAAAGAGTCCTATAATCCTAAACTAAAATCTGTAGTCTTTGATAGCTAGTTTGACATGTTCACAGACAGCTGATTTATGACCGTTGCAATCAAATTTTACCTCCAACGAAATTCTGGCAGTGTCAGAAGATTTGGCAAACAGTCCTGCAGTGACTTCTCCTACAACATTTTTCAAGACAAGCCGTGATCAAAATTGCCAGTTGCGGCACTTTGTGAGCAGTAATGCACTGCAATTACACGCTCTACCTGAGGAATCTACACATAACCACCATTGAGAGTAGTGAGAGTGGAGGAAGCAAGTAAGCAGCTTCAGGCAGTAAAAGGGCAGGAGGATGTTGTGCAACACACCCCACACCGAGAAACCAATCGTCCAGTCACAAGCATTCAGGACAGGATGGATGGTTCCACTCAAGCCCAACTCTCGCAGTGGCCTGGGAAAGTATGGTCATCAACTCTGGGTTGGACTCAACCTGCACCACTCTTAGTCTTAATCCCCAGAAGATTCAAGGCCACCCTCCGATGCAGCAATCAACATCTGGTCCTCCGCAGGAACTACAAAAGAGACACTGGGTCCCTCGTGAAAGGACCCGCAGACTCATCGGGGAGCATCACAACCCGCAATGTATGTGAGGAGTGGGAGGCCCGTGGGGACTGGCCCAGTGGGAGAACTCCAGCTATAACCGTCATATCCTCCTGTGTATTAACTGAAGCGGTCCTCTGCTGTACAGAGGGAGCAGACCAGTGAATAGCGGAAGGGGACTCCACCTTTTTCAAGGTACTGGAGTCTCGATCTTAGCATTGCAATTGTCATGTTTCCGCAGTAAGAACGAGTCACCAACAAACGCTGTGATTTTGGCTGTCAGACAGGGAAATTGCTACTCACACTGACACCATCAGATGAGAACAAACACTTGAATTTAATTGAATTAAGCTGAGCTATTGTCTACTGTAGAGCTGCTCTACAACTGAATCACATCTTGCGTCACTCACATTGTTATTGAAACTGAACCAACACTGACCTGACTAATGCTGAATAATGACATTGCTGCCTTTTGTAGAACTTCTTATAGCTGAACTGACCTTGCTTCAAAATTTGATGAACTTCACAGTGTTATTAACGGAACCAACACTGAACTCACTTGAGCTAAATAATGACACTACTATCTTTTAGCTTTACAGCAGTATCTGAACTGTCTCCATAGTTGAGTTGCCATAATTGATTCTGCTATTTTTCCTGTTCATCTCTGTGAAGGTGCTTTGAAACAGTGTGTATTGTAAAAACCCCTATACAAATAAAAGTGACTTGACTTGACATTCAGTTTTTGGAATGTAATCAGGTATCAGATTATTTCAGATAAACAAAGACATGCACTTTCTTTTACTGCTATTCTCTTCTGGAAATATTATAGATTTTCTTTTATTTGAGTTTATTTCAATTTAATGAGACAGCACACAGCACTTAGTTTTTATGGTGGGAAAAATATTTGCCATGCTCTGTAAAGTGTTTCATTGATAACTTGTCATGCATACAAATCATATTTACTTATAAATTCATATCTATTTAGAAATCCTGTTTCAACAGAGGAAGACTTGATGAAGTATTGGTGCAGAATGCGTTCACTCATATTGTGGTTGGTTGGTTGATTAAATTGATTCAGTGGCAGTTATGTCTTCTCATATTAAAATAAAAGAAGTGGGAAAAGATTAATTATTACATTTGCACATTTCACAGATGCTTTTGTATGAAGTGAATTCAAGTTTCACATTTCATCAGTTTATTAATTTCTTGTTCCTTGTAAACAGAACTTGCTTGTGCAGAAACATCTCATCATGTGTTCAAATATTTAATGTGTGCTCTTGTGATCAGGATGTAAACAATGATCTTCTGCAGTTGGGTAAATTTAAATTTTATTTAGTTTTGTTTGCTTTGTTTTGCAGGTATGTCATGGATATTTTGTTCTCAGAATTACAGAATTTGAGATCTAGAGTTTTTGTCAAACTTTCTAGATGCAATCATTTTATTTAATAAAATAATGATTTTTTTTTCAAAATTTGCAGTTTTACTTATATTAAAATAAACAACGCTGACTTGCAGGCAAGCACAATTGTATAAAATTATTGTCACAACAAGACACTTAAAACACTCCAAATACTTTTGCTGCTTGTTCAGTTTATTTATTTGAAATGAGTTGCAACATTTGACTTCATTGCACTCAACTCACTAAATTGTAAATGAAAGTTAATGTATCATGCTTTTGAGTTGGGATAATATGAATTATTTTTATTGACAGCAGAAACTGGCCATTTCAAGCATCGTAATTGTTGTTTTAATAATAACAACTATTTTTATTGCCTTTACGTGTATTGGTTCTGTAAAATTTTCTGTAAATGCTTATAGGTTTGGGATTATTTTTATTTTGTTTTTTTAAATGAATTTATTTATTGCCAGAAACATACTACAAAGTGTCCTCCTTTTTTGGTGTTATGATTATTATTATTTATTTACTTTTTTTTTTTTTTTTTAATTAATCAGATAAAATCTAAATTTAAAATGATACATTTTAAATTGAATCCATTAAAATGGATTACCTCTGTAATTTTCCTCATAGTCTCTTCTGTGTCTCTCTCTTCACTTCATCACTTCACTTTTAAATGCCTTTTTAATAATTTCATTTTCATTAGACTTTAATAGTTTTTATTTTTGTCCATTAGTAAGTTTCATCATCAAGCACTTCCTGACCAGGGTTTCCCATGTAAACCTTCAGTTGATGTAGATTAGAATTTTTTTCAGTAATTAATTTATGCATTTAATTGCAGAAACAACAGTATTTCAGTTTTGCTATATGTTTATTAAAGCCCCATTTTTCCTTACAATTCTCTGAGCCAGTGAAATAAAGTATAGTAAGTAAATGATACCAACACATAGATGCATGATTTCTGTGGCTCACACTACTGTACTTCTGCCTAACCTCCATGACATAGGTTATCAAATGCTGAGTCAATGACAAAAGCATGAAACTTTTTGATTTTTCTCAGTAACCCCAGTGTATTCAGTGAATTGAAAATCAACGTGTCTACATTATACTTCTGCTCCATTTTTTTCAAGGAGTGATGGACATGGGGTACAGAACAGATCCAGTAATCATACATACATAATTTACAATCAAAATTTACATGAGTTGTGTAAAGAAGCTAAAATACATAAGGATGATACAGTGAAAAAAACTGTATGCAGAAGACAGTGGTAAACAGACATCAGATTAGATTACAGATTCCAGCTAGTAAAAATGCAGCGTGCAGCTAGCAATAGAGAGAGGATGAATGAATGGGGATTTAAATGAACCGCAGAGATAAGAGTCACAACTTAAAAGAAAGTTTTGTAATATGAAACTTGACAACACCTGCTAAATGGAATTTAAGTGCTGTTTTCATTATAATATAATGTCTGATTTTAAAATGAATACTGAGGGTGTGAGCCTTCAAATGAGACTTAATTTAGGATAATTAATACAAATAATTTTGATAGTAAAAAAAGCAATAAAAAATAAAGCTGCGAGCAGCGATGACGGGCCAATGCCTGGTGGCACTGCCACCCCGGTGGCTTCAGGGCAACTGTGCATGGCGGGCAAAGGGCATTTAAAACAGTTAAACATAAAAGGACTATGTCAATTTCACACCACATTTACTGCAGCAGCTGATGCTCCTATGATCATAAACCACAACAGCCACATCCACGAGATCGTTTAAATTGAGATGACTTTTATGTCATAGAATACTATGTCAATTTCAAATGAGTGCAGAATATCATCCTAATCTGCCATGTCCGTTTTTTTTTTCTCAGACAACCCCTATAAAAATTCTTGAGCAAATTACATACTGTTATTTGTGCAAACTCCACAGTGCTCTGAGAAATCTAATCCAGCCTTAATGCAAATGTCTGTGATTGATCATGTTGTATTCACCTTATTCCAACACCCCATGACGCTTTGCGTGAAATATGGGAGTCATTTCTGTTAAACTGTAAACAGTCAGTGATAAACTCTATGAACGCAGTAATGTGTTTTATTTTTAAACTGGGTACAATGAGATGACATTATTCTACTCACCCTTCAACCAACAAACATTAAAAGGACATTTAAAAGTGTTAAAGCATCAACAAGGTACTTTCAACAGGCCATGAAAAAGTGTGATTCTTTCCACAGCAATAACGGACGGGGTTCAACATATACTGTACTATAGTGATATATATGCATTATGTAATACGTTGCTTTAATAAAAATGTTCATGAACTTTAGCATTGCGTGATACTAATTCAAAGTGATTTCCATTTTAATAAATTGTATTTACCTGTGAAACAAACCTGGAAAGAGACATGAGGCTTTGAGGAGAAAAACGAGAGATTCTTTGTGCATTCCAGTGAATTATTAATGGGATATATTGTAAATTATATAGAGAGAACAGACCACAAATGTGCAGCATATGTTGTCCTTTTTCATACTATTACAGCAGTATGCAAAGAGACAAAATAAAATAATCGGGAGGATAGAAAGCAGCTGCTGAAAAGAGCTCTTGCCATAGATATTCTTGTTATAACATGTTATGTTACAATACCAAGCATTATGTAATTCTTATGATGTCTGAAAATAAAACATGAAAGAAAAATTGACAGCTCATTCAGTCAAGCTTACAGATAAGCTTTATTTGTAGGGCAACCTTATGATTTGAAACGACCAGTTTCAGTCTTTTTGAATGGAAGTTCCCCAAACTGGAAGTGGAACCCATAATTCGAAACGCAGTAGGTTAGTCAGGAATAAGGTCAATAATCCTCACTCTTCTCTTCATGTTTTTTGACCTCCCTGAGCTGTTGTTTGTGCACCAATCTTATGCACCAAAAGCATGCTTTCATTTAATTTTAATATGTGTGGAATAAGATAAAAAATAACATGAAAAAATTTATAAATAAAGCCAAATCACAGAACCTGTAAAGACAATTCTAATGTCAGTCTCAGGTAATAGTAAGGTACATGTCTAGATTTTTCTACTCACTTATGCAAGTTTATTTTAAACAGACACTTTTATAATCTTGTGAAATTTACTTCAAGATTTTATTTTAATAATTTGAATTTTATCAATAAATAATTTATTTTAAAAATACTTTTAATTGTAAAAATAATAATTGTAACTCGAACATTCTGAAAACTAGTCCTGTACCAATAGTGATATAGTGTTATAGTTCAGTTTCAAATGAGTGTGAAGTTATCTTTTGCAGTGTGTTATATTTGAATTAACCTAATTATCAAATTAATAATGCAATGCTATGTTTGTCAGTGGCCTACAAATGAACTGGCCTGATTAGCTGCTTCAGATGTGTCTGATCAAGGGTTGGGAATAAACTCTGAAGCACATTGAGTCTGCAATAAAAGGGTTAAATAAATGATCAAGTGTGTAAAACTCTCTCTCACACACACAAACACACACACACACACACACACACACACACACAAACACACACACACACACACACACACACACACACACACACACACACACAGACTGGCGTGAGGTGTGAGGAGGAGGGAGGGGGTAGGGGGGTTGGACAGAGAGTCTACGTCTCACTGTGTGTGTGAAAAATCCACATTCAAACCAAAATATCTGAAGCTCTAATGGATACTTCGACAACTTTCAATCTGGTTTCTGACCACATCACAGCACAGAGAACGATAAAGATAAAAATAATAAATGATATTCGCCTAAATACCGATACTGGTAAAATATCAATGTTTGTTCTACTTGATCTTAGTGCTGCGTTTGACACTATCAATCACAACATACTTCTTGACAGACAGGAAAACTGGGTCTGGCTTTCTAGGATGGTCCAGATCACTAAGATCATCAGGATCAAGTCACTTAGAAATACCAAGGGTTCATTTAAAGCAAGGAGAGTCTGCTTTTAGCTGTCATGCCAGCCGCAGCTGGAACCAGCTTCCAGAAGAGATCAGATGTGCTCCAACAGTAGTCACATTCAAATCCAGACTCAAAAAATATCTGTTTAGCTGTTTAACTGATTGAGCACTGTGCTATGTCCAAACTGATTGCACTTTTATGTGTATCATTTGTCTGGCTATCACCAGACCAAGCTCAGTTTAAAATTGAACATTGGTCTGGAGTGTCTGTATGTATTTTCTAATGCACAAGAGGCGTGATCAACGAGCATTATTCACGCAATTGGACAGTCCATCCACCAATCAGATCAACGGGATCCGGGTGACGTACTTTGCAGAGCGACGCGAAAACTGCAAACAGGTTTAGTTTTTTATTGGTTTGTAGCATTGATCAGTGGTTTGCAGAAGCAGCAATGGCATCGAGCGATTTTTGCAGGTTGTGCAAAAAAAAAACATGAAAGTGAGTGGTATTTACACCCACTCGAGCGATTTGTTTGCTAAACTGAAGAAGTCATTCAGCATCGTCGAGAGGTTAAAAGGAATTGGATTGACGGTCGTGATTGCCGTCGCTTCTCTATCGTCATCCTGTTATACCCGCCAATAGCGAGCAAGGTGGATAAGCCAGTCTGTGATTGGTTCCCGCAAAAGTGTAAGAGAAGCAGTAGAAATGAATGTACGGGTTTCCAGACGGAGTTGCCGGGCAAAATCAAATCGCAGGCAGATCAGGCTGGGTTTACCCAGTCTAGTGTATCATCTATTATTTCTTTTAATTAATTTTCTTGTTTTTATTTCATTTTGAATGCATCTTATATAAATCTTTTATGCATCTTCTTTTTATTTCTTTTTATGTCTAATGCATTTTAAATCTTGCTGTCTGGTTGAAAGAGCTGGGAGAATTAGGAAGTAAGCATTTGTTACCCCTGGATGGAGCTCTGGATGAAGCTAGTCCAGGAAGATTTGTCTGTAAGGGTACTGTTTAAACGCACAGCTACTTGACAAATATAAATATTTTTACAGTTATCCCTCCAGCGCAAGGAATACCCATTTAGATCCGCGTCACGTTGTCTGTTTTAACGATGTTTTTAATACCTTTCTGGACCTCAGAAGGTGCAATATCATTGCTGCCTATGTGTGGATCAGATACCCTTGGATTTCATCAAAAAAAAAAATAAAAATAAATCTTAATTTGTGTTTGAAAGACAATCGAAGGTCTTACAGGTTTGGGACAACATGAGTGTGAGTATTTGATGATGCAATTTTCATTTTTGGGTGAACTAACCCTTTGAGATGCTGCCTGTGAGATGGGGCGTCGAGAAAGCAAACTTTGCCGGCTTCCTTTGGCTGAAACTGGTTGAGATAGAGATGACATTGTTGGACCACCAAGGTGGACATCGCCTGGCAAAAGGCCTGCATGGTGAGCCTGATGGACTTTCAGGAGGGCCATAGCATGCAGGGTGGAGGCAGCCTGTCCATCAGCACTGTAAAGGCGGGTGCACACTATGCGATTTTGGCCATGATTTGAGAATTTGAGATTTGAGAATCCTAAAAGAGTCCTATAATCCTAAACTAAAATCTGTAGTCTTTGATAGCTAGTTTGACATGTTCACAGACAGCTGATTTATGACCGTTGCAAACAAATTTTACCTCCAACGAAATTCTGGCAGTGTCAGAAGATTTGGCAAACAGTCCTGCAGTGACTTCTCCTACAACATTTTTCAAGACAAGCCGTGATCAAAATTGCCAGTTGCGGCACTTTGTGAGCAGTAATGCACTGCAATTACACGCTCTACCTGAGGAATCTACACATAAACACCATTGAGAGTAGTGAGAGTGGAGGAAGCAAGTAAGCAGCTTCAGGCAGTAAAAGGGCAGGAGGATGTTGTGCAACACACCCCACACCGAGAAACCAATCGTCCAGTCACAAGCATTCAGGACAGGATGGATGGTTCCACTCAAGCCCAACTCTCGCAGTGGCCTGGGAAAGTATGGTCATCAACTCTGGGTTGGACTCAACCTGCACCACTCTTAGTCTTAATCCCCAGAAGATTCAAGGCCACCCTCCGATGCAGCAATCAACATCTGGTCCTCCGCAGGAACTACAAAAGAGACACTGGGTCCCTCGTGAAAGGACCCGCAGACTCATCGGGGAGCATCACAACCCGCAATGTATGTGAGGAGTGGGAGGCCCATGGGGACTGGCCCAGTGGGAGAACTCCAGCTATAACCGTCATATCCTCCTGTGTATTAACTGAAGCGGTCCTCTGCTGTACAGAGGGAGCAGACCAGTGAATAGCGGAAGGGGACTCCACCTTTTTCAAGGTACTGGAGTCTCGATCTTAGCATTGCAATTGTCATGTTTCCGCAGTAAGAACGAGTCACCAACAAACGCTGTGACTTTGGCTGTCAGACAGGGAAATTGCTACTCACACTGACACCATCAGATGAGAACAAACACTTGAATTTAATTGAATTAAGCTGAGCTATTGTCTACTGTAGAGCTGCTCTACAACTGAATCACATCTTGCGTCACTCACATTGTTATTGAAACTGAACCAACACTGACCTGACTAATGCTGAATAATGACATTGCTGCCTTTTGTAGAACTTCTTATAGCTGAACTGACCTTGCTTCAAAATTCGATGAACTTCACAGTGTTATTAACGGAACCAACACTGAACTCACTTGAGCTAAATAATGACACTACTATCTTTTAGCTTTACAGCAGTATCTGAACTGTCTCCATAGTTGAGTTGCCATAATTGATTCTGCTATTTTTCCTGTTCATCTCTGTGAAGGTGCTTTGAAACAGTGTGTATTGTAAAAACCCCTATACAAATAAAAGTGACTTGACTTGACATTCAGTTTTTGGAATGTAATCAGGTATCAGATTATTTCAGATAAACAAAGACATGCACTTTCTTTTACTGCTATTCTCTTCTGGAAATATTATAGATTTTCTTTTATTTGAGTTTATTTCAATTTAATGAGACAGCACACAGCACTTAGTTTTTATGGTGGGAAAAATATTTGCCATGCTCTGTAAAGTGTTTCATTGATAACTTGTCATGCATACAAATCATATTTACTTATAAATTCATATCTATTTAGAAATCCTGTTTCAACAGAGGAAGACTTGATGAAGTATTGGTGCAGAATGCGTTCACTCATATTGTGGTTGGTTGGTTGATTAAATTGATTCAGTGGCAGTTATGTCTTCTCATATTAAAATAAAAGAAGTGGGAAAAGATTAATTATTACATTTGCACATTTCACAGATGCTTTTGTATGAAGTGAATTCAAGTTTCACATTTCATCAGTTTATTAATTTCTTGTTCCTTGTAAACAGAACTTGCTTGTGCAGAAACATCTCATCATGTGTTCAAATATTTAATGTGTGCTCTTGTGATCAGGATGTAAACAATGATCTTCTGCAGTTGGGTAAATTTAAATTTTATTTAGTTTTGTTTGCTTTGTTTTGCAGGTATGTCATGGATATTTTGTTCTCAGAATTACAGAATTTGAGATCTAGAGTTTTTGTCAAACTTTCTAGATGCAATCATTTTATTTAATAAAATAATGATTTTTTTTTCAAAATTTGCAGTTTTACTTATATTAAAATAAACAACGCTGACTTGCAGGCAAGCACAATTGTATAAAATTATTGTCACAACAAGACACTTAAAACACTCCAAATACTTTTGCTGCTTGTTCAGTTTATTTATTTGAAATGAGTTGCAACATTTGACTTCATTGCACTCAACTCACTAAATTGTAAATGAAAGTTAATGTATCATGCTTTTGAGTTGGGATAATATGAATTATTTTTATTGACAGCAGAAACTGGCCATTTCAAGCATCGTAATTGTTGTTTTAATAATAACAACTATTTTTATTGCCTTTACGTGTATTGGTTCTGTAAAATTTTCTGTAAATGCTTATAGGTTTGGGATTATTTTTATTTTGTTTTTTTAAATGAATTTATTTATTGCCAGAAACATACTACAAAGTGTCCTCCTTTTTTGGTGTTATGATTATTATTATTTATTTACTTTTTTTTTTTTTTTTTAATTAATCAGATAAAATCTAAATTTAAAATGATACATTTTAAATTGAATCCATTAAAATGGATTACCTCTGTAATTTCTCCTCATAGTCTCTTCTGTGTCTCTCTCTTCACTTCATCACTTCACTTTTAAATGCCTTTTTAATAATTTCATTTTCATTAGACTTTAATAGTTTTTATTTTTGTCCATTAGTAAGTTTCATCATCAAGCACTTCCTGACCAGGGTTTCCCATGTAAACCTTCAGTTGATGTAGATTAGAATTTTTTTCAGTAATTAATTTATGCATTTAATTGCAGAAACAACAGTATTTCAGTTTTGCTATATGTTTATTAAAGCCCCATTTTTCCTTACAATTCTCTGAGCCAGTGAAATAAAGTATAGTAAGTAAATGATACCAACACATAGATGCATGATTTCTGTGGCTCACACTACTGTACTTCTGCCTAACCTCCATGACATAGGTTATCAAATGCTGAGTCAATGACAAAAGCATGAAACTTTTTGATTTTTCTCAGTAACCCCAGTGTATTCAGTGAATTGAAAATCAACGTGTCTACATTATACTTCTGCTCCATTTTTTTTCAAGGAGTGATGGACATGGGGTACAGAACAGATCCAGTAATCATACATACATAATTTACAATCAAAATTTACATGAGTTGTGTAAAGAAGCTAAAATACATAAGGATGATACAGTGAAAAAAACTGTATGCAGAAGACAGTGGTAAACAGACATCAGATTAGATTACAGATTCCAGCTAGTAAAAATGCAGCGTGCAGCTAGCAATAGAGAGAGGCTGAATGAATGGGGATTTAAATGAACCGCAGAGATAAGAGTCACAACTTAAAAGAAAGTTTTGTAATATGAAACTTGACAACACCTGCTAAATGGAATTTAAGTGCTGTTTTCATTATAATATAATGTCTGATTTTAAAATGAATACTGAGGGTGTGAGCCTTCAAATGAGCCTTAATTTAGGATAATTAATACAAATAATTTTGATAGTAAAAAAAGCAATAAAAAATAAAGCTGCGAGCAGCGATGACGGGCCAATGCCTGGTGGCACTGCCACCCCGGTGGCTTCAGGGCAACTGTGCATGGCGGGCAAAGGGCATTTAAAACAGTTAAACATAAAAGGACTATGTCAATTTCACACCACATTTACTGCAGCAGCTGATGCTCCTATGATCATAAACCACAACAGCCACATCCACGAGATCGTTTAAATTGAGATGACTTTTATGTCATAGAATACTATGTCAATTTCAAATGAGTGCAGAATATCATCCTAATCTGCCATGTCCGTTTTTTTTTTCTCAGACAACCCCTATAAAAATTCTTGAGCAAATTACATACTGTTATTTGTGCAAACTCCACAGTGCTCTGAGAAATCTAATCCAGCCTTAATGCAAATGTCTGTGATTGATCATGTTGTATTCACCTTATTCCAACACCCCATGACGCTTTGCGTGAAATATGGGAGTCATTTCTGTTAAACTGTAAACAGTCAGTGATAAACTCTATGAACGCAGTAATGTGTTTTATTTTTAAACTGGGTACAATGAGATGACATTATTCTACTCACCCTTCAACCAACAAACATTAAAAGGACATTTAAAAGTGTTAAAGCATCAACAAGGTACTTTCAACAGGCCATGAAAAAGTGTGATTCTTTCCACAGCAATAACGGACGGGGTTCAACATATACTGTACTATAGTGATATATATGCATTATGTAATACGTTGCTTTAATAAAAATGTTCATGAACTTTAGCATTGCGTGATACTAATTCAAAGTGATTTCCATTTTAATAAATTGTATTTACCTGTGAAACAAACCTGGAAAGAGACATGAGGCTTTGAGGAGAAAAACGAGAGATTCTTTGTGCATTCCAGTGAATTATTAATGGGATATATTGTAAATTATATAGAGAGAACAGACCACAAATGTGCAGCATATGTTGTCCTTTTTCATACTATTACAGCAGTATGCAAAGAGACAAAATAAAATAATCGGGAGGATAGAAAGCAGCTGCTGAAAAGAGCTCTTGCCATAGATATTCTTGTTATAACATGTTATGTTACAATACCAAGCATTATGTAATTCTTATGATGTCTGAAAATAAAACATGAAAGAAAAATTGACAGCTCATTCAGTCAAGCTTACAGATAAGCTTTATTTGTAGGGCAACCTTATGATTTGAAACGACCAGTTTCAGTCTTTTTGAATGGAAGTTCCCCAAACTGGAAGTGGAACCCATAATTCGAAACGCAGTAGGTTAGTCAGGAATAAGGTCAATAATCCTCACTCTTCTCTTCATGTTTTTTGACCTCCCTGAGCTGTTGTTTGTGCACCAATCTTATGCACCAAAAGCATGCTTTCATTTAATTTTAATATGTGTGGAATAAGATAAAAAATAACATGAAAAAATTTATAAATAAAGCCAAATCACAGAACCTGTAAAGACAATTCTAATGTCAGTCTCAGGTAATAGTAAGGTACATGTCTAGATTTTTCTACTCACTTATGCAAGTTTATTTTAAACAGACACTTTTATAATCTTGTGAAATTTACTTCAAGATTTTATTTTAATAATTTGAATTTTATCAATAAATAATTTATTTTAAAAATACTTTTAATTGTAAAAATAATAATTGTAACTCGAACATTCTGAAAACTAGTCCTGTACCAATAGTGATATAGTGTTATAGTTCAGTTTCAAATGAGTGTGAAGTTATCTTTTGCAGTGTGTTATATTTGAATTAACATAATTATCAAATTAATAATGCAATGCTATGTTTGTCAGTGGCCTACAAATGAACTGGCCTGATTAGCTGCTTCAGATGTGTCTGATCAAGGGTTGGGAATAAACTCTGAAGCACATTGAGTCTGCAATAAAAGGGTTAAATAAATGATCAAGTGTGTAAAACTCTCTCTCACACACACAAACACACACACACACACACACACACACACACACACAAACACACACACACACACACACACACACACACACACACAGACTGGCGTGAGGTGTGAGGAGGAGGGAGGGGGTAGGGGGGTTGGACAGAGAGTCTACGTCTCACTGTGTGTGTGAAAAATCCACATTCAAACCAAAATATCTGAAGCTCTAATGGATACTTCGACAACTTTCAATCTGGTTTCTGACCACATCACAGCAAAGAGAACGATAAAGATAAAAATAATAAATGATATTCGCCTAAATACCGATACTGGTAAAATATCAATGTTTGTTCTACTTGATCTTAGTGCTGCGTTTGACACTATCAATCACAACATACTTCTTGACAGACAGGAAAACTGGGTCTGGCTTTCTAGGATGGTCCAGATCACTAAGATCATCAGGATCAAGTCACTTAGAAATACCAAGGGTTCATTTAAAGCAAGGAGAGTCTGCTTTTAGCTGTCATGCCAGCCGCAGCTGGAACCAGCTTCCAGAAGAGATCAGATGTGCTCCAACAGTAGTCACATTCAAATCCAGACTCAAAAAATATCTGTTTAGCTGTTTAACTGATTGAGCACTGTGCTATGTCCAAACTGATTGCACTTTTATGTGTATCATTTGTCTGGCTATCACCAGACCAAGCTCAGTTTAAAATTGAACATTGGTCTGGAGTGTCTGTATGTATTTTCTAATGCACAAGAGGCGTGATCAACGAGCATTATTCACGCAATTGGACAGTCCATCCACCAATCAGATCAACGGGATCCGGGTGACGTACTTTGCAGAGCGACGCGAAAACTGCAAACAGGTTTAGTTTTTTATTGGTTTGTAGCATTGATCAGTGGTTTGCAGAAGCAGCAATGGCATCGAGCGATTTTTGCAGGTTGTGCAAAAAAAAACATGAAAGTGAGTGGTATTTACACCCACTCGAGCGATTTGTTTGCTAAACTGAAGAAGTCATTCAGCATCGTTGAGAGGTTAAAAGGAATTGGATTGACGGTCGTGATTGCCGTCGCTTCTCTATCGTCATCCTGTTATACCCGCCAATAGCGAGCAAGGTGGATAAGCCAGTCTGTGATTGGTTCCCGCAAAAGTGTAAGAGAAGCAGTAGAAATGAATGTACGGGTTTCCAGACGGAGTTGCCGGGCAAAATCAAATCGCAGGCAGATCAGGCTGGGTTTACCCAGTCTAGTGTATCATCTATTATTTCTTTTAATTAATTTTCTTGTTTTTATTTCATTTTGAATGCATCTTATATAAATATTTTATGCATCTTCTTTTTATTTCTTTTTATGTCTAATGCATTTTAAATCTTGCTGTCTGGTTGAAAGAGCTGGGAGAATTAGGAAGTAAGCATTTGTTACCCCTGGATGGAGCTCTGGATGAAGCTAGTCCAGGAAGATTTGTCTGTAAGGGTACTGTTTAAACGCACAGCTACTTGACAAATATAAATATTTTTACAGTTATCCCTCCAACGCAAGGAATACCCATTTAGATCCGCGTCACGTTGTCTGTTTTAACGATGTTTTTAATACCTTTCTGGACCTCAGAAGGTGCAATATCATTGCTGCCTATGTGTGGATCAGATACCCTTGGATTTCATCAAAAAAAAAAAAAATAAATAAATCTTAATTTGTGTTTGAAAGACAATCGAAGGTCTTACAGGTTTGGGACAACATGAGTGTGAGTATTTGATGACGCAATTTTCATTTTTGGGTGAACTAACCCTTTGAGATGCTGCCTGTGAGATGGGGCGTCGAGAAAGCAAACTTTGCCAGCTTCCTTTATCTCAACCAGTTTCAGCCAGAGATGACATTGTTGGACCACCAAGGTAGACATCGCCTGGCAAAAGGCCTGCATGGTGAGCCTGATGGACTTTCAGGAGGGCCATAGCATGCAGGGTGGAGGCAGCCTGTCCATCAGCACTGTAAAGGCGGGTGCACACTATGCGATTTTGGCCATGATTTGAGAATTTGAGATTTGAGAATCCTAAAAGAGTCCTATAATCCTAAACTAAAATCTGTAGTCTTTGATAGCTAGTTTGACATGTTCACAGACAGCTGATTTATGACCGTTGCAATCAAATTTTACCTCCAACGAAATTCTGGCAGTGTCAGAAGATTTGGCAAACAGTCCTGCAGTGACTTCTCCTACAACATTTTTCAAGACAAGCCGTGATCAAAATTGCCAGTTGCGGCACTTTGTGAGCAGTAATGCACTGCAATTACACGCTCTACCTGAGGAATCTACACATAACCACCATTGAGAGTAGTGAAAGCGGAGGAAGCAAGTAAGCAGCTTCAGGCAGTAAAAGGGCAGGAGGATGTTGTGCAACACACCCCACACCGAGAAACCATTCGTCCAGTCACAAGCATTCAGGACAGGATGGATGGTTCCACTCAAGCCCAACTCTCGCAGTGGCCTGGGAAAGTATGGTCATCAACTCTGGGTTGGACTCAACCTGCACCACTCTTAGTCTTAATCCCCAGAAGATTCAAGGCCACCCTCCGATGCAGCAATCAACATCTGGTCCTCCGCAGGAACTACAAAAGAGACACTGGGTCCCTCGTGAAAGGACCCGCAGACTCATCGGGGAGCATCACAACCCGCAATGTATGTGAGGAGTGGGAGGCCCATGGGGACTGGCCCAGTGGGAGAACTCCAGCTATAACCGTCATATCATCCTGTGTATTAACTGAAGCGGTCCTCTGCTGTACAGAGGGAGCAGACCAGTGAATAGCGGAAGGGGACTCCACCTTTTTCAAGGTACTGGAGTCTCGATCTTAGCATTGCAATTGTCATGTTTCCGCAGTAAGAACGAGTCACCAACAAACGCTGTGATTTTGGCTGTCAGACAGGGAAATTGCTACTCACACTGACACCATCAGTGGAGAACAAACACTTGAATTTAATTGAATTAAGCTGAGCTATTGTCTACTGTAGAGCTGCTCTACAACTGAATCACATCTTGCGTCACTCACATTGTTTTTGAAACTGAACCAACACTGACCTGACTAATGCTGAATAATGACATTGCTTCCTTTTGTAGAACTTCTTATAGCTGAACTGACCTTGCTTCAAAATTCGATGAACTTCACAGTGTTATTAACGGAACCAACACTGAACTCACTTGAGCTAAATAATGACACTACTATCTTTTAGCTTTACAGCAGTATCTGAACTGTCTCCATAGTTGAGTTGCCATAATTGATTCTGCTATTTTTCCTGTTCATCTCTGTGAAGGTGCTTTGAAACAGTGTGTATTGTAAAAACCCCTATACAAATAAAAGTGACTTGACTTGACATTCAGTTTTTGGAATGTAATCAGGTATCAGATTATTTCAGATAAACAAAGACATGCACTTTCTTTTACTGCTATTCTCTTCTGGAAATATTATAGATTTTCTTTTATTTGAGTTTATTTCAATTTAATGAGACAGCACACAGCACTTATTGCCATGCTCTGTAAAGTGTTTCATTGATAACTTGTCATGCATACAAATCATATTTACTTATAAATTCATATCTATTTAGAAATCCTGTTTCAACAGAGGAAGACTTGATGAAGTATTGGTGCAGAATGCGTTCACTCATATTGTGGTTGGTTGATTAAATTGATTCAGTGGCAGTTATGTCTTCTCATATTAAAATAAAAGAAGTGGGAAAAGATTAATTATTACATTTGCACATTTCACAGATGCTTTTGTATGAAGTGAATTCAAGTTTCACATTTCATCAGTTTATTAATTTCTTGTTCCTTGTAAACAGAACTTGCTTGTGCAGAAACTTCTCATCATGTGTTCAAATATTTAATGTGTGCTCTTGTGATCAGGATGTAAACAATGATCTTCTGCAGTTGGGTAAATTTAAATTTTATTTAGTTTTGTTTGCTTTGTTTTGCAGGTATGTCATGGATATTTTGTTCTCAGAATTACAGAATTTGAGATCTAGAGTTTTTGTCAAACTTTCTAGATGCAATCATTTTATTTAATAAAATAATGATTTTTTTTTTTCAAAATTTGCAGTTTTACTTATATTAAAATAAACAACGCTTACTTGTAGGCAAGCACAATTGTATAAAATTATTGTCACAACAAGACACTTAAAACACTCCAAATACTTTTGCTGCTTGTTCAGTTTATTTATTTGAAATGAGTTGCAACATTTGACTTCATTGCACTCAACTCACTAAATTGTAAATGATAGTTAATATATCATGCTTTTGAGTTGGGATAATATGAATTATTTTTATTGACAGCAGAAACTGGCCATTTCAAGCATCGTAATTGTTGTTTTAATAATAACAACTATTTTTATTGCCTTTACGTGTATTGGTTCTGTAAAATTTTCTGTAAATGCTTATAGGTTTGGGATTATTTTTCTTTTCTTTTTTTAAATGAATTTATTTATTGCCAGAAGCATACTTCACTGTATTCTACAAAGTGTTCTCCGTTTTTGGTGTTATGATTATTATTATTTATTTACTTTTTTTTAATTATTTTTTATTATTATTATTATTAATCAGATAAAATCTAAATCTAAAATGATACATTTTAAATTGAATCCATTAAAATGGATTACCTCTGTAATTTCTCCTCATAGTCTCTTCTGTGGCTCTATCTTCACTTCATCACTTCACTTTTTAATACCTTTTTAATACTTTCATTTTCATTAGACTTTAATAGTTTTTATTTTTGTCCATTAGTAAGTTTCATCATCAAGCACTTCCTGACCAGGGTTTCCCATGTAAACCTTCAGTTGATGTAGATTAGTACTTTTTCACTAATTAATTTATGCATTTAAGCCACTTTAGACACCATGACCACAAAACCTGTTACTTTACTACTACTTTACTACTTTACAAGGAAATGTTAGGTTAATATGCTTTCTTGTTCCGATGATAGAAAAAAATGTCAGTTTAATCAGAACGTTTGCTTTTTAGTAAACATTCTTCACACAAAACATTGAACCAAACACATCACCATTTCAGGTTTGCAAGTTTTCAGAGTGTTTTTAATCATGAAGAACTGTTCTCCATTACTATGCAGACTGTTAATATGTTCTTATTTCTTAAGCACCACTTTTGACTATTCGTAAGACTGCCCTTGTTTTATAGACACACACATCTCTTACTTGTTACTATATTTCTCAATATGCCATATATGGTACGGTTTTATATCTGTACTATGATTGGATGTCCAGGACATCCTGAAGGTTATTGCTTGATCTTGTGTGTATAAATATGATATCTCACACTGCTGCTGCCACATATCACAGGAGTTGAGGCACCTGTTTCCAACTGATGACTGATAACTTCAAGGCTTCAGATAGTCTACCTTAAAAGACAATCTAACAGATCTGGTGGCTCATCCGGGATATTCCCAAGACACACTGGACAGAAAATCATCCTTTCTTACAAAAATGTTTTTTGGGATCCTTCTCAGTCTCGCACTGAGTTTATGCTGCTGTGATGCTAAATGCAGTAAGTGTAATTATCTGATTTGATTGATACTAATTTATCTTAACTCTATTGCCCTCTCCATTTAGGTGTCACACTTGAAATGTAATTTATTTTTTTCAGGAAAACCAATGTAATATATTTTTGTTCAATAATATTTTTTTGATTATTATTTAACATTTTGAGGGTATTTTATGATACTATGCAATATTTATACAATTTTATTAGTTATTTTTCTAATATATTTTTAAATTATTTTTCAATTGCATTTAAAGTCAATTTTCTTTTAAGGTAGATTAGTGCCATCTGGTGGGAGTAAAAAAAATGAAAACTTACCTAATGCCATGGTGTAACCAGTGTTTACTCTTTTTATTATCTTTCTACAGTGGGAGCTATGTTTGTAGAAACAGGAGCATCATGTAATATAATTACTGATACCAACAGCAACCAGGAGCTTAAAAAACTTCAGGACAGAATTAAATATGTTGCTCGAAGCTGCAAAGAAATTCTTGATAAATATCAAGTTTATGAGGGTATGGTATTTTTTTAAATTTATTTGTGTTATCTTAAGCAATAACTCAATTAAGGTGACTCAGCAATGCTTTTGTTAATGCAGATGGCCTGTACTATCTGACCTCACCAAGAGGGGTCCTTTACCAGACGTTTTGTGATATGACCACTGCGGGCGGCGGCTGGACGCTGGTGGCTAGTGTTCATGAAAATAACATGTATGGAAAGTGTACTGTTGGTGATCGCTGGTCTAGTGATCAGGGCAGCAACGCAAACCGGCCTGATGGAGAAGGAACATGGGCAAACAAAGTCACATTTGGAACTGCAGAGGCCGCTACAAGTGATGATTATAAGGTAATTTTTATTACATTCACAATTAAAACATGTTTATCTACAAAATGAATTGACTGTTTCCTCTCTGCCATAGAATCCTGGATACTTTGAAATTACAGCACAGGATGTGTCTGTGTGGCATGTTCCTAATAATATGGTGATGGAAAACTGGAGCACTGCCTCCATCCTGAGATACCACACTGAAAATCGCTTCTTAACTCAACACGGAGGAAACCTTTTCAATTTATTCAAGGTCAGACAAACTTTGACAGCAGCTTTGAGTTTTACATAAAATAAAAGTTAAAGGCAAAAGACTACAATTCTGTAAAAAAAAACAAAAAAACAACCCTTTTTATGTTATTTTCCCAGAAATTCCCTGTGAGCTTTGGAATCGGGACTTGCAAAACTGATAATGGACCTGCTATTCCAATAGTGTATGATACTGGAAATGTGGATTCTACCAAAAAACTGTATGGACCTAATACAAGAGGTACAGCAATTCCTCTTGGGCCAATATTTTTCAAATATTTTAAAGAAAGTAGCTACACTGACTGACATAAAATCTGTGTATTATTCAGTGATGGTGTAGGCCAGCACTATCTCACGACCAATTTGTTCGTATTTTACAAGGTGGGTAATTTGTACGAATTCGTACAACGTCATTCGTACAAATTCATACGATTTGTATAAACCCCAGTGACCGGTAGGTTTAGGGGAAGTTTAAGGTCATATGAATTCATACAAATTAGCCACCTCGTATAATACTTACAAATGGCTGTGAGATCAGGTTATTCAGGCCTATTATTTACAAAGCATCATCAATGTTGAGATGGAATCACTTTAATTAATGAATGCCATTCTGTATGCATGGACCATGACAGACCATCATCAATTATATATTCTGTTTTTTTTTTTTTTTTTTTAGCAATATTTGAGCCTGGATTCATCACATTCAGAGTCTTCAACAATGAAAAGGCAGCCATGGCACTTTGTTCGGGCGTTAAACCAACCGGTTGTGACACTGAACATGTGAGCTAAACAAATATTTTTGATTATTTACAACAATGTTCATGAACAGCATTTGTGAAGTGCTTCTGATCACCACAGGCAATAATTCATGCTTTAGTGTATAAATGAAGAGGAAATGTATTTACAGTAATACAGTTACAACAGAAGTAAATCAGCTGCAATGTTATATGAGGAAAAGGGTATGTTTTGTTGTTATTAATGTACTCATATTTTTGCAGTTCTGTGTTGGTGGAGGTGGACACTTTCCTGAGGCGGTCCCTAGACAGTGTGGGGACTTTCCGAGTTTCGACTGGGATGGCTATGGTACTAATACAGGATGGAGTGCTTCCAAAGAGATAACTGAAGCAGCTGTACTTCTTTTTTATCGCTGACCTGCTTCCTTTCCTTCTGTCAGAGATATACAACATTGATTAATATCTGAATGTACAATCATTTGCTCAAATATATTTCTTATATATTTTCTCTTTTTGTATTATCTAAGAATGTGTATGGTGTTTGTAACTGATGAAAAAAAAAAAAAAAAAAAAAAAACCTGTCAGATTAGCCGTTTATTGGCAGGCTTCTTTTAATGCATATAACCTACTTTTAACTTCTCTGTGTTCATGGGGTTTTTTTTTTTCAACTGTTCACAAATGGAAACAAATGTATAATGTTCAAATAAAACCAATGGGTTGCCAATGCTGTTCAAACAATGGATTCAAAATCTATTTTAGGTTTCATAGTTTATAAGTTTCACTGAAAATATTCCATGATCATATTCCATAACACATTTGGTTACATTCTGTTCTGCTAATAAAGCCTGTTATTACTTATTCGTCTTCGAGTTCACATCTCTCATAAATATTTATAAAAAATAAAGTTACATACTGTAGACATGGCCGTATCTACCATTGAGGACACCGAGGTCATGTCCTCGGTATTTTTTCCCTAAATTTCAAATTAGTCAAAGCTGAAATCCAGCAGTGATGATCAATGCCAAACACAGAACCCGGTCCGTGTCCGAATCCATATGTCGTCTGTATTTTCCATGGGCGTCGGAACCATTGTATGTGGGTGGGACAAGACCCACCCACTTTTTAAGACCAATGATATTGGACCCACTCACTTTTACCATCTCTAATCCCCCCCAGGTGTTGCTACTCCACAAACCACCAACAGAGAATAAAAAATACCAAAAATAAAAATATTTTTTTAAAACATCTCCAAGTAAAACGCTGCGTTTATAAAGAAATGTCTCTTTACGACCACAACAAACGGGACAATTTCAGACGCGCATTCCACCTTCGGCTCAGCGCCAGGCGCAAGTCAAACGAGCGCGGAAAATGTAGCTTCATTTGAACAACAGTGAACTGTGGTCAGATGAGATGTTGTCAGGCTATGTCAGTAAAACTCCAATCAGCTGTTAGGCTATAGCCTACTGTGCTCGAAGCGTGAACTCAAGAATTGCTCGCGTGCTGCATATTACTTTAATTATAGCTTAACTAAAACGCTAAAGAAACTACGGGCATGCACCATCATTATTCTGAGGTAAATGAAGTCATGGAATTACCAAATATGCGATTAAGCTGCCTCAAAACTGTGCATGCATGTATGTATTTGTTGACATGGTTTTAAAGCTATTGTTATCCAATTTGTTGGCCTTAAAACGTCTTAAAATGCATATATGTACATCAAGGAAATCAAAATTTTCTCGGGGGAGCATGCCCCCGAACCCCCCGAGCAGAACACATTTTGTGACCACGCTAAATATAAAAACCTGCGTACGGCCCTGACTGTAGAATATCTTTTAAATAAGTACCAAACTTTATCTTAATATAGCCTACTGTTGTATGTTGTGCAGCAGACGAGGTTAAAGCCCAATTGGAAAACCTACGAGATACATTCATGAGGAAAAATATATTCTCTTGCGCCATCTTGCATGAATTAGCTGAAGATGATCAATAGTTTTTCACTCCTGCCAAAGTTTCACTTGGGGCGGAGCCAGACATTGTAAACATTCGGGACTCAGCCCAAATCTATACTTGACCAATGACATTTAATTTTCTGTTAACAGTTTTACTGACATAAAAGGAGCTTTTGTAGTAGTATTCTTGTTAAAAAAATTGTACATTATTTGGCACTGTTATTTTTTAAAACTCTACTGGGTGTATCTCCTCTAGGGGGGAAAATTTTGTACATTTTAAGGTTAAATGCATCAATCTGGGGCACTTTGAGAGCTCAAATCTGAGAGCTTAAGCCCATACAGTGTGTAAATTGAACAAAGAAACAGCGTTGACTTACCTGGACATTAAAAAGGGTTCAAACATCTTTGTAGTTGTGATGTAGAGTCTCAGTCTACATTGTGTTTTAGGATGCCAAACAATTATTAGGCTATACAATAAAACAATATAATAATGTTTTAATTCTATATAATTATTCATGACAGTAATTTCCATATATAGTAACAAATGCACTCTAAAATAAATGACAATTTGTATTAGTTACTTACTTTACAAAACAGTATTGGGAAATTATAACACTTTTGTACTAATCTCTAAGATAAATCCTTGAGCTTTTATTTTGGATCATCAGATCACCAGCTGATCGCGTGAGCAAATGTGCTCACTTCTCTTTAAAACACGCAGCACAGACAGACTGTATATATACTTAATCACTGTATTTTGCTGTTTTATAAAGGCACAAAGCCTTATCACAGTTCCGATTTTAGTTCGTTGGTAAAATACAACGTAGTAGCCTATGTTTTAAATTTTCAGTTCATTATGAAACGGTGGCGGCGGCACAGGGTCATTAATGAGAAACACTGAATATATGTTTAGCTGACAAATCTGCTAAAGTTGTCATAGCTGTTAGTTGTTATATCATAACAAAAACCCTTCAACCGGACCGAACGAGCATCTCGAGGCCTGCCGCTGCTCTGAGTGAGTGACAGGAGGCGTGTCTGTGTTCAGCTGCTGTGTGTGTGATACACCCATGTGTATTCACAAGGTAATGTGTCTTTGGTATTAATATTTATTTATTTATACATTTATTTAATTATTTATGTATTTATTTCTTTATTTATTGACAAAGAGTTTATTGTACACTGAGTCGTTAATTATCACTACTTAAGAGTGAAGTTTTAAAAGAATACAATTGTTGCCACTAGAGGGAGTCCATTGTAGGTTGCTATGGTGATGCGCGTGTGTTTACTTCAGACGCTACAAGCTGCGTTTGAGGAAAGACACTCATCTTTTCTTGTGTTTACTTCTCTTGATAATTCAGGGGGTTTTGTAATCTGTTTACGTGTTCCACGGCCTAAGGGTCGTGAGAGGGTCAGTGCCCGGTTGCATAAAGCACCTTAAGTTTTTCCCTTAAGTATGACACTTAAGGCGTGATTTCCCCTTATAAGGGAATGACTTAAGGGTGTTGCTTATAATCTCTTAAACTGTTCTCTTAGGTAAGGGAAACCGTTAAGTGTTTAACGACAGCATCCCAGGTTTTGCCGTTAAAAAATTCTACTGTTGCCATGGACACGTTATTTGTTAATACGTATCGTGGTAAGTTTTCACAGAAAACAACATAATATGGATAAGGAAAACAAAAAAGAAAACCAAATATGAAAGAGACAAGAAACTCAAATTGATTGTTTACTCAAAATTGAGATTTCTGCCGTCATTCACTCACCCTGACACCCTCATGTCGTTCCAAACCCATAAGACTTTCATTCATCTTTGGATAACAAATAAAGATATTTTTAATATTCTCTCATCATTTATGTCCATTTATTGAAAGACATCCATATGATTACGGCTGTGTCGGAAGCTCAAATGTGCGCGCAAGAACCAATGAGGTTTGTTTTTGCTTGTGATGCACGCACGTTTGCGCTTCCGTTGACCATATAAGATATGTTATAAGATATGTTATATTTCATCAATGTTTATGTGAATAAACCGCTAAAGTACAATTTGTCTATCATATAAAGCGGCCGATCGTGGCACGACTTGGATTGAACCTGCTCACTCTGTGTAACACTTAAGGTGAAGTTTTACAAACCTTATGATATACTTAAGGAAATGAAGGTTAATGGGCTTTATGCAACACTTACGCATTACTTAAGTGAAAAGTATACTTGATGGAAATTCTTAGGGTTTATGACGTTTCACCTAAAGAAACCCTTAAGTAACACTTAACGGTTATTTTCTGCAACACCCTTAAGTTTAAGGGAAACATAAGGGCGATCTTAAGGGAAAATTACACTTAAGGTGCTTTATGCAACTGAAGCTGGACAAGATGGCCGATGAAAGAAAGCAACTGGTTTGGAAAATCAAGAAAAGCCTTTATACACTGACTGCTGGTGAACTGTGTCAGATAGCTGAGAGCATCATACCATCTGCAGGTCAGGATTCATCCAACATATCCAGGGACGACGAAGAAGGTTGTTTCAACTTCATCTCTTCATACATGCACAGCAAAACGTTAACAGAACTAGAAGATAAAGGTTACGCACAGTTACTGTTTTTAAAAGACAGTATTGATGAGCTTATTCAGAATCGTGTAACTGTTGTAAGTGATCATTCTATGTATGATTTAATTGAAACAGATGTGTACACAAAAACACCTACACCAGTAAAACGAACACAAACACAATCAGCAAGTCCACACATGCAAACATTTACATCACCACAACCCATAAATGCCAATGGTGATAAACAGTTTTTAGAGTATGAGAAGCTACTCTCTAGTTATGAGGAATTAGGAAGAAAACTGTCTGAGTTTAAAATTCCATCTACTGTTGGACAAGTAGAACAATCACCTCTCACAGAGCAGGGTAGCACACAAAATACAAGACACCTACCACCCAGACAGTCTGATAGTATGTTATACTTGAGAGATTTATCATACTTACCACGTAGAGAATTCAAGATACATGGGGGGCAGGTGGGTGACAACACGTCTGACATCGGATACAACAATTTGTGTAAGCAGATCGACAAAGGTCTCAGAGTAAACCACACAGAGAGTGAGATCATTCAAGCTGTTCTGCGCATAGTGAAACCAGGACAATTCAAAGAAATGCTCATTAACAAAGATGATTTAACTGTGACTGAACTGAAAAGTTTTCTGCAGTCTCACATGAGTGAAAGGAGCAGCAGTGAGCTTCTCCAAGAGTTGATGAGCACCAGACAACGTGAGAATGAAACACCGCAACAGTTTCTATATCGTGTAATAGGACTGAAACAGTAAGTGATTTTCACTTCCAAGCAGAGTAACACTAACATTGAATATGAGCCAAGAACGGTCCAGAATGTGTTCCTGTGTACTATACATGAGGGTTTCCTTCCCAAGTACAGTGACATAAGAAGTGAACTAAGACCCTTGCTAACAAACCACACAGTTACTGATGAAACACTACTGAAACAAGTGACAAAAATCTCAAGTGAGGAAAGTGAGCGCCAACGAAGATTAGGCCAAGCCATACAGCGAAAACAGACTCAAGCTCATAGCGCACAGATTGACTCAGGATCGGACGAGAATGAATCAAACACCAAAATGCAAAAAAAGAGCAAGACAAAAACCATACAAGAACTAAGCGCTCAAGTAGAAGCTTTAAAAAGTACAATTGACACTTTGAAACAAGCTAAATGGCCATGTCACTGCTCAGCACAAACGGGAGCAGGTTCACATGCTGTACATAGACCAACACCAACAAAGAGAGGAGGACCATATGGGTGTCCGAGGTGTATAGAGGAAGGTAACAGCTCATGCAACCACTGCTTCATCTGTGGAGAAGAAGGACACCGAGCCATTGGATGCGGTAAAAGGGCAAGGGGCACAAGGAATACTTACCAGACTACTGAGCTGAGATTGTCAACTGGAGAAAGATTCCCAGAGAAGCCAATGAAGCCAATGCAAACAGTGCAGCCTGCTCTTCCGTGTCTAGAAAGACATACTCGACAAAGAACAGAGTAGCAGAGCTAATTGGAAAAAAATGCTTGTTAAAGTGTAACATTAATGGTTATGCCGTGTCCGCCCTACTTCATACGGGTGCTCAGGTCACTATCATTGATCAGACATGGAAAAGAACCTATTTACCCGATCAGCACCTACGACCTCTGAGTGAACTAATGGGGTCTAAACCTCTTCATGTCTTGGCTGTTAATGGAGATGCCTTACCGTTCGATGGGTGGGTTGAAGCGACAGTGAATCTCCCAGGTAACAGTGATCCACAGTTAGCCATTCAAGTTCCTTTCCTGGTGGGTAAAATGGCTCTTGAGCGACCCCTCCTGGGATTTAATGTCATTGAACAGCTGATCAAAGGACAGACAACTGGTGCAAGTGTTCTTGCAACAATCACTACGCTGCTAAAGGGAGCCATGGAGATTGGAGATGATCAGGCTGAGGTGATAGTAAACTTCATACAGACACAAAAGTCATCTTGTGATACTGAGGCCATTGTCAAAGTTGGACATCAGGATGTTGTTATTCCTTCAGGTCAACTGGCACAGATCAAATGTTCTATACCTGCAGATTTTGATTCATCAGATCCTGTCATCTTGTTTGAGACCAATGTAGACAATCCACAACTAGAGAGACTTGATCTCGGAGATGGATTGCTGGAAGTCTGTGGAAGACAAAAACCGTTCATTAGCATTCCAGTAGAAAATCATACCAGACATGACATTATCTTACCACGACGAACGACACTCGGGAGCATACAGACCATTAAGAAAATTGTGGAGACAGACCAAATAGCAGAACCAGTTCCTGTGGAAGTTAACAGTGCAGAGACCCAAGAAGGAGCAGATAACAACAGTATTACAGTAACAGAGCACTGGGACCTGCCTGTAGATCTAAGTCACTTGACTGAGGAGCAACAAAGGATAGCAAAGAGGATGTTGTACGAAGAGTCTATGGCATTTGCATACAATGATGATGACATGGGCTGTGTCCCAAGTTTGCAGATGTCTTGCAGATGTCTATCAACTTGATTGACAACATTCCTGTTCAGAGAGCATATACTCCTTAGTTCCCAAGCCATTGCACAAAGAAGTGAGAGAGTACATCCAAGATCTCCTGGCCAGAGGGTGGATTGTGAAGTCAAAGTCCCCCTATTCTGCACCAGTTGTATGTGTCAGAAAGAAGGATGGAACACTTCGACTTTGTGTACAGACTACTTAACAAGAAAACCGTCCCTGATAGGCATCCCCTTCCTCGGATTCAAGACCTCACTGACACGTTGGGAGGGTATAGCTGGTTCTCGATTTTGGATCAAGGGAAAGCTTATCACCAAGGCTTTATTGCGGAGGGATCACGACATCTGACTGCTTTCATTACTCCTTGGGGCCTCTATGAGTGGGTACGAATTCCCTTCGGATTAACTAATGCATCTGCTGCTTTTCAACGAAGCTTGGAGGAGATGTTGGACTCGCTGAGGGATGAATGCTGTATCCCTTACCTTGACGATATTCTGTGTTATGCAAAGACATTCGAAGAACATGTGGAAAGTCTACGGAAGGTGTTGCAAGCTTTACAGCGACATGGGGTTAAGCTAAGACCGACCAAGTGTGAGATGTTCAAAAAAGAAGTGCGATATGTTGGGCGACTGGTCAGCGCAGAAGGAGTCAGAATAGATCCTAAAGATTAAGATGCCGTACGAGCCTGGAAAACAAAGAAGCCTACCACGGTTGGAGAAGTCCGAAAGATGCTGGGGTTTCTGAGTTACTATTGATCATACGTCCAGGATTTCTCTCGCATTGCCAAGCCAATATATGACCTCTTGCAAGTAAAACAAACTAGAATGGGGTCTGTTCAAACAAAACCAAAGGCAGATGGAAAGAAGAATGCTCAATTACCATCGCAAACACCCATTGAGTGGAAGGAAGAACATCAAAGGATTCTGTGCAGATTAGTTGAAGCTTTGACTACTCCACCTGTACTTGCTTATCCTGATTTTGATTTGCCTTTCACACTTCATACAGATGCCTCAGAACAAGGACTTGGAGCTGTACTTTATCAACGGCAGGCTGGGAAATTGAGAGTCATTGGCTATGGATCACGAACACTGACACCGGCAGAGAGGAATTACAGACTCCATTCAGGGAAACTCGAATTCCTTGCACTGAAGTGGGCAATCTGTGAGAAGTTTCGGGACTATCTATTTTATGCCCAACACTTCACAGTTTATACTGACAATAATCCTCTGACCTACATAATGACTACTGCCAAACTCAATGCTGTGGGTTATAGAAGGGGTTGGAGAACTCTCAGACTTCAGGTTTGATATCAAGTACAGACCTGGAAAAGTGAATGTGGATGCAGACAGTCTTTCCCGGTGCCCAATGGATATCAACAAATACATCACAGAGTGCACGGAAGAGTTGTCTAGTGAAATCGTCAAAACCATGTGGGAGGGCACAAGGGCTGCCGAACAAAAGGATGTTGCTTGGGTCGCTGCTCTTAACCAGGCTCAGGAAGATCGACGTGAGAGTGATGCTGGTGAAGTCCTAAGAAAGCTAAGTCATGATGAACTGCAAAAGGCACAGAGATTGGACCCAGCAATTGGTGAGATTATTAGGCTGAAAGAGTCCCACGCAAGCCTCAATAATGAAATGAGGCAGAGAGCCAGCGGACCGGTAAAGAAACTAATGCACGAATGGTCAAGACTACATCTTGAGGGAGGACTATTGTACAGGAGGACTGAGCTACGATGCCAATTTGTCTTACCAGCTCAATACAAACAGATCGTCTTACAGCACTTACATGATGACATGGGCCATGTGGGTGTGGAGAGAGTAGTGCACCTCGTCAGAGACCGATTCTATTGGCCATTCATGAAGAAAGATATTGAGATATATGTTACACGGAAATGCCCTTGCATCAAACAGAAGAAGCCCGCTATACATGAAAGAGCTCCGATGGGCAGTATAAGTACCAGTTCTCCATTCGAATTAGTATCCATAGACTACCTGCACCTGGAACGCAGCAGAGGTGGTTATGAATATATCCTAGTACTGGTGGATCACTTTACAAGGTTTGCCCAGGCATATGCAACTAAAAATAAGTCTGGAAGAACAGCAGCAGAAAGAATCTTCAATGACTTCATTCCCCGGTTTGGATTTCCAAATAAATTACATCATGACCAAAGTCGAGAATTTGAGAATGACCTCTTCAAAACCTTGCGCCGACTGTCAGGAATGAGCCATTCAAGGACCTCTCCATATCACCCTCAGGGCAATCCTGCTGAGAGATTCAACAGAACGCTGCTACAGATGATGAGAACACTGGCAGAGAAGGAAAAGGAAAAATGGAAGGAACACCTACCACAGATTGTGCATGCGTACAATTGCACACGACATGAAGCGACAGGATACTCACCGTTTTACTTACTCTATGGATGACACCCAGGTTTACCCATTGATCTTGTATTCAAAGTGACAAACGGAGAGGAAAGAAATGATCCAAAAGGATATGCCAAGCAGTGGGCAAAGCGAATGGCAGAAGCTTACCGAATTGCTTCAGAGAACAGTAAGAACTCAAGCACCCGAGGAAAACAGTACTATGACAGGAAGTCAAGGGGAGTTGTTCCTGCCTGCCTGCTGTCCGACCTACGCTCGGAGCTTCGTGGAGTTTATCCTAAATCCTTCTCTTTATTCCTATTCACATAATATAACTTTCTTATTTTTCACTAGATTACTTAACCTATTGCATAGTATTACTAAACGGAACGATTTATTACTAGCAATCCACCAGTGTAATCACCTAGTGTTAGCCATGGCCTGCTAGCTACCGTCTACTTTCTTTTTTCCTCTAAACCAACCTTCCTTGTCGATTTAATGGCGGATTTATCTGATGCATGTTATTCTGATCTGTCCTCGCCAGATCGGGAAGCTGTGGAGACGTTGCTGCCCGGCATTCATCGATCCACCGCGAGGTACAGCGTCCCGCACATCACCCTCGCCCCAGGCACCGGCAAGCGACCGAGACATCCAGCCAGCGAGTCCCGTGTGCGTTGCAGTTTTTCGGACGGCGTTCATCAAACACACGGTCAGTCATGTCCGACGATTATCATGTGCATTAAATGCAACATGTACAGCTTAGCTCTTTCTGTCAGCAGTGAGACTTACACATGTGATAAATGCGGGGATATTGTCAGGCTGACAGAGAGAATCTCAGAATTAGAGACACGCATCCAAACTTTAATTGAGGATAATGAGAATGAAAGGGCCTTAGATACTGCTTTGGATGCGACTAGCCTAGTAAACACTGCACATTCGGTTCCGGTTGTAGAAGCCACGCAGCAGGCTAACTGGGTGACTGTGAGGTGGCATAGTGGCAAGAACAAACACCACTCTTCCGTTCCGATTAGAACATCAAACAGGTTCTCCCCACTCAGTGACGCACCTACTGAGAATCCTGTTGAAAGTGCCCTAGTTATTGGCGATTCTATTACACGGAACGTGAAAATAGAGACACCAGCCACCATAGTCACATGTTTGCCGGGGGCCAGAGCACCTGACATCAAAGCAAATTTAAAAGTGCTGGCTAAAGCTAAACGTAAATATTCTAAAATCATTATCCACGTCGGCACAAATGATGTTCAACTTCGCCAGTTGGAGATCACTAAAATTAACATTAAAGAGGTGTGTGAACTCGCAAATTCAATGTCAGCAGAAGTAATTTGTTCTGGCCCTCTTCCTGTTCGTAGGAGTGATGAGATAGTTAGCAGGTTATCATCACTCAATGGCTGGCTGTCTAAGTGGTGTGCGCAGAATAATATAGGTTTCATAGACAATTGGAAAAGCTTTTGGGGCAGACCTGATCTGTTGAAAAGAGATGGTATTCATCCCTCCCGGGATGTTGCTGCTCTTCTATCTAGAAATTTGGCAAATAGTGTTAGAGCTGAAACATGACAAACCAGGGCCCAGATCAGGACGCAGACAAACTGGCTAAATCGAACTCAAATAATTCACAGCACATAGAAACTCTTTCACCTAGATATTATCACATAGAGACTATGTCTGTACCTCGAACTAGTAAATACAAAAAACTTCTGAAACCTTTTAAGGGTAAAAATTTAATTGATGTTCAAAAAATGAAAATCACAGATAAATCAGATAAACAAATGATAAAGCTTGGGTTACTGAATATTAGATCTATTTCTTCAAAAGCACTTATTGTAAATGAAATTATCACAGACAATAAACTAGACTTGCTGTGTTTGACAGAAACCTGGCTAAAACCAGACGATTACATTACTTTAAATGAATCTAGTCCTCAAGGTTATGATTTTTGACACAATCCTCGACAGAAAGGCAAAGGGGGAGGTGTTGCTGTAATTTATAGTAATATATTCAGAATCACTCAAAAGAATTTCAAATATAATTCCTTTGAAGTGATGGTGCTTTATGTAACATTATGTAAGTTGACATTTGTGCTGGCTACTGTATACAGGCCACCAGGACACCATACTGACTTTATCAAAGAATTTGCTGATTTTCTATCAGAGTTAGTACTGGCTGCGGATAAAGTCCTTGTTGTTGGTGATTTTAATATCCATGTAGATAACAATAAAGACGCATTTGGATTGGCATTTGCAGACATTTTAAACTCTATTGGAGTTTGACAACACGTGTCAGGACCCACTCATTGTCGTAATCATACCCTAGATCTAATACTGTCGCATGGAATTGATATTGATGCTGTTTAAATTCTACAGCAGAGCGATGATATATCAGATCATTATTTAGTCTCGTGTATAATACAATTAGCCAAGGCTACAAAACCACCACCCAGCCATAAATATTGTAGAACCATCACGTCTACCACTAAAGATTGCTTTATAAATAATCTCCCCGAGCAGTTTCATTGCCTTAGTATACCTGACAACTTAGAACTCGATGCTGCAACAGAAACTATTGGCACATTAGATGCAGTCGCTCCTTTACGTCTAAAGAAGATTAAGGAAACTAATCCAACGCCGTGGTATGATGAGCACACTCGGGCTCTAAAACGAGCTGTTAGAAAAGCTGAACATAGTTGGAAGAAAACAAAACTAGAAGTTTTTCGCCTTTCGTGGAAAGAAAAAATTATTGAGTACAGAATGGCTATAAGAAATGCTAGATCTACTTATTTTTCAAATCTCTTAATAGAAAACAAACATAATCCTAGGTATTTATTTGACACAGTGGCTAAATTAACTAGAAACAGAGATCAACTGCTGACGTTTCCATAGAGCACAGCAGTAATGACTTTATGAACTTCTTTACTTGCAAGATTGATAATATTAGAGAGAAAATTAAAAACATGCAACCTTCTACAGTTTCGCTTCAGACAGTGCACTGTAGTTTCCCTGAGGTAAAACTAGAATCATTCGCTGCTATAGGAGAGGAAGAATTATCTAAACTTATCAAATCATCAAAATCAACAACATGTATGTTAGACCCAATGCCGACTAAACTACTGAAAGAAATGCTTCCAGAGGTCGTAGGTCCAATTCTTGATATAATTAATTCATCTTTAACACTAGGATACGTGCCAAAAACCTTTAAGCAGGCTATTATTAAACCTCTTATTAAAAAACCTCAACTAGATCCGAGAGATTTAGTAAATTACAGGCCAATCTCGAATCTACCTTTTCAGTCAAAGATACTAGAAAAGGCAGTTTCAACACAACTGTGCTCCTTTTTAGAAAGAAATGGAATCTGTGAGGATTTCCAGTCAGGATTTAGACCATACCATAGTACTGAGACTGCTCTCGTTAGAGTTACAAACGATCTACTCCTATCATCCGATCGTGGCTGTATTTCTCTATTAGTGTTATTAGATCTCAGTGCTGCTTTTGACACTATCGATCACAACATTCTTCTAAAAAGACTTGAAAACTATATTGGCATTAGTGGAATTGCTTTGGCATGGTTCAAATCGTACTTATCTGACCGTTATCAGTCTGTAGTAGTAAATGAAGAGATGTCGTATCGATCACAAGTTCAATATGGAGTACCACAAGGCTCAGTACTAGGAGCATTGCTTTTCACTCTGTACATGATGCCCTTAGGAGAGATAATTAGGAAGCATGGTGTTAGTTTTCACTGCTACGCTGACGATACTCAGCTCTATATTTCCTCGCGCCCTGACGAAACCTACAAATTCACAAAAATAACAGAATGCATAGCTAACATTAAAAACTGGATGACAAGAAATTTCTCATTATTAAATTCAGAAAAGAACTGATATCCTAATCTTTGGACCAAAAACTTCCTCACGAAAAAACCTTGAATACTCTCTAACACTTGACGGGTGCTCCATTAAACCTTCGTCCTCAGTTAGGAACCTGGGTGTGCTCTTTGATACCAATCTTTCATTTGAAAGTCATGTTTCCAGTATCTGTAAAACAGCCTTCTTCCATCTAAAAAATATATCTAAATTACGACATATGCTCTCAATGACAAATGCGGAACAGTTGGTTCATGCATTCATGATCTCAAGACTAGATTATTGTAACGCTCTACTGGGTGGTTGTTCTGCTCGGCTTTTAAACAGACTACAGTTGGTCCAAAATGCGGCAGCTAGAGTTCTTACTAGAACCAGAAAGTATGACCATATTAGCCCAGTTCTGTCAACATTACATTGGCTCCCTATTAAACATCGTATAGATTTTAAAATCTTGCTACTTACTTATAAAGCTCTAAATGGTTTAGCTCCCCAGTACCTAAGTGAGCTCTTAATGCATTATAGTCCTTCACGTTTATTGCGATCTCAGAATTCAGGCCAGTTGATAATACCCAGAATATCAAAATCAACTGAAGGCGGCAGATCCTTTTCCTATTTAGCACCTAAACTCTGGAACAATCTTCCTAGCATTGTTCGGGAAGCAGACACACTCTGTCAGTTTAAATCTAGACTAAAAACACATCTCTTTGCTCTTGCATACACATAACACATTATCAATACATTAACATTTTTCAAATCCGTTAAAGGATTGTTACGCTGCAATAATTAGGTCAGCCGGAACCGAGAACATTTCCTATAACACTAGATATACCTGTACATCAGAATAAGAATGGCATCTACGCTAATTTCTGTCTCTCTGCTTATCCTGAGGTTTGCCGGGTGCTGGATCCAGGCCGTATCAAGATCAGATGGAGAACCTGTGTCTGGACCTGACTACAATGTAGCCCAGGAGACAATGGGCCTACAGATCCAGTTCTGGCTGCATCTATAATTCAGATTTTTAATCCCCGTATCCGCTTACATATATTTATATATAATCTATTTTTAATCTCTATAATAAAAATGTATAATTCAGATTTTGATCTCCATATCCATTTACATATATTATATATATCTTCCAAGGGGTTTTTTGCCTCCTAGGACTTTTTTTCCCAATGCTAGCATGCTGGGTTTTTCTCCTAGGGGGGTTTTTCCACCCCTGGGAGTCAGCTGACATTAACTTAATGTAGCACCATCTTGTATATGTTGCATATTACCACGCTTGTTTGTACAGCTTATTTTTAACCACTTCCCTTTTTTTCTGTGCAAAGTAATGTAAATCTAATATGTAAAGCTGCTTTGAAACAATTACCAATTGTAAAAGCGCTATATAAATAAATTTGACTTGACCTGACTTGACTTGTTCTTCAACCTGGCGATAGAGTACTAGTGAAAAACGTAAGTGAGAGAGGTGGCCCAGGAAAATTGAGATCATATTGGGAGCAAACTGTTTACATTGTCAAGGAACAGATAAACAATGGGCCAGTCTACCGAGTGGTAGCAGAGACAGATAGCTCAAAGTCAAGAGTTCTACACAGGAATCTGCTACATCAGGTTAATGACTTACCAGTACAGATGCCAGATGAAGCACCTAAACAGATGACAAAGAGAAACCAGACAAAACCACAGGATGAGTCGGGATCACTCAGTGAGTCTGATAGTGATAAGGAGCAGGATGACGAAAACTACTATTGGCTAAGGGTACGAGACACCAGAGGGAACAACCAAAGACTTACCGTTAATCAACCTGATGAGAAACCTACCTGTGATCCTCCTCGACGACGATCCTATGGACAACCTGAAAAAGAAAGACAAAGACCATGGACAGAGACCCTGGGAGCACAACCTAGAGGGAACAAGAAACATACCTGTGACTCTTTGCAACGGTCCCAACCTGAAAGAGAAATACAAAGAAAACGGACAGAGATTCAGAGAGAACAACCTACAGAAAATGAGAAACTTACTTGTAATTCTCCTGATGAGTGTAAGCTTACCTGTGAAAGACAAGTGACATGGGCAGAAACACTGGCAGAACGATCTGAAGAAGATGAGGAACAGTATGAGCAAGAGTGTAGTCAGACAGATGAAGATGATATACTTAGACAAGAAGTGTTCAACATACCTACCTTGAATTCAGATGAAATTGACCAGACAAACCAAGTCCGAAGATCCACACGTGACCGAAGATACACACCAAGGTTTACTTATGAAACCCTAGGTCAGCCAACAATTCAGTCACCTCCGACAGTGAACAGTTTAGAGACTTACGGGATAGATCAGATACCATACTGGGGGTTATCATCTCACCACATTACACCTTACCCTATTCTCACGCCTCAAGTTACATTTCCAATTTGGGTACCTCCTATGACAATTGGGTATTAAAAGAGTGTAAATAAATGGGGTGTTATTAAGATTATGCTGGCAGGAGCCATCTTTTTCTTGCGGGGGAGTGTGTGATACACCCATGTGTATTCACAAGGTAATGTGTCTTTGGTATTAATATTTATTTATTTATACATTTATTTAATTATTTATGTATTTATTTCTTTATTTATTGACAAAGAGTTTATTGTACACTGAGTCATTAATTATCACTACTTTATGCCTGGCTCACACTACAGGAATTTTAGGCCGATTTATGCCAGATTTTCCCCTTCCGAGAATCGGAGAAAAAATCTTGTCGAGGATATTGATCGGCTCCGATGTTCGCCGCAGATTATCTGGTAATGTGAGGCGTTCACAGATCGAATCTTGCACCTCCCGATCTGCTCTCACACAAATCGGGGCCGCCCCGATCATATCAAACATGTTTGATATTTAGGATTTTAAATCGGGAAGATTACGTCAGTTCTTTAACAACAGCCAATGAGAGAAGTGAATGAGAGCACATTTAAAATTGCGACCGCAAAACCAGCTGCTGTATGAATCCATTGGACAGCGGAGATAGCGGAACGGTGCATTGAAGTGCAACAACACAACTTCTTGAATAACGCGTCTTCAAAAAACATGACACAACCGTACAGACAAAGAGAAAAGCTGAGGAGAAATCACTATGGTTTTGAACATACCGGGTGAGTGTAGAAAGCTGCTAGCAAATGTAAACATACCTTTTTATCTCAGTGACGAATATGTTTACATCCGCTTCCCAATGAAATCACGTGGGGCTCTTCTGGGCATGATAATCTTAACAATATCCTGTAGTGTGTGCTGCGCTACAAATTTGAAATGCATGTTTGAGATTTGTGAGAATAAAATCTGTGAAGATTCTCCTTATATGTGTGCTGCAACCAGATTTCATATTCGGTTAGGATTTAAAAACTCCTCTAGTGTGAGCTCGTGAGTTTTAAAAGAATACAATTGTTGCCACTAGAGGGAGTCCATTGTAGGTTGCTATGGTGATGCGCGTGTGTTTACTTCAGACGCTACAAGCTGCGTTTAAGGAAAGACACTCATCTTTTCTTGTGTTTACTTCTCCTGATAATTCAGGGGGTTTTGAAATCTGTTTACGTGTTCCACGCCCGGGACTCGTAACGTGCGTGAACGCGCTGTCGGAGAGAAGAGAGAGAAAGCGCTGCTGGTGTATGGATACTTATGATGAATACTGTAGAAAAGCGGTATTGGACTGTTTAACATATTTTAATAGAGAGATATATTTAGAAAAAGTATATTTAGAGAGCACTATTAAGAATCCTCAAACCTGAAAGATTCGGGGCTTTTGGGAAAACATTCGGGGCTCCAGCCCCCTTAGCCCACCCCTAGCGCCGCCCCTGGCTACATCGCAAGACTGTAGCTGTACGTAGAGTTCAAATATAAAATTGAGTTAAATATAGCTAGTAAATAAATGATGGGGAAAGAAAAATTGGTGCATCTTGTTTTTCAACTCTCGACTACCCGGAACAAAACCCCAGTGAACATGTCATCACCCCATTAACAGAGTTAATTAACAGAGTGGCTGCATTTAACCTTGCTTTTTACCTTTACTTTATGCTAAAATAATCATTTACTAATTAATCAGTGATACATTCCATATGTGAACATTTCATTAAAAGAATTTAAGTTTCTCTGATTTATGGTACAAAATGGCCAGAATTTGTGAAGGTTTGCTCCATCACAGAGAGGGGGCACTGCCTGCGGTAGGGAAAACATCGGCTTAAGTGATGAACTTGTATATTTTTATTCAAATGTAACAGTCTTGTAATGTTGTTGAATAAATATTTTTATTTTTAGAGTTTTTCCAGCAAATATGTGTAACCTTTGGCTAAAAGTAATGGCAACCCCGACTACGCCACCACGCGATCTACCCAGGAAAAAAATTAAATATAGTTATATCCAAAAAGAAATTTTCAACCAAAAGGAATTACAATAAAATGAAGGACCCTGCTGGTTCGGTAGGAATTAAAGACAGAGACGTAACTTTCCACAAATATAATATTAATTTATTTCACAAATCAACAACTGTAAAATCTTCTTAAAAGGAGAATCTCTTCAGCAGTTGACCAGTTAGTTACTCACAATTACTATGGGACCAGTATGAGTTTCACAGAAGGGACACAAACCACAGCAATCAGTGCATCAGTGTTCCATAACAGAACGCAGCTCAGGGGACACGCCCACTGCGGTGAAGTATACACCATTAAAGAAAAATAAATAAAAGAAAGCTCTCCCTCACCAGAGTACAGATCACACGCACCTGACACTCATCACCAGCCCAATCAGTAGCACCAATAAAGACACTTACAGCCACTCAGTCATTGGCTGCGTCCGGAAACCTAGGTAGCTGTCTTGCTGCCTCGCTGTCTTATAGACCATTTCACTGCTATTCGTCGAAGTAAGGAAGTGACGTCTTTGGTCCTCGGAAGTTTCCGGTTAGTTAGCGCGCACATTCTAAACATTGGCGGGAGGCACTTTAGTACGATGATACTGCGACAATTTACAGATAATAAAATGTCCAAATTAAAATTAGGACCGTGTTGTTCGGTGGTTGGATGCTCTCTCAGGCCGGGAACTAACTTGCTTTCTGAAATTAAAGCATTTAGATTTCCGAAAAACAAAACACAACGTGACGCCTGGATTGCAGCAGTTAAGAGAGAAGGCTGGATACCAACTTGCAACTCTAGGATATGTAGCACACATTTTATCTCTGGTAAGTAAACATTTATTTCACTGAATTATTTGTATTTCTATACGTTCACTATAGACTATAGTATGATGAATCATAATTTGAGTTAGTATTGTGTCTCCGTCATTGTTTTCATATAGCATGTAACTTAACTAGATAGCTAGCGTTTTGATACGTTTAGTGAAAAAGCCATTGTCTAACTAGCTGTCAGATGCAATGTATAACACTTAGCAATAATGTTTTGTGTAAATAACAATAACGGCGTTATTTCACAAAAGAACGATAAACAACATTTTTACAACACTTATTTTGTTAAATGTTAATTACGAAATGCACGACTGTTATCAATTTGTGTTAAACAGTAAGTCTTTTTTTAATATTGCACATTAACCTGGTTAAGTTAAATATTAATTAAATGAATATCAATGTTGGTTGGTTGTTAATTATTGAACATTTTAATGTTGTCAAACCACAAAAAACAGCCTTGTGCTTTATGAACTTGTGAAAAATAGTCACGTTATAAATTAGATGTTCATGATACCTAAAATAATTACTTTTTTTTTTTTTTTTTTTTTTTTTTACAGGGTAGTATACAGTGGTCATACTGATAGCTAGCTAGTTTATTTTTAGATTACATAATTAAAAATTCACTGCTAGCATGAAATTGTTAACACAATTAATGTTTTGTTCACCATTCTTGGTCTTTGTCATCATCTATCTTCAACCTGTGATTTGTGAAATCTATTCACCTTATTTTCCGCGACAACAAGGGTAGCGCCATTACGTTCATTTTGTCATCTTACTTCCGGTTGAGGGACCTAAGCTAGTAGTCGCTAGCAGTAATCCTATAGCTGTAACGGTAGATGAGTATTATATGCTCAGTTAGGGGCTGTCATAACAATTAGATTAAGAAGAGAGAACAGTTGAAATGGCATCAACGATGTTACGAATACAATGTGAAGCGGTCCGAGTGTTGTGGTGCACTTTACAATTTACACCCACCCACGGGCGGACTGGCCATCTGGCATACCGGGCACTTTCCCGGTGGGCCGACGTGCTTTTTGGGGCCGACGGTCGCCGACCGCCAAAAAAAAAAAAAAAAAAAAAAAAAAATTCTCTCGGCCCATGAAAGTGGTAGGCCTAGATCGGCGGCCCAATGCTTTTTCATTTGACACTGGGCTGCTGGCCCAAAACACTTTAGTCAAAAATATCACATAGGCTATTTTTTTCCTTCTGACAGACGCGGCTCATGAAACATGTAGCTTAGCGGTCCATTGGTTGTTTTCTTGATTGACACTGGACTGGCTCAATCATATCTTTGAACAGCACCATCTATAAGATTTCTGCCTGCACACAATATAAAAAATATAATTAATAACCACGCTAAGTATTGTGCATAAATTATATAAACCTAAAATAATTATGTAAGTAGTAAAGCAATACAAACGCAAACGGGCGTTTTAAGTTTATTAAACATTTTGAGTCACCCCTCCCTTGCCTCACAGTGGTTTGGTCCACCGCGCACGTCACACTCGCTTGTGCTTAGATTCTGTAGAAGTCCGGCGGCGCCGGCGGGAGAGAACAGTTCTACAGACAGATGAGTTCCAGTAAGTCGGCTGTCAAGGCTATTTTATTCAAAAACATCGGGTGAAGTGATTATTTTCTCTTTAACGCTGATGGTGCTGAGTAATTAGTCATAACAACAACAACAAAAAAAAAGATGATAACTGATGAATTTGACTGAATTTTTTCCGCTATTTCCGATTACTCCGCTATTTTAGAGATTATAATGTTACCTAGCTTGTTTACCATAGCTTGTTGGATATAAGTAACCCACACCAACAACAATTAACATTGTGATAAGAATAAGTAAACTGTAATAAGGCTAATAGATTTACTGTTGTGTGTTGGGCTATGCTCAGTGTGTATTCATCGTATTTTGGTGACTTGGTTGTAAACAACTAAAAATAAATAAATAAGTAGAATAAATTTTATATATATAAGCGGAAGGACGGGTGGTATTTGTGATCTTATGTGGTGGTGGGCCGGTCTGGGCCAAAAAGCCAGGGCCGATTTTTGGTCCCAGTCCATCCCTGCACCCACCACCTTAAGACGAGGAGCACCTGAGGCAATGGCTGAAGGCGCTAAACTTGAAGTGACCACCCAAGCGCCCTTATGTGTGTTCGTACCATTTCATGGACGGGAGGCCGACTGATAAACACCCTTTCCCCGAGAAATGGCTCGGCAACGATGTTCCGGTAAATAAGTCACGGCGGATGCTGAACAGGTTGTCAGATTCAGGTAAGCTAACTTAGCTAGCCATGTACATGTTAACCTAACGTTAGATTTGTGAAGTCCCTTCTATGAATACAGTTAAGATCAGTAAAGAGCAGTTCACAAAATACAACGAATCTTGCATTATTACAATTGCCACCTATATATTTCATATGTAAGATAGTACAATGGTACATATTTAAGATAGGATTGTGGTACATTATAGTTTAATAATAGCTTAAGTTACTTACATTATTCCTGTAATTTATAGAGATTGCAGGTGATAGCAGGCCAGCCAGCTACATCTCTCATATTGATATTGACCTAACTATTAACACTAGAGTTAGAGATTGTGCATATACTGTCTCGTTTTTAATGCATCTCTCTCCCACACTGTTCTGTTAAAGTATGAATGCAATCTTATATTAATTCTCATGATCAATAATTACTAATGTAAAAAAATGTGTATGGTTATATTATTTCCACAGATGCATCGATGAGCGTCAGTGATCAACTGTGAAGATGATCACATCCTGAAATGTGATGCAGAAACACACTGGGAGGATCCATCTGTCTTTGACCACAACTACACTTCAAAATCACATCTCAATCTGAAGCCTCTTACATCTGATATGGGAATGAAATGCGTTGAGCTGGAGCCATTGTACACAACTGTGCTGAGAAGCACCCACCATTCATTCAGCCACCGAGCACCTTAGCAATATATACACCAACAGCTTCCAGCTACACACTTGGGATCAGCTCCTGACGACTCTGATGGAGCTGCGTCATAATTTATTGCAGGGTGATCATTAGGGTGGTATAGGGTGGTCATATCAGGATGATAATTTATCTATATCAGCACTGGAGTAAACAGTGATGTCATCATCCAGCTAAGTTCAGTTCGCATACAATGTTGTCAGTGCAGACAGATCAAAACACTGTTGACTGTCAAAGGAAGGTGAAACTTGTCATTCCAGCATTCACAAAGAGACGCACAAAACTCTCTGAAGAAGACACCAACACCAGGCGCATCGCTAATGTACATGGGTCATATGACGGAAAATCTTCAAAATCCTTTCTTACAACAGTTCAAATTAACCTCACCCCTAAAATTGATCATTTAGAGAATTTGCCCATTTTACCCTTCTGAGCAACATAATTTCTGATGTAGAGGATGAATAAATGTTGATTTTAGGTATGTTTGTCTGTGCTGTGGTTTTGCTTTAACTAATCAGTGTAAATAGTGTATTTAGATATTTTTATGAACCTCTACAATATGACCAAATGTTGTCTATCTTAAAATTATTTCTATAAACCTTTACAATATGATCATATGTGATGTTTTTTTTTTTTATCTTTACAATGTGGCCAGATGTTAGCTGTCAGTATCTTTTTAATAAAACCATATAATGTGAGCTCTTACAATTTAAAGGGATTATTTCTGATTTAAATAGAATAAGTCATGTCAAGTTTGCAAATTAATTCTATCTTGGTTTAATGCATATGAAAATTAAATGGTGAAACATTATCTCTACATGAAGGTCAGTAAAAGGTGTCTAGCTTCCTGATAACAACAAACACTCTTAAGACTGATTTTATTACAACTTATTAAATTACACATTTTCTAAAATACAAATCACAAAGTTATCTTTAACAAAACTGATTTAAAATAATTCCAGTCGTCTTCACCCACACCCTCTACATGCTGCTTCATCGACTCCTGGCAGTCCCATGGTTTACTCTGGCCACTTCTTCATATCGTCTTCCAGTTACGGCCATTAACAGTGACGATATGAGACTGATCTGATCGTTGTATAAAGTTTTCTCCGTGCTCCCAATTTGAAACATTTACTGCATTAACGTTATTTGTCATTTCTCTAAAGTTATAGCTTGCTATAAACAATCTTTTAATTACTGATCTAGCTACCGGATGTGCCGAGTCAGTTTAGCGGAAGTCGGATGACAAAATGCGGAAGAGCGGAGAATTAAAAATGGGCATGGCGGAATAAGGTGAATAGCCTATCCCAATTATGTTGTTCTACTTTTGTCTTTAGGCAAGCCATCAGATGACCCTCTAAGTCCAGACTACATTCCATCAAAACTTCCTCACAGACCTGACAACTCCAGAAAGATGGACCGATATCAGAGGTCTCTAAGACGAGCATCGGAGGTCTCTGAGACAAGCATTAAAGTTCAGCCCACTGAGGAAGTTGAGGACATGGACATAGATGTGACAGAAGTTAAGTCCTACAATGACGTGTGTTTTGGAACTGATCTCCCTATGAGGGATATAGAAGAAATGCAGAACCTGAATTCATCTTATAAAGACCAAGTGACAAGCCTACAGTCAAAAGTACAAACACTCACCTGTGAAAGAAAACAACTAAAATCTGACGTGGATTGAAAAGATGATCAAACCATTCACTTCTACACTGGCCTTCGCTCATACAAAGTGTTCTTCGCACTTCTGACTTATCTCACCACTGCTTGGAGTCCGAGAACGCTGAGTCCTCCGACACCTCTCCAGTTTTACTTGGTCTTGATGAAACTGAGACTTGGCCTCACGCATAAAGATCTTGCCAACAGGTTTCATTGCAGTTGTGCAACAATCTCTGTAATATTTCATGACTGGTTAGACGTAATGTCACAGCGTTTCAGCTCTCTAGTACATTGGCCTTCCAGGGAAGAGATTAAAAAGAGTCTTCCTGGCCTGTTCAAAAGGCCCCCATTCAGTTCAGTGAGGTGAATCATAGACTGCAGCGAAATTTTTATTGACCGACCAGCATCACTAAGTGCAAGAGCGGTGACATACTCCAACTATAAGTCCCACAACACCATCAAATTCCTGGTTGGCATCAGTCCAACAGGGTCAGTCACTTTTCTTTCTAAGTCTTGGGGTGGGAGAGCCAGTGACAAAACAATCACCAAATCATCTGGTTTAATTGATCTTTTGGAAGAGGGAGACATTGTCATGGCTGACCGAGGGTTCAGTTTCCCTGAGTATTTTGCTGCGAAAGGAGTCCAGCTACTTATACCAGCTTCAACCCGTGGAAAGACGCAGCTTTTAGGACAGGAAGTGTCTGTGTCACGTCACATGTCAAGGATGAGAATTCATGTGGAAAGAGCTATCGGCCGCATTAAAAAGTACAGCATTTTGCGACAAACACTCCCCATAAACTTGGTCAAACGAAGACGCAAAGACCCGGTGGCAACTGTTGATATAATACTACTGGTATGTTCTGCATTATCTAATTTAGACAAGTCATTAGTTCAGTAGAAAAAGACACATTAGACACTAACAAGTGGTTGGAAACCTTTTATCTTTTATTAATTGAATGATTGTGTACAGTATTAACATTGGTGGCAGATTTAAAACATGAAATGTGTCATTGTATATATTGTGTATATAGATTTGTTTGATCTTTAATTCTTTTTTATAACTATCTGCAATTATTAAACATTTCTTAATTAGAACATTTGCTGTACTGCATTTGATTGAATTTTTGTTTGCATTTGATATTTCACAACAATTAAATTAACTTTTAACAGATCACTAAGAAGGCTGTGTGTGATTTCACATTTATGTAGATTATGGTGAACATGCTGAACAAAACCATTGCTCACCTGAATGCCTTTTTAAGCCTACACATTTCAGATGAAACACCTTGTGACAGACAGAGCACTGTGTGACAGGTTTCAGACCTACATTTACACAAACAGGAAGTCTCTGCGATCAGAAATTGTTTCTTCAATTTGTGTGTGCAAATTTCTGTGAGAATGTGCTCTCTGTAGAAGAGATCCAGTTTTGGCCTGATCTGAGCCCAGTACTCTTCAGAGAACTCTACCTTCTGAGTGTGGCAGTCCTACGTTGTCCAAATGACAAAGACGTTTTGAATTCACACACTGCCATTTGCCCCTGAACTTGTGCATAGTATGCATGTTTCTTTTTAGGCTCAAAGTTTTTCCCTAGACAGAAATCTTTGCTCTTAATAGCATCAGTTATGGACATATTTGCATATTTTAAGGGGCATTTTATTTCAAGTGTAGAAGATGGGCAGCATTTGCAATGAACTATTCCATCTGGGCTGGCACCTAAATGAGGAAACTTTGGATTTACTACCAATCCAACTTCTTCCACTGATAAGCTGTCATGACAAGTCATCTGGTTTGAAGTAAAGGCTTCTCTAGCTAGTTTTTCACTGTTCTTACCCCAAGCTAAGGCTGGTGCATTTCTGCTTGATGTGTAGCCCATGATTTTAGATGTCACGCTAACATGACTTGTCTTGCATTTTAACACTTCATTAAAGTGACTTGCAGTGATTCGGCCCTGTCTCTGCTCAAACCATTGTTTACAAGAGGACTGACCCAGTGTACTCTTTTGGAGATGGTTACAATTCAGTTCACTAAAGAAAGCAGGGATGGTTTGCATGATTTTATCCAACTCCTTTTGAAGTTCAGCTTGTGACAGCAAACTATGCTTCTCATCAAACAGATGTGTAAGGGGTTTTGGCATGTTAGTTGCATCTACAGTGCTGTCAGTACAAGGTGTTTCACTCTGAACCATAATTTGTGCTTCCATATTAGAATCTGCCTCAGCTGTAGTCAGACTATCAACCCTGCCTGTGCTCTCCTGCTCTCCCTCACATGCAGTGTCTGTGTCACTACCAAAAGTTATAGTGGTGAACAGTGCACAGTCTGGGATCTCATTCTGAAATAGGAATAATATTTACGTCATAGTCCATTTTTTTTTTTTTTTTTTTTTGAGTAGCACATGATGACACAACAGATATTTTCCAAAAACACAACTTTGCACGTTAAGAGTAAATGTACATATGCTGATGACTGTCTAGTTACATATTGTGTTAAACATTGTGCATATATAATAGGGATGTGCGATTTAAACTGCAGTTATAACTGCATTAATCATATTTTTGTCACAGACACGTCAGGTTCCAACGTCACCCAATCACAGCGCGCACCATCTCCAGAATACTGATCACCGCCACCTGCACCTCATCACTCCCCTCATCAGCAGCACTACAAAACACTCAAACTCACAGCACTCCACATCCGGTCTTGTTTGCATACCCTTACAAGTTTATGCTTACCTCAAGGACTCCTCTTCGAATACCTACCTGTCTCCATTGTGTCGATTCCCATTGTGTTCCTCGTCTGCCTCGTGAGTGTGTTCCCATCTGCTTCCAAGTGCTCCAGTGATCTCCAGTTCCCCAGCGTTCAACTCCCTGCAAAGATAAGGACAGTAACTATTCCAAGTATCATCCGTTCAAGTTATTCTACTTCAAGTTATCTTACCTGTTTCATTCTCCCTGCTCTCCTGTGGTCAAAATAAAGACTGTGAAAAGTTATACCTGTGTCTGTTATCCGTCTACTGTAAAAAATTAAACAAAACGCTGAATATTGATATTTTGAAATAAAAAAAAAAAAAAATACTGAAAAGATACTAAAATTAATACCGCCAATAGGTGGCAGCAAGTCACTGTCAATGAGTGAGTCATTGCATTTCAGCTGATTCATTCAGGAACAAAGCTTAAAGTGCGAGTTATTAAATCATTAATTCAAATGATTCGTTCATTCAACGCAGTGTGTTGCTCAGACAAAAATCAGTCTTTGTCTCCTGCTGCTTTCTTTGGCGAAATGGAGCGAAAATAGGGAATACTGTATCTAAAATGTAAGTCACTAAATATTAACTTCTTGTTTTTGAACTTGAATACAATTAATATCACATTTGCAATCATGTTATTTTTTGGAGAAAACAGCATTCATGTGATATTAATTCTATAAATATAAAAGACATACAGATTTACTATTACCCCCGTATCTTGAATATTGGGGTGCATTATAAATGTTTAAATGCACTATATCACACAGTGAAAGCGTGCACTCTAAAGACAATTTTCAATAAAGATATATACAACAATATACAATAAAAGCGCACAAGTCTAACCTACTAGACTAACGTTAAATCACGTAGTGTGTGTGTGTTTTTTTTTTTTAATACTCGATAATTTCAGATCGCATATGATAAACAACAATTAACGCAGACGGTACTAGTGTGTGTTTTGCACATATTGTAATTTGTCAGATTTCTGCAAATGTTTCCTTACCTTCAATGACCTAAAAAGCATGCTTGGTGAGACTGGTGTGACTACGGTAGATGTGACGGGCTCCCTACTCTGAACTGGCCTTTGTCTGACAGGCTTGGAAAAGTCAATGTCTGCCACAGGTTTTGGATCAATCTAAAACAAAGTGGGATTATACTTTTTTGCTGTTGTAGTAAAACGTCTCGGTTACAAAGGTAACCCTCGTTCCCTGAAGGAGGGAACGGAGACGTACGTCGGACAGACCGACGAATTGGAATCTCGCTAGAGAGGCCAATCTACTTCGAGTGTAACTAAAACGAGCCAATGCACATTGGCATGCAATCATATGCATCAGCTGCTCGCCTCGCAGCGCGGGTATATAATGAGCAGCAGGTGCGTTGCATCTTCAGGTTTTCGCTGAGGAGCCGAACCGGATAGGCGGCAGCATCAGCGGGGTACAGCGACTGTGGCGACGGGACGTACGTCTCCGTTCCCTCCTTCAGGGAACGAGGGTTACCTTTGTAACAGAGACGTTCCCATTCAGTCGGTCACGTTCGACGTACGTCGGACAGACCGACGAATTGGAATCCCTACCAAAGCGCCACAGGAGCTGCCCCCTTCCAGCGCTCTGTTGTAAGCCACCTGAACCCCCTTACCTGAGGATGGTGGGACAGGGCTAACACAGAGAGAGTCGATCACTGCTGTTCCCCAAAACCCATTCAGTGAGACTATTGCATAACGCTGGGAAAGCGTACCCTTCGCTGGGAAAGGAACGCTGCGGAAGCCACATCCTTCCCCGAAGGAGTTATGTGGAGAAGTACATATGGACTAACCCTGTAGGGCTGTGCTACATATGGAAGAGCTGGGGTGACTCCAACCCGATGAAGGGTAGGTTCTCCCAGAGGGAAAGACAAGGGCTTCGTTTAGGAGCAACCGTGGAACCAACCATATGGGATCTCCGTAGGGTCACACATATGGAACCCAGCCTAAACCCGGTTCTCAAGGATACAACGGAGTATAGGCCTGGCGCCAGACGCTCCGCCACGTCGGCTGCCGAAGGGATATCGGAGGACTCGACAGGGTCTGCCTTGTAGGGACTCTCTGGAGAAAAGAAGCGCATGTAGCGCAGCAAGCCGACACTAAGCCGGGGCCTCTCCGTGCCTCTGACCTGTGGCGAGAACATGGGAGGAGACCGGCTCGACACGAAGGCTATAGTATCTAGCGAACGTGTTAGGTGTCGCCCAGCCCGCAGCTCTACAAATGTCTGTCAGCGAGGCGCCATGAGCCAGCGCCCAGGAGGATGCGACACCTCTCGTGGAGTGAGCATGCAACCTGAGCGGGCAGGGCACGCCCTGAGCTTGGTAAGCCAGGGCGATGGCATCCACTATCCAGTGGGCCATCCTCTGCTTGGAGACAGCCTTTCCCTTCTGCTGGCCTCCATAACAGACAAGAGCTGGTCTGAGGTCCTGAGGCTTTAGGTTCTGTCTATGTACAGTCGCAAAGCGCGGACTGGACAGAGTAAAGCCAGGGCTGGGTCTGCCTCCTCCGAGGGCAGCGCTTGCAGGCTCACCACCTGGTCCCTGAAGGGAGTGGTAGGAACCTTGGGCACATAGCCAGGCCGGGGTCTTAGTACCACGTGGCTATCACCCGGCCCGAACTCCAGGCACGATTCGTCGACCGAAAATGACTGCAGGTCCCCTATCCTCTTGATGGAGGCCAATGCCACCAGCAGCAAAGTCTTCATAGACAGAATCTTTAAGTCTGCTGACAGCAAAGGCACAAAGGGAGCAATCTGAAGTGCTCTCAGCACCAGAGTGAGGTCCCAAGAGGGTATGGAGAGGGGATGAGAAGGATTTAACCGTCTCGCCCCCCTAAGGAACCTGATGACCAGGTCGTGCTGACCAACAGATTTGCCATCTAAGTGGCCGTGGTAAGCGGATATAGCAGCAGTATGGACTTTGAGGGTGGAGGGGGGACAGCCTACGCTCCAACCCTACTGCAAGAAGGAAAGCACGACTCTGATCGAGCATCTTCGGGGGTCTTCCCGGCGAGAAGAGCACCACTCGACGAACAAGTTCCACTTTGAGGCGTAAGCACGTCTCGTAGACAGTGCACGTGCCGAAGTGATGGTGTTAAGTACCTCAGGGGGTAAGTCACCTAGAACCTCCGCATCCCATCCAAGGGACCAGACATGGAGTTTCCAGAGGTCTGGACGCGGGTGCCAAAGAGTGCCCCGTCTCTGAGAAAGAAGGTCTTTCCTCAGAGGGATGGGCCAGGGAGGGGCTGTCGCGAGGAGTGAGAGTTCTGGGAACCAGGTCCGGTTGGGCCAGTAAGGCGCAACTAACAAGACCTGCTCCTCGTCCTCCCTGACTTTGCACAGGGTCTGTGCAAGTAGGCTCACTGGGGGAAACGCATATTTGCGCAGGCCCCCGGGCCAGCTGTGAGCCAGTGCATCTGTCCCCTCGGTCAGAGAGTAAAACAACTGGCAGTGGGAGGTTTCTGGTGAGGCAAACAGGTCTACCTGAGCCTCTCCGAATTCTCTCCAGATCAGCTGAACCACCTGGGGGTGGAGTCGCCACTCTCCTGGCAGCGCAGCTCGTGATAGCTCGTCGGCCACACGGTTGAGCACACCGGAGACATGAATGGCGCGAAGCGACCTCAGATGCTTCCGACTCCACAGGAGGAGATGGCGGGCGAGTTGCGACATGCGACGGGAGCGTAGACCACCTTGGCGGTTGATGTAAGCAACGGTCGCAGTGTTGTCCATACGGACCAGTACATGCTTGCCCTGAAGCAGGCCTTTGAGGTGGCTCAGAGCAAGGCGTACTGCCAGCAACTCGAGGCAATTGATGTGCCAATGCAGATGGGGTCCCGTCCAAACCCCTGAGACTGCATGCCCGTATTACGTGGCACCCCAGCCAGTGGCAGAAGCATCTGTGAACACCACAGCATGCCGGGACACCTGTTCTAGGGGCACTCCTGCCCGAAGAAACAAGGGGTCCGACCACGGACTGAAGGTTCGGCGGCACTCCTGAGTGATTGGCACCCGGAATGTGCCGCGCTGCCACGCCCATCTCGGGACTCGGCCGTGAAGCCAGTGCTGAAGTGGTCTCATATGAAGCAGACCGAGCGGTGTTACAGCCGCAGCAGCCGCCATATGCCCCAGGAGCCTCTGAAAGAACTTCAGTGGGACCGCTGTCCTGCCATTGAATGCATTCAGGCAGTTCAACACCGACCGAGCACGTTCCTCTGTGAGGCGTGCTATATGCGCGACCGAATCCAACTCCATATCGAGAAAAGAGATCCTCTGCACCTGGGCAAGTTTGCTCTTTTCCCAGTTGACCTGAAGCCCCAACTGGCTGAGGTGTCTGAGCACCAAATCCCTGTGTTTGCACAACTGATCCCGGGACTGTGCTAGAATGAGCCAGTCGTCGAGATAGTTGAGAATGCGAACACCCTGTTCTCTCATGGGAACAAGGGCTCCCTCCACGACTTTCGTGAAGACGCGGGGAGACAGGGCCAGCCCGAAGGGTAGGACTCTGTACTGATATGCTCGACCTTCGAACGCGAATCTCAGGAATGGCCTGTGTCGCGGAAGAATTGAAACATGGAAGTACGCGTCCTTCAGGTCAATCGCTGCAAACCAATCTCGGGGACGGATGCACTCGAAAATGCGTTTCTGCGTGAGCATTTTGAATGGTAGCTTGTGGAGGCTCCGATTCAAAACTCGCAGGTCCAAGATCGGTCGTAACCCGCCGCTTTTCTTGGGTACAATGAAGTAGGGGCTGTAGAACCCCGACCTCAAATCGACTGGAGGGACCGGCTCTATCGCGTCCTTCGCCAGTAGGACTGCGATCTCCGCACGCAGGACAGGGGCATCGGCATCTTTCACTGTAGTGAAGAGGACGTCCCTGAACTTGGGGGGGGGGGAGCCGGGCGAACTGAATCGCAAAGCCGACCCTGATGGTCCGAAGGAGCCAGCGAGACGGACTGGGGAGCGCTAACCCGGCTCGCAGAGACCGTACAAGCAGGACCAAAGGTACCACCGGTGTACCCGCAGCAGGGCAGCGAGGTGGAACACAGGGACGCGGCTCGTGGGGCTCTCTTTGTGAGGCGGCCCGAAGCGGCGTCACAGTGTGCTAGGCAACACTTACCTGGCTCCACGGATGGACAGAGGGAGCAGTCGAGGCTTTGGCTGCCCGCTGCTCGCTGCTGTCCGCTGGCGACAGAAGAGGGGGATGAGAGTGGTGAGGTTTTTCTCCTCCCACTGCTCTCCAAACCCTCTTCAGACCTGGAAATGGAGGAACTGCTCTTTAAAATTTGGGTACCGCTGCCTCTTGGGTCAGTGGCAGAACAGAAACAAACCCAATAAAGGATTTACCACCTGGCCCTCCTCCAGGGGTGGAAGAGCAGCCCCACCCATCTCTGGGTCGCCCGTCTCAGGGGTGATTCTCACCAACCAGTTAAACAGCTGCAGAGACGGGAGGCGTCATCTCCCCGCAATGGATACAGCAGAGCCTGCTGGGCCGGAGTTTCTTGCAGGGGACGACACCCTTGGCGACGAGCAGACTGAGGGGCGGCCCAAGAGGAACTCAATGGTTTGTCATGGGAAGCTCCCCGATCCGCTACTAACTGAGGAGAACCGCTGGGCTCAGTCCTCGACAGTGTCACCGAAAGGCCACCTCGTAAGATGGGAGCATTGAGAAAGCATTTAGCTTGACAACCTCTCACACCTCACAAGGTAAGCCAGGGGGCACTTCTGGACCACGGAGGTGGACATCGTCTGGCTGAGGGCCTGCGCCGTGACTTTGATCACGGTTAGTCAACAAGCGCAGCTCAACCCCAGCACAGAACTACCCTCATGCAAAAAGAGTGCCTTGGCCTCACATGCAGGGTGGGTGTGGTCTGTGTACAGCCACCCCATCCAAGAGGGTAGTGAGAGAGGAAAAACTTATGCAGATTGGCACCTTTGGCATTCCATATTTATGGCACCAATATACCCCCATACTGCCAAGTTTTCCATGCACATCTGGAAGACCCAGGAAAGCATGGCTGTAAACTCTGAATCTGAGTCAGCATAAGCACACACCATTACAGTGGGCAGCGTCACCCTCATTTCCAGAGCATAATAGCACTCTCTCCGATGCTGCAATCGACGTCTGTCCCTCAGCTGGAGTTCTGAACGAAATGCTAGGTTCCCCTATGAAAAGGACCAGCAATCCAATCCAGAAACTGCACAGCTTGCAATGCGCTAGAGAGGGAGGGGCCCTAGGGGGTTGGTTCCCCGAAGGAACCCCTCAACCTCATGTCACCCAAGCCATATCAGCAAAGTAGACCTCTTCTGGTGCACCAGAGAGGGCGCTACAATGGAGATTACGCAAGGGAACCGCGCATCTAGAGCGCCGAGCGAGCGCTGGGTTGCCGTGACAACCCGCGCTGCAGCCCGGCAGCTCGACGGCACACGACACGCAGAGGAGCGAGAGGTTTGCTCTCGTTGATCTCCACGGTCTCCCAGAGTGTCGGGCAGAGCCGCGGCTGTGCTTTTACACAAGCGGCAGCTGGCCAACAACAGAGGGGACTCAAGCTTCCCGGAGAAAGAAGAGTCACGACCGGCGTGTCGACGTGATCATGTTCTCATATGAAAACATGAACACCCACGAACATCATTTCAGCACGCGCCCAGACATGCGAAACGGTGATCGTGGCCGTCAGTGAGGACAGGAACGATCGCATCCAGAAACACAAGTAGGATGTCGTCTTTAAAAAGACGCGAATCTACTTGTGTAAGCTCTTTCAGGGACTTTACTCTTTTAGAAGTGCTGAAGCACGCAGGGGAACGGCCACCGCAACACAGACAGGGATTGTTTGCAGCCTGTCATGTGCTTTCTCTCTCTTTGAAGGCGCTCACTCTTACCAGCCGTAAAAACGGCTTTTCAGCGCTCAAAAGCGCACCGTACCGGCCGTGAGAACAGCCTTCTGACGCTGTCAAACAGCTATTTGCTCAAAAACGGCAAACGAAACAAAAACAGAAAAAGAGAGGACTTCGACCCCGCTGCTGTGCTGTTCGCCCGCACTCTGAAAAAAAGAGAAGTTCAACCAAAAAGCTTGACTCGTCTTCTAGCAGACACTCGCTTGCAGAGAACAGGAACAAACACCGTTCGGCTCCGAAGCGAAAAGCTGAAGATGCAACGCACCTGCTGCTCATTATATACCCGCGCTGCGAGGCGAGCAGCTGATGCATATGATTGCATGCCAATGTGCATTGGCTCGTTTTAGTTACACTCGAAGTAGATTGGCCTCTCTAGCGAGATTCCAATTCGTCGGTCTGTCCGACGTACGTCGAACGTGACCGACTGAATGGGAACCATGGTTACTTTTCGCAAAGGATGTGATGAATTAGAATTTAATAAAAATTAGAATAAAAAACACGTTAGCCAGCACTGAATTGCATGCACCTTCTTGTTTATTCGTGACCACATGCAGGGCTCAGATGGAGCATTAAAACCCTCTCTCACACACTTCCACAGCAACGAGAATCGCAGCAACATGGCTACACACTTCACCTAACCTAACCACAAACATTTCGAAACATATGAAATAATTACGTATGTAATAGGTAATAATGGAACACAACAATTAGTTTACTACTAGTTTACTACTTGTTTGCATAGACGTACAAACTTACCCGGCCATGCAAGTGCAATGCCCACTAATAACCTCCCCGGTCACCTTAGCAACGAACCACGTAGAGTATGTTTTCAACAACGTTTGACTTGCCCTGACTTCACCAAACACAAGACAAAAATTGTCCACATTGTAGGAACAAATGTTTCCAACTTTTCCGCTAAGGAAGTAATTGTAAGCATCCAAACTACGATATGCCTTTACTGCTTCTTTCGTGTAGACGCACTCTGTCTCAACTAGATAATGATACACGTCTGGATAAGTTACTTCAGGTAAACGTTTAACGTTCTGAGTGAAAAGTTGTCGCCTCAGTGTTTGATTTAAAGGGTCCGGTAATTCCACGTTATCATCTATTTTTAGTTTTTGTAAATATCTTAACTGTTCTGTTTTAGCTAGACTTAAAAAAAATATGCGCTAGTCATTTTGTTTTGACAGCTTTGTGATTTAAAAATGGCGCCACCGGAAATGCTTAAGGACCAGACATGCACAGTAGCATTGCAGCACGTTTGTTTTTGTTTACTTCCTTGAAATGGTCTATAAGAGAATGACTTGTACGGCAGCGTTTGTGCATGAAGGCACCTCATGAAACTGATTTCGGACAGACTTCTGAGGCAGCATAACGGTTTAATGATCTACAGCAAAATAGCGCAAGCTTTGGTGAGAACTAAACAAATATTTAATTATTACAGTAGTAATTTCTCAATAGAAATGATATCAAAATTGAAATATGTTGGCCAAAATCGTACATTTAAAACAAACTGAGCAGCAAACGCAACTTTCGGACGCCATCTTTATTTTTCTAGCTCAACTGTCACAGAATGGAAAGCACTGGATTGTGGGATATCAAAGGCAGCTAAGGATACATACATGCTTCATTCAAAAATCGATCAGAGGAAGGTTTCTCACGAGACAGGAAGTGAAGCTAACATTGGATTCAGACATGCCTTGATGCCTCCCTACCTTGAAATGTGTCCTCAGAAGGCAGCATTTTCCAGTTTTCGGACGCAGCCATAGTCTGGTCTCGTTAACGCATACTTACCTGAATGCTTACCTTACAGACTACTTACATGTCTCCAGTGTGTCTCCTAGATCCTCTGTGTTCTCCAGTCCTCCGTGAGTGTCTCCATGCTGCTCCTGCTCCACGTCTCTCAGTCTTCATTGAATCTGGTGTGAAGATCAAGTCAACTATCACTGTCTTGATATATAATCTGTCTGGAAACTTTGTCTGCTTTCACTCACCTGCACTCCGCTCTGGTTGTCTCACTGTACCTGTGTTTCTGACCTCCTCTGTATTGTATCACATACAAACTAAAACAATAATTTTAAAAAAATTATATCAGTTAAACATAAATAGTGAGAGATTTGTGTATGATTTGTAGCAGAGCAGCGGGTAATCCTGTTTATTTTCATTTAACGAACGTCATAATGGAGGCGTGTTAATAAGGAGCGCAGTATAAAAAGGGGAAATGGCGCACCTAGGAGGCATTGTCCCTGATATCCTGCGCGGAAGGTAAACGTGATGTGTGAGGCGATGAGTGACGTATGTGAAGGGTGGTTCCGGCCTGCTGCTTTGGACACGCTCTAGTGAGTTTGAGAGAAGAAATGATTGATTGTACGTACAAGTATAATGCAATCCCGTTCAGTTTATGCGTGTTGGCACAGCTGATATGGATGGATTTCCGTCAATTAGACGCCTAGCCGTTCTCTTAGCACTCATCATTGAACCTGAAATCTGCTCAAACCTGATCAGTGACTGCCCGCTTGCTCTCTCTATACTCGTACACACACACGCACACTTTCAAACAGACGCATGCAATCAAATGCGCGCACATTAATTCATGCATCCATTTTTAACATCTAAAGTGCCCCCCCCCCTCCCTTTTTGCATCAGTTTATGTTTTGCATCAGTTTATAAGATATGTTTTTGTTAAATGCTCATTACTATTTGTGACCAATCATGGAAAGTAGGGACACAAGTCGGTTCTGAAAGTGCAGTCTTCAAGCTTTCCAATGATGTGTAACACATGGAAATCTGATAATATTTGGAGAAGTTGTGGCCATTTGAAGGTAGGCACTCAAAAAAGCTCTAAAGAGAGAAAAACGCCTCTAAAGTTTGTGCAGTTCTCACCTATTCTCACCCGCTGGGAGTGACAATAGGTATTACAAAAAGCACAACTTTTTGTTTTTACTCTGAGTGTACACAAATAAAAGAAGACATTCTATAGTTTCAATTGATATATTACTTCAATTGATGTCTCTATGACAAAAAATGATGGAGTATTTTCAGTCTATTTTGCTGCAATGTGCACAATAAGTAGCCACGCTTCCCTTGGAGGGCGGGGGCAATAACAAAAGAAACAAAAGCCGGTGTTACAATATATTCTGTTCCTGAAATATTCTGTTCCACTGGGTGGCGCTTACACGAATATTCATGATATCCTGCTATTGTGGGCGTGTCCTTGAGACAACGCGCAAGTGAATGGAACTGAAAATATTAAGCTGCATTCACGTCACCTCGTATTTACCGGAATCCTGAAATTACAACATGTGACGTTATATTTGGAGCTGTTCACGTCCTTTTGGTCCTTGAACTGGGAATTATGCATTTCCATGGCAGCACTATCGATGCCAAAATGAATCTACAGCGGTCAGGTGGTACAACCGCGGCCACGTGGTACATCTGGGAGCTTTCAGAAAACTTCCAGCTTACAACCTGTAATTACGAGCTCTACGAGGATGTGAATGCTTTTTACAAGCTAGAATCTTGTAACTACAGGAATTACGAGGCCGCGTGAACCCTTAGTACACGGTCCTCAAATTGCAACGGTTTAATAGATTATTTCGAAAAGTTATGTAGGGAAAACACCCTAGGAAGTAAAATTAGCTCAAATGAAATATTTATAGGGAATTATAAAGACTTTTTTAGATTACGACCGAGCAACTGTTTCGTCCAGCGTTCATTTGCTTGAGCCGTAATTAAGCTCTGGTAACGGATATAAATATCCAACAATCGTGAAAACCCTGATTAAAGCAGGTAGCTTGATCACAGTTTAAGACATTAAATCATAAAGCACATAATACAAGACACTTTCCTTTTAAAATCTACAAGAGATTTTATTTATTCTAACATAAAGGCACGCACACACACACACACACATTCATACGCGTTGCAGTAAGAAGGAAATGAGAGAGAAAGAGTTTTGAAAGAGAGAGAGAGAGAGAGAGAGAGTGATCTGATTAACCGAATTCCTATCAATGCATTTCAAAGACCAGAACGAACCATGAATCATTCATTTAAATGCACCAGTTCAGTTTTCATCTGGAGGTACTTGCTTGCGTTGACTAAGGTGAATTTCCCTCGTTGTGCAGAGAGGGGTTTCCCAAGTCGATGATTGGTCCAGATCAGGTCTGTGTGGAACAATGAAGGAAGTCTCTTTGTCGCTGGAGTTGAAGCGGCAAAAGTCGTTGGTTGAACTTTGCGGCGAAACTTAGGACACAAGACTTTCAGCGGTAAAGGAAAATTAAGTAAAGAAAAGAAAAGTGAGTGAAGGTTGGATGGCTTGAATGAGCGGCTGGTCTGTTCTTCTTGTCACTCCATTGTTCTTGGTACTTGTCTTGGCTTCTTTTCCCAGAACAGAACCAACTCCTTTCTCGTTTACTAACCAACTTCTCTCCTTCACTATCTTGCAATATGATCCATTAAACTTAATTGTTTGTCACCCCTCTGAGGAGTCCTGGCCAATCAGACATTGTCCTGTTTCAAGAGGGCCTTCCTCTGCCCCCAATAAAACATAAGTGTTACATCCTGTTTCTGCTTCAGCAGAGAGTGCCATTTAAACATAATTTCTATTAAATGGGATACAATACATTTTAAACAGATTTCATTCAAGTCAGGATATAGGAAAGGGGGAAAGAATCAAATTAAGTCCAAATAAGGCATACTTTCAGTCATTCAGTGAAAAGTTAACACATTTACATGAATTGTGAGTGTTTCTAAAGCCTAACTGTTTACAGGTAGTACTTGTGGACACATAATGCAAAATGTATGTAGTTAAAAGATGTTTGATAAGTCCGTTAAAATTGTTGGAACAATTTTGAAGCAGATTTATTTGTTCAACAGTCTCTTTGGCTTTCCTGTGAAGTAAGGAAACAAAAGGGTCTGGATTGTCTCTCTGTCTTCTTGGGTGACCCTTTGGTATGTCGCTTCTGCTATCAGGAAGCATGTGTCGTAAAAGTAATCAGCCTGGCTTTATCCGCAGACGGGCCGGAGCCGGAACCTCAATTCTGAATTAGAATTATGTTTTGAAAGAATCATCTGAATGATTAATTTGTCTGGTTCGTCCACAGTTCCTACAGGTAATATACAATGTTAGTCAACAGTTCACATGTTCAAAACAATGCATAGTTTGTGTAATATGATAAATCGTCTAAGCTATTTTGCCTGATTGAGTACAGGGCTCAGATAAATGGGATACAGAGCAAACATGAGCCAATAACCTTGTTTTGCACTGATGTGTTTTATTAAAAAATGCAGATTTTGGCATGCGGATGTGGAAAGAAACTTATCTGGTGACATGTTTTTGGAACTTTCATTGTACTGCCATATAATATGATTTGTGAGTCACTAAAAAAAAGAAAAAAAAAAAACTCTACAAAACTCTACTTGTTGGACCCATTTATCAGGACAGTCAGTCACCAAATTATTCGAAATGGATCGTCCAGTTGGGGCCCACATGGGCCTCGCTTGGGCTAGTGGCGCTTCAGCTGGGCATGGGCTCAGAGTGGGCTTTGTTGTTGGGCCCCACATGGGCAGTACATTGGCAAAAGGGCTCCATTCAAAATTGATTGTGTCAGACAGCACATACGACAATTTAAACATGGCAAAGTATTTTCTCATAAAATACTGTCATGTGTATGTTGTTACTATGTTATATTGTATGTACACAATGTGAAAGTTTCAATATAAGTACCTGAAGTGCTGATAACTCTTGATCTGTGGGAGTCTACGGAAGTGGTGAGTCAGATGCTGCTGCCAGTCGAAGGTCTGGACTAAAACTTTGCCCTCTGCCGTTCCAACAAGCTGTGGGATATTGAGGTGACTCACAGGAGAGCTGTTTTCCACAACCTGATGACAAAAAAAGAGAAGAGAGGGAAAAAAAAACTTCAGTTAAATGTTTCATTGAAGCAGAACAGAAAACAGCACTGAAGTCATTAAAGCAAAGTAAAGTTAAAGTCCCTCAGCGATGTCTGCCAAAGTGTTGACTCTTGTCTTCATGTAGGCTTGCTTGATGAGTCCAAAGCCACAGTCAGGGGAAAACTTGGTGTGGCCAGCAATAAGGAAGTGGATTTCAATTTTATTGTGAAGCTTGTGTCCAACCCACCAGGCAAGGTACCAGAGCATGAAGTTGTTCTTGTTCTGCCCACTACAGTTGTCACAATGAAGATCCACCTCTGTTTCTCCAACTCCAAAGTTGCAGAAGAAATTATGCATGTAGCTGATGACTTCATTGTGTTCCTTAGTAGATGACATGCCTTCATCAATCAGGTAATTCACCTGTTTCTGCAGCCCTTCACAGGAAACACCAAATAGGCCACATTTCCGTGGGGTCAGGAAGTACATTGGTCCTGGCTGGAGAGGGTTTGAGGGAAAGTGTAACTGTTGGAGACAGAGGGAGAGAGGGAACTTGGATTAGATTAAATAAAATTTGTGTATATTCATAACTGTCTAATACAGATAAAAATTACTATATTGATGCTATTCTGCATTTATCATTTATCTGCGTTTATCAGGCTGCTTATTCTCATGCACCAAATCGCCCTTTAAGGGACATTAATAAAGTAAAGTAAATGTGTGTGAAGTATTACCTGCTGAGCAAAATCAAAACTGTAATGCATCCTAATCTTCTTGCTTGATGGTATGGACGGTCCAAAAGACAGGTTAGAGCCAGAGCAAATCTTTCTGCAGGCAGCAGTCATGTCATTGTACACAGCCCTCTCTTTCTGCACAAGGGAAAGATGATCTTGTTGCTTCTTTACTGCTTCAGACTTTCTGTCATCTGGGAGGTTTGCACTTCGTATCAGCTGCTCATTATTACTTTGGCACTGCCAGCAGAGATCTGTGCGTGGCCGGCAACTTTTGATGTGTGGGAGAAGTCGGTCCCACAGTGCTTAGAAGCTGGTTTTACAAACTGCACGCTCACCTGAAAAACAGATATGGCTTATGGTTAATTGTATTGTAATTGCTAATAGTGCTTCGCATTATTTCACATTATAAGCACTCAATTCTAAATCAATGTTTACACATACCAAGCTCCTTAGCAGACTTCACGTAGAGACACCACACTGAGGCCTTGGACACATGAGTTGGCAGCAACTTCACATGCCAATCCTTATGCCCAGGCTGTCGGCCAGGCAGCATGATGGCATTGTCTTCTGCATAGTTTTTTATGAAGTCCACAACTCCGCTGATATCCTCAGGCCTGATGAACCTGGCTGGTGGACGTGGCAGTGAGTGCTTCTTCCTCAAACGTGGTCTTGCGCCATTCTCCTCATAGTGTTTGACTATATCAGCCTGGGTGTCTTTGCCAATGCTGAAAAAAGGAGAAAAAACAAGGAAAAAATGTTTAACATCATGCTAACAGGCATCTTGTCACCTATATCAGAATGCATTGTACAAATTATAGGTCAAATTATTGAGTCAAAGGATTAAAAAAAATCCTGTACATTAAACTCTTCATAAATACTTTTGACTTATAACGCACATTTTACGGCTATGGATACTTTTACTTTTACTTAAGTAGGAATTTAATCTGATACATTTACCATTACAGCACTTCCTCCACCACTAGCTAAAATGATTAGCATCACATTCAATTCAAGAATGCTAACTGGCAGGTTTACGTGGGCTAAGTCATTGACACCAGTCAATTCAAGCAATTGAAGCATTATTCAAATTAATAGCAGATGCTAACATTACCATCTAAAAGCCCATTATAGTAATGGGGCTTTTTGGTGAGTGATACGATGCTAACGATTACAATTAAAACGACAGTCCTGAGCTAGCTAATAACAATAGACACATGAGAAAACGTGTACGTGTTCTTAGAATGAACACAAAACGACAAACTTTGATGTTAATGGAAACTCACCCCATAAGAAACAGAAAAGTATTCTTGCAGATCTCGTTGCCTCCAATGAAATAAGTCGTTCGGGCACACTTTCTCTTTGTCGGTGTCTTCTTTGTGGATGTAACCATCTCCGAAGTTTGCACTGTGCGTCTGTTTGCCTCTAAATGTCCAATAATTTGCATGTCCTGCCACTCTTTTTCCGCAGCTAAAGAATCCAGCCGTATGTTGTACATAATATCTGGAGAAAGCTTCTGGCTACATGACTGTCTCCCATGCAGAGAGTTCTCTTTTCTCCTCGTGCAGCATTTACAGTCAAAGATTTACAGATTTTCACCATTTCTCTGTCTTTATCCCCATCAAATGTTACTATCGATATAGCCTCGATATATCGATATATCTTACGGTCCAACTCGTCTGACGCCAGTCCGATACATTCTTCCTCGTCTTCATCTTTGCTCAGTTGCAGATTAGGGATATTATTCAGTCTTATTATGCTGCTTTCATCGTCGCTCAGATCGTCTTCAGAATCAGTGAGCGCTTGTTCATAATCATGCGGCTTTTCGAAGAAGTACTTCAAAACATTTTCGGTGTAACGGCCACGGTTCAGCTCGTCTGCGATATTCTTTGCAGCTGTTATAACAGAGACACCGGAGGCAGGAATAAAAGCAGTAATGATGTTTATTGAGCAAACAGCAGAGCAAAACGGGTAGTGAATGGTGTGGTAGAAGATCTTTGAGGTAGAATGAGAGATAATACTGTCCTTGTTTTCGTTGCAGATAAAGAGAGAGGGAGACGCTGGAGATGGCAGATAGGAACACTCACACACACTGGCAGGTAGGAACATGAGGAGAACTGGAGACAATGGAGACGAAGGAGATGATGAAGCTTGGTAAGTATCGCTTTGGGAGTCCTTGAGGTAAGTATACAACTGGTGTAACACAAACGAGACCGGACAGTGAGTGTGTGTGAGTGTGGGGTTTAAGTGCTGGTGCTGATGACTGAGGTGATGAGCTTCAGGTGGCGGTGATTAGTACGCTGGTGATTGGGTGCGTGGGTACTGGAGTGAGGTGGAACCTGACGTGTCTGTGACAGTACCCCCCCTCCCACGGCCCGCTCCTGAGGGCCGAGGACCCCGAGGTCGTGGTGGTCGTCCTCGAGGTCGTGGGGCAGGTCTGTCTGGGTGGTTGGTGTGGAAAGTCTGTAACAGAGCAGGATCAAGGATATCATTCTTGGGGACCCATGAGCATTCTTCGGGGCCGTAGCCTTCCCAATCCACCAGGTATTCCAAGAGACCACCACGGCGCCGGGAGTCCAGGATCTCTCGTACCACATAAGCAGTTCCATCGTCCAGGATGAGTGGAAGGGGGGGCTCGACGGCTGCCACGTCAGGTTCTGTGGAGGGAAGAACAGAAGGGTGGTGAGGTTTTAATAGTGACACGTGGAAGGTGGGATGAATTCTTTTGTACTGTGCAGGAAGTTGTAACCGGTAGGTGACGGGGTTGATCTGTCGCAGGATGGTGAATGGGCCAATGAAGCGGGGACTCTTCTTGCAGGGCAGGCGCATCCTGATGTCCCTGGTGGACAGCCAGACCTTCTGCCCCGGTTGGTAGGTTGGAGCGTGGGAGCACCGAAGGTCGGCTGTCATCTTGCGCCTGCGCAGGGCTCTCTGCAGCTGGTGGTGAGCTGAGTCCCATAGCCTCTCGCTCTCCCGAAACCAGTAGTCGACGGCTGGAACATTGGAGGGTTCCCCGTTCCAGGGGAACAATGGGGGTTGGAAACCGAGTACGCATTGGAAAGGTGTTAATCCAGTAGTGGCTTGACGGAGGGAGTTCTGGGCGTACTCGGCCCAACCCAGGTACTGGTTCCAGGAGTTCTGGTTGCCGTGACAGAAGGTACGCAGGAAGCGGCCGATCTCCTGGATCTTCCGTTCCGTCTGCCCGTTCGACTGAGGATGGTATCCAGACGATAGGCTGACGGTCACACCCAGGAGCGAGAAGAAAGCCTTCCAGACTCGGGAGATAAATTGAGGTCCTCTATCAGAGACAATATCCTCGGGGATTCCATAATGACAGAAGACATGGTTGAACATTAATTCGGCTGTGGTCATGGCTGTAGGTAGACCTTCCAGGGGAATGAGTCGGCAGGCTTTGGAGAAACGGTCTACGATGACTAGAATGCATGTGTTACAATCAGACTCTGGGAGGTCGGTGACGAAGTCGACCCCCAGGTGTGACCAGGGCCTCTCAGGAACAGGCAGAGGATGGAGCTTGCCGGTGGGAAGATGGCGTGGGCTCTTGGAGATGGTGCACTCCCTGCAGCCCTGCACGTACCTTCTGACGTCGTTGGCCATGTTTGGCCACCAGAAGCGCTGTTTGAGCAGCGAGAGGGTATCATTGACCCCCGGGTGACCAGTGCCAAGTGAAGAGCGAACGGAGTGCAGGAGTGGAGTGCGTCGTGTCCGGGTGATGTAACGCAAGCCCTGGGGGCAACCCGGCGGAGTTCGTGAGGAGGCATTGGAGGAGGGGAGTGTCTGTTCTGACCACTCGATGGGTCTCATAAAGATGGATTCGGGCAGGATGGTGTCGGGGTCTTTGTTCCTTTCCTCGGGTGCATGGAGACGTGAGAGAGCATCAGCTTTGAGATTTTTGGAGCCTGGACGGTAAGAAATGGTAAAGTTGAATCTTGAAAAGAACATCGCCCATCTGGCTTGGCGAGGGTTGAGTCGTTTGGCAGCCTTTAGGTACTCGAGGTTCTTGTGGTCAGTGAGTACCTGGAACGGATGGTTGGCTCCCTCCAACCAATGCCTCCACTCCTCAAGGGCGAGCTTGACAGCCAGGAGTTCCCGGTCCCTGATGTCGTAATTAACCTCCGCCGGGTTGAGCTTGCGGGAGAAGGCGGCACATGGATGGAACCTTCTTGGATTCCCCTGCTGCTGTGATAGGACCGTTCCCACTCCAGTGGTGGAGGCGTCCACCTCAACGACGAATGGCAGGTCTGGATTGGGGTGGACGAGGAGGGGAGCGGTGGTGAAGGCTTTCTTGAGGTGTTCAAAAGCTTTGTTGGCAGGTTGGGACCAGGACAGAGACTTGGGCTGATGACGGAGCAGGTTGGTGAGTGGACTGACGATGGTGCTGTAGTTCTTGATGAAACGACGGTAAAAGTTGGAGAAACCAAGGAAGCGTTGGAGTTCTTTTATGGTACTTGGGGTTGGCCAGTTCTGGATGGCGGAAACCTTCCCCTCGTCCATCCGGATGCCACTGTGATCTATCACGTACCCCAGGAAGTGGACAGAGGGCTGATGGAATGAGCACTTCTCTGCTTTCAGGAATAGATGGAACTGCCGTAAGCGTTGGAGGACCTCCGCAACGTGGTGGCGATGTTCGGCCAAGCTCCGGGAGTAAATGAGGATGTCATCAATATACACTAGGACGGACTTGTGGAGGAACTCCCGGAGCACCTCATGGATGAAATCCTGGAATACGGAGGGGGCGTTGACCAGGCCATACGGCATCACGAGGTACTCGTAGTGGTCGGTGGGCGTGACGAAGGCGGTCTTCCACTCGTCCCCCTCGCGTATCCGGATGAGGTTATACGCGCTGCGGAGATCCAGCTTCGTGAACACAGTGGCACCACAGAGATGTTCCAGGGCCGCTGGGATGAGGGGAAGTGGGTACCTGAATTTGACAGTTATCTTGTTCAAGGAGTGATAATCGATGCAGGGCCGCAAGCCTCCGTCCTTCTTGGCCACGTAGAAGAAGCTTGAAGCAGCAGGGGAAGTAGACGGGCGGATGTATCCTTGGTTAAGGGCCTCTTTGATATATTCCTCCATGGCCTTCTCCTCCGGTACAGATAGGGGGTATATGCGTCCCCTAGGCACTGGTTCACCCGGTAACAGATCGATGGCGCAGTCCCATGGCCGATGTGGAGGAAGCTTGGACGCGCGTTGCGGGCAGAAGACGTCACTGAAGTGGGCATAATCGGGTGGAATGTCAACAGAGCGTTTATCCACAGGACTTTCGATGGAGGTAGCGTTCATGGAGATGTCTTTGGAGAGAGGAGATCTTGGAACAGGAAGGTCTGGGAAGCAGCTGTAGAAGCAGTGGTCGCCCCACTTCAGGACTTCGCCCGTGCGCCAGGAGATGGTGGGGTTGTGTTGTTCCAACCATGGGCTCCCTAGAACCACGTCAGCGGTGGAATCCTCCAGAACCAGCAGATGGATGTTCTCCGTGTGGAAGATACCCACTTGCAGCTGAAGAGGTCCAGTCACCCGTCGGATCATCTTTCGGCTCAGGGGTTTGCCCGTGATGGAGTGGACCTTGTAAATAGTCGGAGAAGGCGAGGTCTTGAGCCCGAGGTGTCGACAGAGGGCGCCGGAGATGAAGTTTCCTGCTGACCCTGAATCGAGGAGCGCCACCACTGGAACGGAAGCATTAGCAGCAGTAAGGTTTACTACAGTAGTGAGTGGTTTCATTTTTTGGATTGAGGGAATGATAGCACTCACCACGGGTCGAGGAGGACGAATTGGGTATGTGGAGAGTACATGCCCAGGGGATCCACAACATAGACATAGATTCAGGGTCAGCCGTCTCTGTCTTTCTGTAGAAGGTAAACGGGAATTATCCACTTGCATGGGTTCACTTGCTGGTTCTGGAGAGCTGACGGGTTCGGACCGACGGAGGAGTGTGGTGGTTAGTGGCTGGCCCTGGTGCTCTAGGAGGCACGACTGCATACGAGAACCCACGCGGATGGCGAGTTGGATGAAGCGTTCGAGTCCTAGGGAATCCTCGTATGCAGCGAGATGCAACCGCACGTTTGGCTCCAGTCCTTGTCGAAAGGTGGTGATGAGGGCTTGTTCGTTCCAACCACTGGTTGCGGCTAGCGTTCGAAACTGCAAGGCATAATCATTAACAGTTTTGTTTCCTTGTTTAAGGTTGTACAATTTCTCACCAGTAGATGAGTCGGTCAGGGGTTTTCCGAAGACTTCTCTGAAGTGGGAGACGAATGCAGGGTATGATTTAACGACAGAGCTTCTTTGAGTCCAGAGAGAATCCGCCCATAGAAGGGCCTTACCTTGCAGTTGTGATATTATAAACGCTATTTTAGCCATGTCGGTGGGATAGAGGTGCGGTTACATCTCCAGGACCAACTCACACTGCAGAAGGAATCCGCTGCATTCCTCCGCCGATCCAGAGTAGGGCGCCGGTTTGGCCATGGGACTGGCGGTGAACACAGGACAAGCAGCCGTGGCGGTGGATGCGGAAGCGGCAGCGGCGGTGGGTGCTGGTGACGGTGGTTGGGAGGTGAGCTTTGAGGTAGAATGAGAGATAATACTGTCCTTGTTTTCGTTGCAGATAAAGAGAGAGGGAGACGCTGGAGATGGCAGATAGGAACACTCACACACACTGGCAGGTAGGAACACGAGGAGAACTGGAGACAATGGAGACGAAGGAGATGATGAAGCTTGGTAAGTATCGCTTTGGGAGTCCTTGAGGTAAGTATACAACTGGTGTAACACAAACGAGACCGGACAGTGAGTGTGTGTGAGTGTGGGGTTTAAGTGCTGGTGCTGATGACTGAGGTGATGAGCTTCAGGTGGCGGTGATTAGTACGCTGGTGATTGGGTGCGTGGGTACTGGAGTGAGGTGGAACCTGACGTGTCTGTGACAGCGGCGTGCATCTTCACTGAATTTTGATATCAGAGCCGGTCAGAGCGCTGCATAAATAAGTAGCCACGCTTCCCTTGGAGGGCGGGAAGAAACAAAAGAAACAAAAGCCAGCGTATCTGATTCCAGTATGGAAATACACACAGATAATGACACGCCCCTACTGCGAGATAGAATCCCAGAAAAACAAGCCGATTTCAACCTCAAAATGTATGCTTTTAAATAAACCAATACTGCTATCTCAAACACGGAGAGGCTTCTTTGTGATCTCAACTAACAGATTCTGCAAAAAAACGAAAATCACCAATTTTGAAAAAAAAAAACGCTTCTTTCTCATTTTGCTCGATAGTTGTGCTGCCGACTTGTGTCCCTGGTTTCCGTGACGGGTCACATATAATGTAAATGACATAAAAAAAACAAATGCTAAATAAATATTATAAAATATATAATGAATGTAGTGGTCCCCTGGTGTTACCTTTAACAAAAATCTCTTATTTTTGAAATAAACAATCACACTGATGACATCACTTGACTTCCTTCTTCCTATTTCCTGAAGATCAATGAAGAAAGGCCAATGAAAAGTCATTTATCTCTTTTCAATTATCAGAAATTTTAATTAGAAAATCATAATTCCATATGAAGCTTTTAGTTGAAGTCACTGGTGTGACCTACTTTATTGCTAGGGAATTATAAAAAACTAGAATACAAATGGATTAAACTACTTGATTTAGTGAATATACAATGATTGACAACATGTGGATTAATACCTTGCAGCAGCCATTTTGTAAAATGCATTTTTCATGAAAATTGTCACTGGTGTTACTGTCACTGCCTGGTGTTACCTTTTTATGAAATTGTCACTGGTGTTACCATCACTGGAGTTACCCATTTATAGATTATGTGATTATAACTTTTCTTTCTCATTGTTAATCCTCCTTTGGGCAGATATGGCTAAATTAAGGGTACATGGCTAAATTCAGTGCAGCGACTTTACAGACAGCGTATTTTACAGACAGTTTTAAAATGTTGTTTATTATCTTTTTCTGACTGTTTTCACTAAGTGTCAATGATAAGTCTTTGATTGTACACCAAATGTAAAAATTTAGTCCAATCTACTTAATTATAGTTTAAAAATTGAGGATCTTTGGTCCTATGTATACGTCACTGGAGATTCATTGTGTCACTGGTGTTACTGTTTTTTGTCTGTCACATTAAATAAAATGTGTCATATGTGACATGATAATAATTTTACATCCATTGAATTCTGCTACACTCAAGAATTAAGATTTAAAGGATTGCATCATTACTTTTTTATAACTGTTTTTCAAATACTTTTATTGTTATAGCAAATACATGGTTGCGAAATTGAATTATCATCATTCAATCACACTTTTAACTAACTAAAATAAAAAAAAACATAATCTCCTTATTTTTTGCATTATCATTATTATTCTGTAACTCTGACTGCATGTGCTGAAAAAATTTAGAAATAATATTTCATAAAAATGTTTAAAAATGCCAGAGAAGTAAGGTAACACCAGTGCCAAAAAAAGGGGACATGCAGTCTAAAAAATCATTAAAAATAAAAAATCATTAAGCTGTCATTTATGTGTATTCATAAAGTCAAAGTGTAATATAATAATGTGGTCTAAGTTTAAATGTTAGAAAAAGAAATACATTTTAAGACATTTTGTCATACCAAAAGTGGACGTTTCTGTAGAATGACCCGTTAACGTTTTCCCCACAAAATGTTCAAACCGTAAGCAGTGCCGAGTAAAAGAATCTGCCCAGCAACAACTTTGCCGCCTTTTCACTGTCTGTTGTCCGTTAAGGATCCACGAGTTCAGCGGTGTCATGTGGACAAAAGGCAGGTAAGAGTATAAACTTGGGCATGATTTTACCACATGATGTTAACCGAAAGCTTTTTTGACTTAAATATATTGTTTAGAAGTATTTGGTTGTAAACTTTTTAGCAAGCCAATTGAACAGGTATTAGCAAGCTGTTAAAAAAGCTGTAAAATGCCTATTTCTCTGCTTTTACCAGCTGGTGGAATTTTAATGTTTGCACTTGTTGCATTTACAGTTAAAGCAAAAACACTGATGAAAGTCCATGTGAATGTCAGCAAAGTTTTATCGGCTAGTGTGTCGTGCCAATTAAGGCACATATCCCCGCCAGGATTTGCATCCCCTGGCCGTGGGAGCGCATGTGCACCCAGAGAAGCGGAGTTTAACTGCTGTACTTCCAATTCACCTCCTAAGGCACATTTCCGAATGACACAGGAAGGACATGTTTTGTGGGAGTTTTGTTAGGTGCATTTGGCTTCCTTGTTTTGGAAGGAAAAGAGATGTATACAAATGGATGTGTGCATGCCTGAAGGGAGTATGGGGTGTAAGGATCAATGTGAGGGTCTCTCTGGTATCTCACTGATGGTGAAAATGAAGATGGAGCAGTTGGTGGAGGTACTGATACACCATCTCTAGTGCACCAGTCACCTGCTGTTAAGAGTGATCATTTAAAGCTAACTTTTCCAACCTTTGGAAGGTCATCTGATGATTCTGATCCACTGTTATACTTAACACGCTGTCAGGATTTTTTGGCCTTGCACCCCTTAGATGACATTGATATTTTGGCCACCTTCCGCACTGTTCTTTATGGCACTGCTCTTGATTGGTGGGAGGTTGCTCAAACTTCTATTACCTCCTGGAGTGAATTTGAAGCTGCTTTCCTTTCAGCTTTCAGTTGTATTACGAAGGACGTTTAACTCCCTCTACCCCACAAAGACCTACCTCTAATCGACCTGCTGAAAAACCTCCAGTCCAGTGTTGAAGATGCAAGGGACTACACCCACCTGGAAACTGTCCTCTCTGTTCCACACTTCAGTCTACGCATCCTTCCAGTCAGCATCCATCCGCTGGAAACAAGCATTTTACTCAACTTCATACGTCAGGGGGTCCACCTTCTAATAATGCCATGTCTATTACTGTCTCTTCACAGACACCCACCAAGTTTGAAACGTTTACTCCCACTGCTTCTAACCAGTATGTCTTCCTGCCACAACAGTTAGTCGTATCCATTAACATTGAATTCTGGATAGGAAAGACCATCATAGATACGGGAGCTTATGGAAGGAGCTTAAACCTCATGAAAGCCTCTATCCATGGACTCTTGGCCCACTCTACTTGGCCAATGGTGAAGCAGAAGTCCCTGTAGGCTGGACAAATGTACAGATTACCCTTCACAACAAAGTTTTCCCTATGCATGTCTTCATTCTCACCTCTAAAGCCTTGGCCTACTCTATAGACTACAGATAGATGTAGCTGATCAGAAATACTCATTTAAGTCAGCCCCCAAATAAGCATATCCTTTCCAACCTGGACAAGCCAGTGTTCCTGTTGGAAAACCCCAGCACCTGAAAAGGAGACAGCGCCACAAAAGTTCAAATCAGACACTTGTATTACTTAGCTCTATTCCTCCAACACAACTCACCTCTGTACCACCTGATGCCATGGATGATCAAGCTCTGATATCTGCTGCGGTATCAAAGGCACACTTGCCATCAGAAGGGAAAGAGCAACTATTGCATCTCCTATTATCAAATTGAGATGTTTGTACCCACCAGCTTGGAAGAACTACCGTTCTTCAGCATTGTCTGTACACTACTCACCCTGTGCCCATTAATGTCATGATCACTAGTGAGAGTGCCCTAGTCAGCCACTAGAGGGCACTCCATCCTGGACTCTTGTTTTCACCCCTTGGACTACATTACCCATAACTCACTTCCCTGGACTCATTATCTCATTGTCATTGCACCCAGCTGTTTTGTGTTTGTTCAATTAGTGTCTGTCTATTTATACCTGGTTTGTCTCTGCTTTTGTCATGGTGTCTTCATTCATGTTCCCGAGTCTCTGTTTTGGTTTGCTTTGTGTTTTGTTCCTGTCATTGTTTTGTTTGGACTGTCTCCCTGGCTTTTTGACTATTGACTGGCTCATGGATTACGTTTCTGGATTTCCCCAATAAATACCTGCAATTGGACCTACCCTGTTTGTCTTCGTGTGTGCCGTGACAGAAGACACCATCACTTTAGGATCCAGCAGGATGGGGATTTGGATCACTCCTCCAGCCACGGTGAGGGAGCGGATGGCTCTTGTTCGGGCGGTGCTGGCTTTGCGACAGGAGGGGAGAGAGATAGGGTGTTTTGCCCAGTTTTTCTGGACGTTGTCAAGAGGGCTGCGGTATAATGATGAGGCGTTAAAAGGGGGTTTTAATGGATGCCTTGATGACCTTCTGCCCCAGTGTGAGTTGGAGGGGCTCCAGACCCTGGATTTTTGGAGTTTTACCAATTATCTCTCCCGCAGAAACTTTTGGGCAACTCATACTCAACCAGAGGCTGCTCCTGCCCGTGAGTCCGCCCCAGAGCCTGTTCTAGCCCGTGAGTTCGCTCCAGAGTCTACAGAGGAGGTGGGCACAGGTTCAGTGCTGCACTCACGTAAGAGGAGGAAGAGGAGGAGGAAGGCTTCAGTCATCTCTCAAGGCCTGGAGGCCTTCCAGGAATCTGCTCCAGCCAGTGAGTCCGCTCCAGCAAGTGAGTCCGCTCAAGAGCCCGCTCCAGCCAGTGAGTCCGCTCCAGAGCCCGCTCCAGCCAGTGAGTCCGCTCCAGCCAGTGAGTCCGCTCCAGAGTCTTCAGAGGAGGTGGGCCTTGCCCTGCCTCCGCCAACGAAGCGCCTTGCCCTGCCGCCGCCAACGAAGCGCCTTGCCCTGCCGCCGCCAACGAAGCGCCTTGCCCTGCCGGCGCCAACGACACGCCTGGCCCTGCCGGCGCCAACGAAGCGCCTTGCCCTGCCGGCGCCAACGAAGCGCCTTGCCCTGCCGCCGCCCAGGCCGCCAGCCCGCCAGCCCTGCCGCCGCCGCACAGGCCGCCAGCCCCGCCGCCCAGGCCGCCAGCTCTGCCCCCGCCGCCCCAGGCCGCCAGCCCCGCCGCCGCCGCCGCCCAGGCCGCCAGCCCTGCCCCCAGCCCTGCCGCCACCGCCGCCCAGATCGTCTGCCCTGCCATCGTCAACAAAGCCTTCTGTCCTGCCACCGTCGTCCAGGCTTCCTGCCCTGCTGCCATTGCCCCGGCCGTTGGAACCGCTGGAACCCGCCTGGTCAGTTCCTCCAGCGCTGCCCTGGCAACCAGCCAGGACTCCAGACCCCAGGGAACCCGCCTGGTTAGTTCCTCCAGTGCCGCCCTGGCATTCAGCCAGGACCCTGACCCTCTTAGAGCCCCCGTGGTCTGTTCCACCGGCTCCCCCCTGGCCTTCGGTTGGGGGCTCTGGTCCTGGCCCACCATCCCTCCCCCTGATCCTCCTCCTGTCCAGGAGAAGGCTTCCTCCGTCCTACAAGGCCTGGAGACCACTCTAGGTGTTGTTCGTGGGTTCTCGAAGCGCCTTGCCCTGCCGGCGCCAACGAAGCACCAAAGGAGTAAAAGATGATGTTAGTAACAAGATAATTTCTGGGTTATGTAATAATTTAAAGGTGCCATCGAACGTATTTTTACAAGATGTAATATAAGTCTAAGGTGTCCCCTGTACCACATCCTCTTGTACCACTGTTTGAAGAATTTATCTTCCAGAATCTGGCAGTGAGTTTTGGAAGATCATTTAGTCCATCTCTGCAAGATGGACATTTCAGGATAAGAGATGGACTAAAAGTGAACTCCCACACCTTACTGCCAGATTCTGGAAGATAAATTCTTCAAACAGTGGTACAAGAGGATGTGGTGCTGGTCCTTCAGGAGTCACTCTCAAGCTGTCTGTCTATAAGGCCTATAAAAACCCAGTCTTCATGTACTTTATAACACTTCAGCTTGTGATTCTTATTAAGAGCAGGTCGCTTTTTAGGATTCTTCACCTAACCTAAGTCTCTGAGATCCTGACACCTCACACTTCTGAAGACTCTCCTTTTGAGAGTTTAAGGCGATATGCTGAAACCTTCCGCTCCCCTGAGCTCCAGATGTATCATTACTTCAGGTATGGCCTTTCCCTTACATCACCCTATAATGCATGATGGCTTTCTTTCTAGAAAATGGTGTAGAGTGCAGGTGTTTTTCTATTTACCACCACCTGTTAGGCCACAGGTGTTTTTACCTGTGTAGTGTCTGGATAGCCACACAATTATTCATTGTATTTAATGAATGAATTAATTACCCATAAACTCACAAAGTTCTTTGAACCATCCCCCTAAAACTGCAACTAGCATCCCAAACGTAGCTAAACCACAGGCAGAACTAGAGCTGTGTCCGAAACCACTCACTCGTTCAATCATTCACTAATCCCTATATAGTGTATGGCATTTGAGTGCACTATATCTGTATGGAGTGAACGAAATGAAGTAAGTGAATTCGGACATAGACGTATACACTGTGCGACAGAGATATCTATCTCAGAAACGGCTCGACACACGATAAAACTATTTTATCCTACATGTTATTTACATTATAAAACAATGTTAATAACGATAACAATCATAATAACTTCATTTTGTAATCATACATGCCTCTGTGCCAGCTTTGTAGTTTAATCGATTGTATATTTTTTTTGTTCATAATCATTTAATACTATAAAATAAACACATTAACAAGTGTACATAATTTCATGTATTTATCCTTTTTAATACAGTTGTTAGAAACTCTCACGCTCACAGATTACGTGGTCTTTGAGTGCCCTCAGGCGACCGTTATGATTTGAATACACTACCTATGATTAACGAATGTAGGGAATGAAGTCGTTCACTCAGAATTCGGACACCACTACAAAATGGCCGACACCCGATATAGTGGACTATATAGTGGATAGGGAGCGGTTTCAGACACAGCTTTGGTGTCCTGTTACAGATACTTGGACCTTTCACGATCAGGAAGAATTTTGCAGAGACTAGTGACTCTGACTTCATTCTTTCTGAGAAGGACAAATAAACTCTCTTAATCCTAGGTATTCTCTATATAACCACTTGGGAAATGTATAAACATGTATCCAATTTTCCCATCTCATGACTTTCCTTTTATAGGCTTTATTCTATGTATTAATTATCTCTTTTGAACTATTTTGGTATTAATGTTCCATAGTTGCAAATGTATAGTTTACTGAAATCACATTGGTAGCATGTCTGGTATCTACGGACTCCAACTTTCGTTCCCTATTCGGTAATTTATGTTACATGTTACTAACTCTGTGACACATTAGTATTATAAGAATCTAGAAAGTTCTTTTCTCATTCATCCAATCCAGTGTCTTATGCTAATATCTGTAACACTTTAGAATACTGATCCTTCATTAATGAATAACTACATAGGAACAAATGAATAATGCATTATTAACACTCTAGTAACTACTATTAACTAACAATAAACTCTCTATTAATGAATTAGTAAGTAATAGTGCTCAGTTGTAGGTGGTAGTTCACTATTAACTAATCAGTAACTACTGTTTTTCATTCCTCACAGAGAACTACTAAGAACTACTATATACAGGTTCATAATTAACATGAATGATGCATAATGTATAATTAATTCTAAAGCAAAGGCCTTGGTAACCCACTAGTAATGACTGAAGTATTATTAAATACTTAAGAAGGAATTACTAATTATTTGGATCAGTATTCTAAAGTGAAAAGCATGATAACTCTCTAGTAACTACTGAAGTCTTTGTAAACTTTTGATGTTTTTGTATGTTTTTACAGTAATTCCTTCTGATATATTTGGTAACACTTAAGTAATTACTAGTGGGTTACCGTGATCTTCACTTTAGAATACTGATCCAAATAATTAGTAGTTCCTTTAGAAGAATGTATTAACACTTTAGTAATTACCAGTGGGTTACTATGATCTTCACTTTAGAATACTGATCCAAATAAGAAGTAGTTACTTTAGAGTTATATTAACTGTTGATTTATTACTATCCAATACTTTACAAAAACCTCAAAAGTTTACAATGACTACAGTAGTTACTAGAGAGTTATCATGCTTTTTACTTTAGAATACTGATCCAAATAATTAGTAATTCCTTAAGTATTTGGTAATACTTCAGTCATTACTAGTGGGTTACCAAGGCCTTTACTCTAGAATTAATTATACATTATTCATTATTCACATTAATTACGAACATGTATATAATAGTTCTTAGTAGTTCTCTGGGAGGTATGAAAAAAACAGTAGTTACTGATTAGCTAATAGTGAACTACCACCTTTAACTCAGCACTATTACTTACTAATTCATTCATCAGAGTTACTTGTTAGTTAATAGTAGTTACTAGAGTGTTAATAATGCATTACTCATTTGTTCCTGTGTAGTTCTTCATTAATGAAGGATCAGTATTCTAAAGTGTTACCCTAATATCTTGCTACAGAACAAAGACTCCTAAAACTTCCCTCTGAAAGGGAAACTCCTTATTGGCTCAGACACCTTAAGAGGGTGTGAAATCTTTACCCCTTATATTCACTGATCACAAGATCAAACCTCTCTCTTCTCTTTTACTTACAAATGCTGATGTCAAGATGATGTTGTAAGAAGCTAGAAGCTTCTAAGGAACCCCAAATTTGTTAGACTTTCCATTCACCAAAGATCCTCTGAATCCAACTAGTTCTCTTTCGTCAAGACAATATCAGCAAAGATTCAATGGGAGCCTCCACAAATTGCATCAGGACAGTTTTAATTCAACTTGGAGAGTCATGCAAGTATCAAACTTATTCTCATTATTTGATACATTAAGTATCCTTACTCCTTTCAAAGAAGGGCCTGTTAAAACTAAACTGATGGTTTGCTCAAGGCTGTTGATCTGCTGAATGTCAAACAACGCTGTAACTTCTTGCTTTCCTGTACTCTGCTTTAGCTTTCTCTCTCTTGGTAAACTGTATGCATGTATGTGTGTGAATGTTAGAGTAGTTTAAGTGTTAAGTTTAGTTAATAAAGTCTTGTTCATGTCACACATAAAGTTGTCTGTGTTTTGTGCTCATATGCTGGAGTCTATTCATGCAGATCCTGACTACAGGCTTTTAGTAGTACTGTACAATAAGATTGTTATTTCCCATAACCTGGAAATGAACATTCCTTAGAATTAATAAACAATTAACCCTTTGTGTTCATTGGGCAACGGGTTAATTTATTGTAATATTAATTTTATTACATTAAGTTAATTTTATTAACTGATCCAAATATTAATAATTAATTATAACTAGTTATGATTAATTATTCATATTTATTTTGAGCTAATTTGCTACACCTGTATGAACATACCTGCCTCCTCTTGCCATAAGAGTAGCTAGGTTGGGTTTTTGTTCTTTTTACCTCTTCGAAGTCATGTTAGGTGTGTTGGCCTTGCCCTTGGGCCTCCCTTATTTCTGGCCTATGTGTATTCAGGAATACGTCTTTCTGACAGAGGCAGTTTTGCTGTTGATTTCTGCCTCCTGGTTTGCAGTGGCTAAATTAGGCCTTTTTCTGCTAGAAAGGCCTCTCCAGCTCTGATACTGCGGCCGGTGATCCTTGTATGCCTCCTCTTTGTTTAGAGTTGTCTCTGGCCAGTGCCCGCCCTCTGCATTGGGCAATAAATGTGAGTAGCAGGACCTCCTAACTTCCCTTTTGCAAGGCGAGTTTATGGCCTCCTCCTTATTTTGGCCTAGGTGAATGTGGCTCCTCTTAATATTAGAGTAGATGCAATATGCAGAACCTCATTTCCCTTTGGTGTGTGGCATAAATTAGACACAGACATAAATTGGCCTAGGTCCTGCTTTCTGAACCTTCCTTTGAATGTCCTGAGAGTTGTTGGCTTCCTCTCTTTTCTGAGAGTTGAATACGATATGTTGAAGCCTCTGCTCTTTAGAGATAGTTGTAACCTTCCCTCCAGCCATGTTTGAGCTCCTTGATTTATCAAGTCACTGGTCAGAATTGAAGGCCTCTATATTGTTATTTAGGCCTCTTTTTTTCCTCCTGAGCTCTTATTTCAGACGCCTTCTCGTCTTTTTTGGCTGGTTTTGTTTGCCATGCAGTGCCAATGAGTATTCCAAGCTTGATTAGCCCTGGTGGCTTTTTTCTCTTGAGTTGACTGCCTTTTTAGTGGTTGGCCCTCTGGGGCCTCCTTGTTGGCTATCCATTCGGAATCCAATATCAGGTTGCTAGGCTCCTCTGGAGCCTCCATGATGTTGACTCCAGATTTTCTATCTGCTACCTAGTGCTGGCCTTTTTTCAGGCTGCCTCTGTGGTAGGTTCTGGTTGGTTCTTTGCCCCAGGGTGGACCAATTTTTCTGATAATTGGTCCTCATACAGACTACCCGTTGTGCTGGAATGAGCCAGGCTCTTAGCTCTATTATTATGGATAATTTTAGATGCTGGTTCTTTGGTCTGTGTTAGGTTGTAGGCTTCCTTCTGAGCCTCTCAGCCATCTTGCTTAGCTTGTTCTCAGTTGTCCCAGATGAGTCTGTTCAATCCCCTCTAGTAGGGTCATTTCGGAGTTCTGCACTCCAGAGCTTTGATCACGGGTAGAAGGCTTCTCAGCCTCCCTGGAAGATCATTTTTTGTCTAGGCTGTAGTTTCTACCAATATGGACCTTGCTCCCAGAGTTTGGTCTAGGGATGTTTAGGAGTTTGTTGTTTACTCCCCTTAGACCGGCATCTGGTAGAAGCTAGTAGCCCCTTTGGGCCCCTATGTAGAATAGCCAGCCTCCAGAATGTTCTTTTTTAGCATTCTGTAGATCCAAGGTCGAGCAGTTTACTCCCCTCGATCTGAGGGTTGGGAAGCACTTTGCTGAGTTCAGCTCCATGGGATGCCTGTCTGTTTCTGGTGAGGAGTGGTTTCTGCCTTTCTGCAGTCCCTCTCATATGGCTGCCCCTCTAATGGCTGCCCCTTGGGCTTTAAGCAAGGGACTCTGTTCCATGAACAGACAGGTTGCTGGCAGACTAGGCCTCTTTTTGGGCTAGGTCGGCCTCCCTGGTGGCTCCAGGAGTTGACTCTTGTCCCCATGAAAATGACTGGCCAGAGCTCCTCTCGCGCTTTCTGGCCTGACTCCCTTTAAGGAACCTTTTCTGCTAAGATGTTGGTTCCATGCCTTGAGCGGCCTTGTGAGTTACGCCCTCTTTCTCAGAGGACTCACTCCTTTGAGGCTTCAGCTCAGCTTTGGCTGTCGGGTGTATTGTTACTGACAGCTTGTGTGACCAGAAGGAGTTGAGTGCTTGGCATTTTTCTGCCTTTTTTCTCAGCCATTTGGTATGCAGTCCTCTCGGCACGGCAGCGTGGGTATTTCGTTCCCCATTTGTGATCTAGGACGCAGTGTGAATTCCCTTTCGAAAGGGAATGTCTTGGTTTATGACTGTAACCCTGATTCCCTGAGAACAGAGAACGAGACACTGCTTCTCGTTGTCATGCCTTCATTCTGCCTGCTGTCAGTCCCTTCAGACGAAAAGCGGATGACATGTTCCCCAGGTGCCCCTTTTATACTTCCTAGTTGCACCTGTATTACGTCATAGGCTGTCACCGACCAATAGGATTGTTGTGAATTTAGTTTATGGATTTAAAGACTGTTTTGATTTTCTATTAGTTTTTCATTAGCTTTGATTGCAACTGCCTGTGACAACATGATCAGGGTGGTTTGAATTGTGTTTATTTGTAAAATAAACTGATTAATTTTTTTGTTATTATTATTAAAAAATAGTTCAGACAGGACCACTTTGGCAAGTTACTTAAGTTTATTGAAGCACAATTTATCTTTGGCAGTTTGGTTCCTTATGGGGGTTCTTGCTCCAAAATTAATTTACCATACAAGAGCATTAAAGGGCATATTGCAGGTTAGAGCTTTAGTGATTCAATGTGTAGAAAAATAATGTATGAAATAGATTTTCTTGAAAAAACATGCATAAATACGTTACATAGGCTTCTGGAGTCGTTTTTTGTGAGAAAATTTTACTTCCGCATCTGAAAAATGCCTAATCGGACGTGACGTCACTGAAGGGAACGCGATCAATATAAACTATAGGAAAACAATGGATCGCAATGACAGTTCGGATGCTGAGGAAATTGTAAATGCTTATTTATACTCGTATAACTAATCACAGCCATACAATTAGCCTGCTATGTGGTCAAGAGAGCAGGGACAGGCCAGAATTAGACAGAATAATGGTCAAAAGAGACAAATTGAGCTGTTGTGTGAGGAGAAGCAGTGGAGAACAGGACAGAGACCGGTGTTAGCTTAGATATAACGTTAACGACATGTGCTCAGATCACAATATTGTACAGATTATTATCATGAATCAGGCAATAGCAAAGCTATTGGTCATCTAGGAGTAGGCCTAACTGATTACTAATTACAGAAACGAATAAACTTTGATCAAGCGTATGTCACACGCGTTAATATCCGTCCACATTTACGTTACGTGATATAGCCGTTTCTCATCACGACTGATTTGGTAGTTAGCAAATGTAATAATCAAACACAAAACTTAAAATTTGCACCGTAAGTCTTCATCGAGCTGCATCTCTGACGGATCCGTGATCATGTCTCCCGCCGGCGGCCAAACATATAGTGTTAGCTACTGTATGTGTTTCATGTTATCCTTTATTCATTAATTCTGTGTTATGAGTTTATTCTGTGCCCATTCACTGATAGTGTGAGGATGTATATGACGCCGTGATTATGTAGTTGTGTGAACTTGAATGTATATATAAGTTCACATACATGGCATGCATGAAATTGGAGTATTTACATTACCAGCACATAATTCAAAACTGTTTTGTGTGAGTGTGAGACTGTATGCATGTGTACATAATTTGTATTCATCAGTGTTGAAATTGATTCAAGTAAAAACGGTGAAAAAGCATGGCGTGTGTAAGTTTATTAATTTAATATAATCATTTACAGAAGTATTACAATGTTGAACTCCCATCATATCGCCAGGATGATAATCCTCCAGTCTATAATGAACGCGTTTTTCGAAGCACATGCAGAAGTGAAGTCCAGTCTCTTCACCTGCACAAAACAAACCCCGGCACAGAAGATAGCAGCGTAGTTTTTCTTGTTATTAAACCTCTGTACTCGATGTCCTGACAGGCTGAAGTTTGTGCAACCTCCACAAACACAATAATTTACCATTACGATGATAAATAGAATACAAAAACTACCGAAAACACACTGATTCACGGGCGCTATTGCTAAATACCAATATATTCTGCACTGAATCAACACAGAGCTCTGCGAACATCTCCCTGTAGTGACGTAAAATGACGCGACGCTGAAAAAAAAACGTTTTTTACAGAGACCGTCACTTTATCTACTAAATTAATGCCCTTATGACTCTCAAAACATTTTTAAACCCTGCAGTACCTTTTTATATGGTATTTTTGTACAACGTTATATATTCATCTCGAAAAAAATGTTAAACCTGCAATATGCACTTTAACATTAACCCCCTAGAACCATTAGCTTGGAAATACATACACAATTAAGACACTTAGTAATGTCTTTAAAAGCGAACAGTGGTAATCGTGTAGATGTGGCAGAGGGACGTCTATACTGTAGATTGGTTATGAGGATGAGTGTCTCTCAGCAGTGAGGTCCATGCCAGCCAGGACTTGAAAGCCTTGTAATCTGAAACAAAATAAGACACACAGTAATATGCTCATGCTTATAATGAGGAGGAAGGGAGGGTTGCGAGCAGTTTGAGCATACTTACCGAGCAGTAATGCAACATATACCACGTCAGCTGGTCACAGCACTATGCCTACGTGGCCTGACTAAACTAACGCTGTGCTCGATTTCAGACAGGACCACTTTGGAAAGTTACCTGAGTTTAAACACAATTTATCTTTGGCGGTATGGTTCCTGATGGGGGTTCTAGCTCCAAAACTAATTAAACATACAAGAGCTTTAATATTAATCATCATCGGAGCCCTAACAAAAGAGAACATTCATGAAATTTCTCATTACATAACCATCAATAATTTTAAACAATAAAGTCTTGTAATGAGACAGACACATGAGGAAATGTGTGAAGTTGTTGCACAATATGACTGCTGTAATACATTAAAGGGTTAGGTCAACCAAAAATTAACATTGTCATTTACTTATTAAGCCTCATGTCATTCCGATGTCCCTTCATTCAAAGTCACATGTTCATGTACATTGAACTTGTATATTCATATGGATTTATTTTATGTTGCCTTTATGGCATTTTTAAACCTGTAAGTTGAGATTACCTATAATTTTAATGGAGGGACAGAAATGACTCAGGTTTTATTAAAAATACCTTAAATTGTGTTCTTAAGATAAACAAAAGGCTTGGTCATGGGTTTGATTTGTGTTCTGAAGAGGAACAAAGTTCTCAGTAGTTTGGGATGACATAAGGATGAGTAATTAATGACAGAAATTTAATTTTTGGGTAAACTAACACTTTAAGCTCTATGCACACATTTTATCAAACACAACTATCAATTAATAAAAGGATTATGTTGTCATAGTCCTTTGAGAAAATAAGTTACTCACAAAGCATGCTTTGACGAAGTTCAAAGCTGTCCAACATTCCCTCTCTTAGATCAAAAAAATCTCAGTTAGATGAAGGCTGTGTTGATCAATGCTTTCAAAGAATTCCTGGTTGAGGTTCTTTCCCACAATCCTATTGAACTCCATGAACACCTGCAAAATAGAAAAAAAATACAGAACAGTACATTTTTAAATGCAATCTCTGAACTGACAGAAGGAACAAAAAAATACTAACATTGACCGATACATTAACACTACATTTTTAGAGTTCAAACTAACATCAGCCCGGTTTTGGAGTAATCATTTTTGTCAGAAAGATAAGATTTATACACTCACTGTTCAAAGTTTCTTTCAAAAATTGATGTTTAGTGTGAAGCATCGGCCAGGATGAGCAGACTATTCAAACAGTGCACTCTGCTGACCTGTTCAATAGGCCCCACCCTCCCTTACAAAAGCGTAACATTTGGAGCTATCACAGCTTAACATGATCAGTACACTCAATATTTCATTTGATTAGTGCAAATGGTGGTCTACGCGGGTCTTACAGGTAGCTCATTAATGTGGTTTCTAAACTTTCAACTTAACATTCAAAACTCAAGCCCCACACGTTGGGCTCCATGTTAGTCTGTGTGACCTTTTTATAGTACACCTTTTAACCATAGACTGCATGACTTTACAATAGGAAGAATCGCCGACAACTCTGTCTGGCACACAAACTACATTTTACAACCAAACACACGTGAGATGTGACAAGTAAACAACGCGATATCATGTGTGCAAGACAGAGTTCTCACGTGAGACTAGGATTATTATTAAAAATGGTAGCCCGCAAGAAGCTTGCAATACGAATTGTCTGTGCACAGATTTGCAGTGAAAACAAGAAAAAGATATATAAAGAATATGGAGGAGGAAATGGTTGGGGAGACGCGAGGAACAAGGATTGTGTTCTGCAACGAGAGTGGTCTATAACTCCTCCCCGAACTCTACGCTATTCTGTATCTTGCGCTCATTGTAGTTTTGATGTAGATGTAGTTTTCAGTCAGAACACTTTTCACACAGCAGGATTTTGAATCGCCGACAAGTCCAGATATTTAGCATACCAAATATCTCATGGGCATCGGCGACTCGTCGATTCTCTCAGATCGCGTCTTTGCTCATTCACACTGCGTGATTGTCACTCGTGTGAACGAGCACCGATTTGCCTGTGATTTCGGGCATTTGTCTGCGATTTCTCAACCTGTCAGCGAGCCAAAATCTTGACTAAAATCGTGCAGTCTGAACTCGGCTATAAGTTAAAAAGCTCTATAACCTAGCTTTATACAGCAATGTTGGAGATGCTGTTAAGTGTTCCTCGTTAGGGTATCGGGTGTTCTTCTATGCTTAATGCAGGCAGGATCTGAGGAGGCCTTTTACTCAGACTTTTATAATACTTCTTGGGGAATTCCAACTTCATATTAGGCTACTCATCAATTGATCAATGCCTTATATAATGCAATCTTCCTGTTGTAAGTGTATCAGTCTCTGTATCTCTTGCTTATTAAGCCAGATTTCCTTCCTCTATCGCCTATGCTTCATCTTCACCGAAGTCTTCATCTGGCTCACCTCCGCTTGAGGTTGCAACATGCTCTTTTCATCATTAGGCAGACTGTGGGGTTAGCTCACGTCGGCAGCGTCTGCGTCCAAAGTTGGCCTGACACACCAAATAGCATGTCCATTCTGCGCCTGCACAAGAATAAATCCCAGCCACTGGTGGCAGGTGGCAGTGGCTGAACAGCCAATCAGAATGATCAAATGGCCCAATGGGCCAACGAACCCTGACGCCAATTCAACATGTCGAATCGGGCGAAAAAAAGCTGACGAGGACCAACTTTAACTGACGGTGTGGAAAAAACTTAGCACACTGAAAAAACTTAGTCAGCTGACGAACAAAAACTGCCCGATGGCCGACCGTCGGCTTGGTGTGTTCCTGTCCTGCTTGGACACAGAGCTCTGTGAACAGCCAGCCTCTTTTGCAATGACCTTTTGTGTATTGCCCTAGTTGTCCAAAAGGTGTCAATGGTCATCTTTTGGACAACTGTCAAGTCAAGGCAAGGCAAGGCAATTTTTTTTGAATTACCATTGTGTATGAAATGTGCTATACAAAGTGCTTTACATAAAAAAGAATAATAAAAATAGAACATAAGGAATAGAAATAACAGTAAAAACAGAGAATTTTGCTATCTGGATGGAAGAGCTAGGAAGTCTCAGGGAGTTTGTTGTTGTTGTTGTTGTCCATCAGAGTGGATCTAAACGGATCTATCCATCAGAGCAGATCAGAATGGATCTTCCTCACATGACAAGACTGCTACCTATTAAGGCACTTCAAACTGATAAACACAGTTTCAATCTCCCCTTTTGCCAAGACACCTCAGACTGCACCACACAGCCCTAATCCCCCTTTTGGAGATATCTTATCTATGCAATGCAGTTCAAATTTCCCCTTTGGAAATTTCCCCCTTTGGAAAGTGTCCTGACTGTAATCCAGAGATATCTTAACCATGCACTACAGCACCCAGACAGCAATATTTAAAATGCATTAAAAGTCAGAATAACAAGATGATACATAAAAGATATAAAATACATTAAAAATGAAATAAAAACAGGAAAAGGAATTAAAAGAATAAAAAGATTGTCACAGACACGTCAGGTTCCAACGTCACCCAACCACAACACTCACAGTCTCCAGAGTACTGATCATCGCCACCTGCACCTCATCACCTCACTCATCAACAGCACTACAAAGCACACACACACACAGCACTCTATGTCCGGTCTCGTTCGCATATACTCCATGTGATGCTTACCTTAAAGACTCCTCTTCGTATACTCACCTGTCTCCAGCGTCTCTCCTTCCCTTCGTGTGCCTCGTCTGCTGTGTGGGTGTGTGTCAGCCAGCTCCAGGTAACTCCAGCGATCTCTAGGCTCCAACGTATCTCAACCTGCAAAAGAAAGGACAGTAACTATTCCTCATATCATCTGCTTAAATTTCTGCTTAAAGTTCACTCACCTGTCTGTTGTTGCACGCTCTACTGTGGTCAATAAAACTATCAATACCTGTTACTACTGTGTCCGTCTCCTGTATCCCGTAACAGAAGACCGGACCAACACCGTGACCCAGTATGAGCCAACCGGATCCATTCCAGGAACTGGTGGATGCGTTGCGACGCACACTTACCATCAATCCACCACCGCCATCTCCAGTTACTCTCACCTGCACCAGCTAGCTCCAACACCGATGTCAACAGTTCTCCTTCACTACCGCCGTACGCCAGTCCCATGGCCAAGCCGGCGCCCTTCTCAGGATCGGCGGAGGATTGCAGCGGATTCCTGCTGCAATGCACACTGGTCCTGGAGATGCAGCCGCACCTGTACCCGAGTGATACTTCCAAGATTGCTTTCATCCTTTCTCAGCTCAGCGACAAAGCATTGAAGTGGGCCAATTCCATCTGGTCCCAGCGGGGCGCTGTAACCCAATCCTACTCGGCGTTTATTTCCCACTTCCGGGAAGTGTTCGGGAAACCGATCACGGATTCTTCAGCTGGTGAGAAACTCTATAATTTAAAACAAGGATCAATGTCTATTTACGACTATGCTTTGCACTTCAGAACGCTTGCAGCACTCAGCGGATGGAATGAACAAGCCCTTATAACCACCTATCGTCAAGGACTAGAACCTTGGGTACGCCTGCATCTCGCTGCATGCGAGGACTCTGTCGGCCTCGAAAAAGTCATCCAGCTCTCCATTCGCTGCGCCACTCGCATGCAGGCGTGCATTCAAGAGCAACAGGACCAGGCACTTTCCAACATGCTCCTCTGTCGATCCGAACCCGTCAGCACTCCAGAACCAGCCCAAGAGCCCATGGAAATAGAAAATTCACGTCTTTCCTCCGAAGAACGCCGCCGTCGGCTGACCCTGCATCTCTGCCTGTATTGTGGAAACCCCGGGCATGTGATAGCAGCATGCCCCACACGACCACCGCGACCCCTGGTGAGTGCTATTATTCCTGCTACTCATAAAATGAAACCACTCACTACTGTCATCAATCTTACTGCCGCTACTGTCTCCCTTTCAGTGGTCGCGCTCCTCGACTCAGGGTCAGCCGGCAACTTCATCTCCGGCGCCATCTGTCATCAGCTATGTATCAAGACCACACCATCTCCGACCATCTACAAGATCAACTCAATAACCGGCAAACCCCTGAGTCGTAAGCGCGTCCGTACTGTGGCTGGACCTGTTACACTCCGAGTGGGTCTTTTGCATCAAGAGTAAATCCATCTGCTGGTTCTGGAGGATTCCACCGCTGACGTGTGAATGCTGGTTGGAGCAGCACAACCCAACCATCTCCTGGAAAACGGGCGAAATCCTGAAGTGGGGCGACACATGCTTCTCTCGCTGTTTGACTGCACTTCCGGTTCCACCGTCTCCTTCGCCTGACCTCTCTCTCAACGCCACGTCCATCGAAAGTCCAGTGGAACATCGCTCCATCCACATCCCCAAGTGTTACGCCCCCTTGAGCGATGTCTTCTGCCCACAACGGGCTTCCAAGCTGCCTCCACACCGGCCATGGGACTGTGCCATCAACCTGCTTCCGGGTGAACCAGTGCCAAAGAATAAGATATACCCACTTTCCATCCCAGAGGAGAAGGCCATGGAGGATTACATCAAGGAAGCCCTCGCCCAAGGTTACATCAGGCCGTCTACTTCCCCTGCTGCTTCCAGTTTCTTCTTTGTGGCTAAAAAGGACGGAGGCTTGCGGCCATGCATTGACTATCGCTCACTTAACAAGATTACTGTCAAGTTCAGATATCCCCTTCCTCTCATCCCAGCGGCCCTGGAACATCTCCGTGGTGCCACTGTGTTTACGAAGCTGGACCTCCGCAGCGCGTACAATCTCATCCGGATACGTGAGGGGGACGAGTGGAAGACCGCCTTCATTACCCCTACTGGCCACTATGAATATCTTGTCATGCCGTATGGTCTGGTCAACGCCCCCTCCGTATTCCAGGATTTCATCCATGAGGTGCTCCGGGAGTTTCTCCATCGCTTCGTTCTGGTATACATCGACGATATACTCATCTACTCCCGGAGCCAGGCCGAACATCACCGACATGTTGCGGAGGTCCTCACCCGACTTCGTCAGTACAACCTGTTCCTCAAAGCAGAGAAGTGTTCTTTCCACCAACATTCTGTCTCGTTTCTGGGTTACAACATCGACCACAGTGGCATCCGGATGGACGAGAGGAAGGTGAAATCCATCTCCAGCTGGCCAGAACCCACCACCATCAAGGAACTACAGCGCTTTCTCGGATTCTCCAACTTCTACAGACGGTACATCAAGGATTACAGTTCCATTGCCAATCCACTCACCAGCCTGCTCCGTAATAAGCCCAAGTCTCTGTCCTGGAACCCAGCAGCCACCAACGCCTTCAACCGTCTAAAAAAAGCCTTCACCACCGCTCCCTTACTCGTCCATCCAGACCCCGAGAAACAGTTCATCGTCGAAGTGGACGCCTCGACCACTGGAGTGGGAGCGGTGTTGTCACAGCAGCAGGGGACGCCAAGTAGACTCCAGCCATGCGCCGCCTTCTCCCGCAAGCTCAGCCCGGCGGAAGTCAACTACTCCATCGGTGACAGGGAACTTCTTGCAGTTAAGCTTGCCTTGGAAGAGTGGAGGCATTAGCTGGAGGGAGCCAAACATGCGTTCCTGGTGCTGACAGATCATAAAAACCTTGAATATCTTCAGTCTGCTAAGAGATTAAACCCAAGACAAGCTCGTTGGGCCATGTTCTTCTCCTGATTCAATTACACCATCTCCTACCGCCCAGGTACAAAAAACGTCAAAGCAGACGCCCTCTCCCGTCTTCATGCTCCAGACGAAAAGACCGAAGAACCCGAACCCATCAATCCGAGCTCTCTCATCGTGAGTCCTATTACCTGGTCAGAAGAGACCATCCCCTCCTCCAATGCCTCCACAAACCCTCCGCTGGGCTGTCCACCCGGCTTGCTTTACATCCCACGGACACAACGCACTCCCACGATTCACTCAGCTCACACGTCACTTGGCACTGGTCACCCGGGGGTCAATGAGACCCTCTCGTTGCTAAAAGAACGCTTCTGGTGGCCAGGGATGGCTTCGGATGTCAGAAGGTACGTGCAGGGCTGTCGGGAGTGTGCCATCTCCAAGAGTCCTCATCATCTGCCATCTGGGAAACTCCTTCCACTGCCCGTTCCAGATTGCCCATGGTCACACCTAGGAGTGGATTTCATCACTGATCTCCCTGTCTCAGAAGGAAATACCACCATCCTAGTCGTTGTGGATCGTTTCTCAAAGTCCTGCCGTCTAATTCCTCTCCCAGGATTGCCAACTGCCATGGAGACCGCCGAAATACTCTTCAACCAAATCTTCAGATATTTCGGAATACCAGAAGACATTGTCTCTGACCGAGGACCTCAGTTCATATCCAGAGTGTGGAAATCGTTCTACTCCCTCCTAGGTGTGGCCGTCAGCCTGACTTCCGGATACCACCCGCAGTCGAACGGGCAGACGGAAAGGAAGGTACAGGAGATTGGCTGCTTCCCCCGTACCTTCTGTGATGACCACCAGGACTCTTGGAACCAGTTCCTGGGTTGGGCCGAGTCGCCCAAAACTCTCTCCGTCAGTCAACTACTGGGCTCACACCGTTCCAATGCGTACTCGGCTACCAACCCCCACTGTTCCCCTGGGATGGGGAACCCTCCAACGTACCAGCAATGGATTACTGGTTCCGAGAGAGCGAGAGGGTCTGGGACTCAGCACACCATCAACTGCAACGAGCCCTGCGCAGACGCAGGATGACAGCCGACCTCCGACCTCCGACGCTACTGTCACAGACACGTCAGGTTCCAACGTCACCCAACCACAACGCTAACAGTCTTCAGAATACTGATCACCGCCACCTGCACCTCATCACCTCACTCATTAACAGCACTACAAAGCACACACACACACAGCACTCTGTCCGGTCTCGTCTGCTGTGTGGGTGTGTGTCAGCCAGCTCCAGATAACTCCAGCGATCTCTAGGCTCCAACGTATCTCAACCTGCAAAAGAAAGGACAGTAACTATTCCTCATATCATCTGCTTAAATCCATCTATCATCAGTTCACTCACCTGTCTGTTGTTGCACGCTCTACTGTGGTCAATAAAACTACCAATACCTGTTACTACTGTGTCCGTCTCCTGTATCCCGTAACAAAGATAATACGCATAAAATAAAGCCATTGCTCGCAGTTATGTGTGGTGGCCTGGTATTGATGCAGACATCAAACTGTGTGCGAAAATATGTCAGTCATGCCAGCAAATACAGAAAATGCCATCCCAAGCGCCCCTCCACCCATGGGAGTGGCCAAGCAGACCATGGGAGCGTAATCATGTAGATTTTGCTGGCCCATGTGAGGGTCACATGTACCTAGTCGTGGTTGACGCACATTCGAAGTTGCCTGAGGTGTAGTTGATGACATCAACAACAGCAGGGAGAACAATTGAAGTTTTGAGGAACCTTTTCAGCCATTATGGACTGTCTGACGTCCTGGTGAGTGATAATGGACCACAATTTGTCTCTCAGGAGTTTGTAACTTTCCTGAAGGCCAACCATGTGAGCATTTCGGTTCAGCCCCATATCATCCAGCAACCAATGGGCAGGCTGAAAGGTTTGTTCAGTCGCTAAAACAAGCACTGAAGGCGTCTAAGGGCTCTTCTACTCTTCAGAGACGGCTGGAAACATTCTTGTTGACGTATCGCAACACTCCACATCCGACGACTAAAGAGGCCCCTTCCTTGTTGTTTTTGGGACGACAACTGCGCACACGTCTGGATGCCTTGAAACCCAGTGTGTCAGCTGCCGTGTGACTCTCACAGACCTCCCAGGTCCTCCGCCGTGCTGGTCGTTCGAAGCCAAGACAGTTTGGAGTCGGTGATGCGGTGCTGGCTCGTGATTACAGAAGGAGAGAAAGATGGACATCAGGTGTGGTGACGGCTCAAAGTGGTCCAGTATCTTACACTGTGGATGGCGACACCATGGCGACGCCATGCTGATCAACTCTTGTCCATTCCGAATCAAACAGCTGAAACTCAGGTGACACAACTACCTAACATCAGTGATGTATCTGTTCCTGTACAGACCTCTGTAAATGACACTTCTTCAGCACCACCAACCAGGGAACAGGATGTTAACAGTGACACTCAGATAAACCATGGCAAACTCGACATTCCATCAGTGCAGGTCAGACGTTATCCAGCCAGAGTGATTAAACCACCCAACCGTCTGACATTATAAGGCCATGAGAAACTCTTGCTGGACTGAAATGTAATTAGTTATGTTAGTGAGCCTGTTCTGACAAGGGGCAGAATAATCCCCGAACTGGCTTGAGGCAAGAGGCAGTCTACCCTCTACCTCTAGTATAAAAAAAAGGGGGGGCATAATTTTTGAGTAGCTCTGAATGCATTGTTTTGTTTTGTTTCTTGATTAAGAGGGAAGGAAATGTTATGTATGTAATATCGTTATTCCCCATTGTTCCTGCGGGTGGCACTGCTACTTGTAATTGTGAGTTGTGTTCCTTAAAGAAATAAATTCAGAAGAAGAATAGTATCCCTGAATGTTAGTTGTGTTATTTGAACGTGGTTTAACCCAAGAGTTTATTATATGTTTTGTCAGTTAAAACATAACACATTTGAATTGAAATATTTAATGTAATTAATTAGATTAAAATTTTTAATCGATTGACAGGCCTAATATATATACATAATATAAAATGTCACACGACCACGGTGGCGCGGTTGTCATTGTCGACCGCCACAGCCCTAACTGTATCAAAAAGTAACAACATACAGCTGTGACGCAGCTCTGTGTATGCGCTTCAGGTGAGTACACACAAATCTCCTCACAGTGCACGCGAGTTCCCTTTTGCGTCTTACAGCTGAATGTTTAAAGTGGCAAGGTTTAAATGAGTTTAGTTTAGACACAGATAGCAACGTCAGATGTTCAGGTCTCACCTGCACTCACGCGCTATCAACACCCGGGTGATGACGTGTAAATGACATACGGCTCACTCATTGAACATTTGTTTATAGTGATTATGGTAGTTTGCTCCGCATCTGATTTTCTATGACCAAACCAGTTCCAAATTGTGGAAGTAGCTCCTCAGCCTCACGTCTGCCTTCCGTCATGCTTGTTTTCACTCCGCACTTGAACAGTGAATCGGTCGCGTACGAAACTATGTCAACAACTAGACTTATCATAATTATCGCGAGGAGACAAATTTTTTTAGTGAGGAGAATTTTCAACGGTATTCATCGCAAATGATAATATCGCCCATCCCTAACACACAACACAACAAAACACATCATCATCAATAATAGTCCTCATCAATAATAAATACTCCTGTGTAAAGTTAAAATGCCAGAGAAAGCAGATGTAATTTTAAATAACTCTTGAAGATACCTAATATAGGGGATGATCTAACCTCGAAGGGAAGCTTATTCCATAATCTTGGACCAGCAAAAGCGCAGTCTCCCTTGGATTTACAAACCCCATTCTAAAAAAGTTGGGACACTGTACTAATTGTGAAAAGGAATGCAATAATTTACAAATCTCATAAACTTATATTTTATTCACAATAGAATATAGATAACATATCAAATGTTGAAAGTGAGACATTTTGAAATGGCATGCCAAATATTGGCTCATTTTGGATTTCATGAGAGCTACACATTCCAAAAAAGTTGGGACAGGTAGCAATTAGAGGCCGGAAAAGTTAAATGTACATACAAGGAACAGCTGGAGGACCAATTTGCAACTTATTAGGTCAATTGGCAACATGATTGGGTATAAAAAGAGCCTCTCAGAGTGGCAATGTCTCTCTGAAGTCAAGATGGGCAGAGGATCACCAATTCAGACCACATACTGCATCAATTACAACATCATGGCTGCGTAGAAGAAGGATTCGGGTACTGAAATGGCCAGCCTGCAGTCCAGATCTTTCACCCATAGAAAACATTTGGCGCATCATAAAGAGGAAGATGCAACAAAGAAGACCTAAAACAGTTGAGCAACTAGAAGCCTGTATTAGACAAGAATGGGACAACATTCCTATTCCTAAACTTGAGCAACTTGTCTCCTCAGTCCCCAGACGTTTGCACACTGTTATAAAAAGAAAAGTGGATGCAACACAGTGGTAAACATGGCCTTGTCCCAATTTTTTTTTTAATGTGTTGATGCCATGAAATTTAAAATCAACTTATTTTTCCCTTAAAATTATACATTTTCTTTGTGTTTAAACATTTGATATGTCATCTATGTTGTATTCTGAATAAAATATTGAAATTTGAAACTTCCACATTATTGCATTCTGTTGCATCATTGCATTCTGTTTAATTTGTACAGTGTCCCAACTTTTTTGGAATCGGGTTGGTAAGACGTACTCTTGGGATCACCAATAAAAGTTTGTTTGAGGATCCCAACATTAATTGTGATTTATATGGCTTAATGAGCTCAACCAAATATTCTGGCACCATTCAGCCGGAACTGGGAACACTTCCTATAACACCAGATGTACTTGTTACATCAGAAAAAGAATGGCATCTACGCTAATATTAGTCTTTCTGTTTATCCCGAGGTTTACCGTAGTCAACCGGATTCGGGGCCATTTCCAGATGAGACTGAGGACCGGTGCCTTGACACGACCACAACGCAGCCCTGTATCAGCAGAGATCGAGTCGACTAGATCATCCATTGTGAAGACATCATCAACACGACAGCCAGTACCACAGTTTCCTCAAAATTATAATCACGATTATTAATCATGTTTATTCTATCAAAAGAGTAATGTAACTATGGCTATTTTGCAAGTTCTTTACCAACCTACACTTCACCCAAAAGGCCTGTAGGTGGCCCAAAGACTTAAATTTAACCAACTATGATAACTTCGTTAGATGGTAAATCAATACAAAACATGGTTTTGGTGAGCGCTTTGTAATATGTATTCATATTAGATTTTAAAGCAACACAATTTGTTTGCAATAAGACAAACCAGATTCAAATTGCCCGGCAAATTCGTAAAGCAAAGAAAAATCATTTCTAGCTGATCAACATTATGAAAACTTGTAAAACCTTTAGGAACTTCAAAAGATAAAACAGCGAAATTCCTAATATTACTTCAAATATTTCCAAATTATGTTCATTTTCATAGAGCGGGCCAATATCGTGACGATTATTTAAAATCAATCGAGAGAAGCAGATATCGTTATCGTGATAAAATACGATTAATCATGCAGCCCTAATTTAATTTAATTTGACTTGACATTTGACATACAACAGTATCCTTGACATTTATTCAACAGTGCTTTTGATCTGCCTGCATTGACACTATTCTTTAAAAGGAAAAATTATATACCAATTATCAATGTAAAGCTGCTTTGACACAATCTGCATTGTAAAAAGCGCTATATAAATAAGGGTGACTTGACTTGACATACATCAAGACCTTGAATTAGATCGTGTAATACACTGGTAACCAGCCTAATGAAGACAACAGCAGAGTAATATAATCCGTCTTCTTAGCCTTCATAAGCATTCTAGCCGCAGCATTTTGTACAAGTTGGAGATGTACAACTTAAGTCTGACAGGTTCCAAAATAAATAACATTACAATAATCTATCCAGAAGAAGATAAAAGCATGGCTGACTTTTACTAAGTCGCTAATTGACAGGATCGATTTTAACTTAGCTATTGCCCTCAGATAAAAGAAACAATTCCAAACTACAGTTTTTATTTGACTGTCAAATTTTAGCAATGAATCGAAGATGACTCCTAGGTTTTTCACTCTGTCCTGCAAATGACAAGCCCATGGACCTAGTATGTCACTTTCCGTCTTATTCTGTGCTAAACGACCAAAAATCATAATTTCCGTTTTACGTTCATTCAACTGAACAAGATTATCAGCCATCCAGACCTTAACTTCAAACATCTATGGAGTGTAGCACAAGAATCAGCACAATTAGGTTTTAGAGGCAAGTAGATCTGTGTGTCATCCGCATAAAAGTGATAAAAGATAACATATTTTTTAAAAATTAATCCCAATGAGAGCATATATATTAAAATCAAAATAGGGCCCAAAATGGACCCCTGGGGAACCCCACTAGTAAGATGTTCCGGATGTGACGAGAAATTACCAACTTCTGTTAAAGCAGATGGCCTGTACTATCTGATCTCACCAAGAGGGGTCCTTTACCAGACATTTTGTGATATGACCACTGCGGGCGGTGGCAGGACGCTAGTGGCCAGCGTTCATGAAAACAACATGTATGGAAAGTGTACTGTTGGTGATCGCTGGTCTAGTGAGCAGGGCAGTGACGTAAACCGGCCTGATGGAGAAGGAACATGGGCAAACAGAGTCACATTTGGAACTGCAGAGGCTGCTACAAGTGATGATTATAAGGTAATTTTTTATTACATTCACAATTAAAACATGTTAATCTACAAAATGAATGAACAGTCTGTTTTCTTTCTGTCATAGAATCCTGGATACTTTGAAATTGCGGCACAGGATGTGTCTGTGTGGCATGTTCCTAATAATATGGTGATGGAACACTGGAGCACTGCCTCCATCCTGAGATACCACACTGAAAATCGCTTCTTAACTCGACACGGAGGAAACCTTCTCAATTTATTCAAGGTCAGACAAACTTTGACAGCAGCTTTAAGTTTTTAACATTCAAAGAAATATAGGCTAAAGGCAAAAGCCCACAGTTTTGTAAAAAAATGATTTTTTTTTTCTTTATTTTCCCAGAAATTCCCTGTGAGTTTTGGAATCGGGACTTGCAACATTGATAATGGACCTGCTATTCCATTAGTGTATGATACTGGAAATATGGATTCTACTGTAAAAAAACTAGGGCTGCACGATTAATCGCATGCGATTGTCATGCGTGTCTCATCAGTAAAGCCGCTTCTGTGATTAGCGGTAAATGTCCATCACCTGCTTTCAAATGGAGCGGCACTTAATATAGAGCCGTAGTTCGCGGACAAGCTACGCAATATCGCGTTCATAATCGCAGATGAATCGCCTTCGATTATGAACACGATATTGCGTAGCTTGTCCGTGAACTACGGCTCTGTATATTAAGTGCCGCTCCATTTGAAAGCAGGTGATGGACATTTACCGCTAATCACAGAACCGGCTTTACTGATGAGACACGCATGACAATCTCATGCGATTAATCGTGCAGCCCTAAAAAAAACTTTATGGACCTAATTCAAGAGGTACAGCAATTTGTCACATTCACCATCTCTCTCACCTTCCCTGAACTCCATTCCCATCCTCCCTCCTGTTGCTCACCTGCTCACGCTCAACAATCACCCGCACCTGATCCTGATCACCTCATCACCACAGCAGCATAAATGCACACACTTCACCTAAGCACATTGTCTGGACTCGAAGGATGCATTTACCTGCTACACTTACCTCTGGATTGTTTATACGTTATTCCGCCATCATCTCTCCTGATCCTCTGTGTCTCCTTCGTCTCCCTAATCTCCTGTGTCTCCAGCACAGGGTTGCCAACTCTCACGCATCTGGCGTGACACTCACGCTTTCAGCATCAATCTCACGCTCTCACGCACACGCAAGAAATGTCACGCCAAATTTTTCATCAATCAAACATTTTTCTCCCCTCTCAATCCGTTAATTTTCTGTTGATGACTAGACCACAGCGTATTAATGACAGGAGAGGAGTTTAAGTGTTACAGCTGTTACATCTGTATATTGAGTGCGCGCGCACTCAATATACAGAGTGGCCAAAGCGTCGAGCTTCCCCGTACTTTTTGACAAGCGTCTTTGACAAAGCGGCCAGAGCTTCTTTGCAGCTAAAGTCGGCGGTGGTTTGTACGTACAGTTAACGCTCTATTTGTTGAGGGCGCTGAGGAAAAAAGGATATTTGAAGCTCCTGCCACTGGAAGAAGTGGTCGCCGCCCATTTGTGGCCGCGCACCCATCAAAGCCGTGCAGGACGTCTTCAGCACTCCCGGATCATGCGCACTCCGCATAGACTGTAAAAAAAGATGGACGACGCGACGCCGCTTCCTTCCATTGTATTGAACTGAAGCCAAAATGGGCTGATGAATGGGCGCTGACACGTTACGCAATACGTCAAAAAAAAAAAGTTTGGAGCCTGGGCATGCGCAGAGCTGGAGTTGGAGCCGCGATATCAAACTTCTGCCCAGACGACTGCGTCATCATTCATGTATTTTAAATAGACAATTTAAAAGTCTACCTATAAAATAATAGGCTATTCTGTTTCTAGAGCAATAATATTTTTGAAACCGCAAATTCAGTAGATAAAATCAATATAATATGCCACTAGAAACAACTCTAAATCGTCAGAAACGGTCCTGCCATTTTAAATCAAGTTCAACTAACGTTACAGGAGATCGATTGCTGTAATTAGAGTAAGCTATCATTAGTTTTGTCCTGCTAATTATTATTTTATACCCATAAAAATAATAAGTAACTGCCAGATAACGATCACCTGCTTTTTCCCGACATGGTTAACATTAGGCGTGTTATCTTAACTAATAACATTTATTAATTGGCTTATAACGCCCACATTTGATGTTACAGAAAAAAAGTTCAGTGATCCGTCAGATCCTGTAGGTCGGTTAGTACAGTTTACTGCTGAACAACTAATTTTGTTGGTGTTAATGACAAAGAAATCGAAAACTAACAGTTAGTTATACATCTTCAATCTCCCCTCGAAGCTCCGACAGTCCTCAGACAAGCTGTCAATCAACTTCGAATCATGACGACACGCCCCGTTTTTATAGCATCAAATTGCTAGCTAAAATCTAAATCATCACAAAAACGAACAATTGAATATATATCAGTGTGATAACAACTACCTTAAATGACCAAAACCATCTTTCAGAAAGTTTTATTTGAAGCAGAATTTATTTTTAAGTTTTCACTGAAGTCTCATTCGACTGCATTGAGAGGGCGGGGTTTATGACCTGTACTGCATCCAGCCTCCAGGGGGCGATCAAAGAGCCCGTGGCTTCACTTTTCAGAACGTATGAGACACACCCGGCACTCCGCCGCTGGCCAGGCTGCTTCTGCTTTACACACCATGGCCGTTATTTTCTCGAGAAAATGGGTTTTCTCATAGCGTTTGCAACGCAAAACTCGTTCCCTTATCTCTCAGGGAACCGAGGTTACGTAAGTAACCGAGTACGTTATATACGTTTTGTTCAGGGGCGTTTCCTCCGAGTAGGCAAGGGAGGCAGTGCCTCCTCAAAAAATAGGATGAGAAAATAATCCATATTACATATAAAACAAAACAAATATTACAAATTATGACATTAAAAAGAGCGCAAGTCACGCGTATTTCTTAAGGAACACTGCCCAACAGCGACTCCCGCAGGTAAAGTTCACAGAGGAGTCATGCTTTACAGTCTATGGAGTCATGCCTCCCTTTCCTCTCATAGGAAACCATATAAAATCATTAGACCCCCGGCGTGCGGTGGGTTTTATGGGGGGTAATTGAGAATGAATTGGGGAAAATCACGTGAGAGGAGGCAATGTCTCCATCACGCTATGATTGGATGTAATTGGTTGTGATTGGATATGATTGGCTTGTGCGATAAATCCCACCTCTCGTTGACGTGCGCGTTCCGCGCGTCAGTTTGACTGAACAAATGACGTCAATCGGAAGACTAATTGAAAAGTAAGTAAACAGATCACAGTTAGATATCACTGCTTTATGTCACGTCAAAATCAAACTTGAAATGGACTGAAATCATGATGACTGCGGGGTTTTTAGTGCAATCAGCTTGGTGAAATTAAAAATACAATTCGTGTCTGTGTCAGACTATGTTTACGGAGCATGACTGATGATCCAAAATATCCTAGGTTGACAATTAAAAAGAAAAAACGCAATACACAAATAAAATATATTGTTTAAATTATTGCCTTTAGTTATTATTTTGGAATGAATGTAGAAATGCTTAAAACACTAACTTGATGAGATTGCCTTGGTTTGTTAATGTAAAATAACAAAATATAATTTTTTTTTTTTGATGTACTGTAAAGTAATGTTCATTTAACAAGGAAGATGTGTCAACTTTAAGAGTAATGCACATTAATTTACATTGATTCATAAAAAAAAAGTGCCTCCTCATTTCAGAACACCACTGCACGCCACTGGTTTTGTTATATAACATATGACAACTTTAGCACATTTATCAGCTATACATTCATTCAGTGTTTTCTATTAATGACCCTCTGCTGCCGCCACCGTTTCATAATGAACTGAAAATTGAAAACATACTACGTTTGCCAACGAACTAAAATCGAAACTGTGATATGGCGTTGTGCCTTTATAAAACAGCAAAAGACAGTGATTAAGTATATATACAGTCTCTCTGTGCTGCGTGTTTTAAAGAGAAGTGAGCACATTTGCGCACGCGATCAGCTGGTGATCTGGTGATCAAAATAAAAGCTCAAGGATATATCTTTTAAAAAGAAATGAGTACAAAAGTATTGTAAAAAAAAATGTTTGAACCCTTTTTAATGTCCAGGTACAAGTCAATGCTGTTTCTTTGTTCAATTTGCATACTGTACATGGGTTGAAGCTCTTAATTTTTAGTTTCCAAAGTGCACCAGATTGATGCATTTAACCTTAAAATGTACACAATTTTCTTACGGTGGGGCACGCCCCCGGACCCCCCTAGAGGAGGTACATCCAACAAACTTTTACAAATTACAGTGTCAAATCATGTACATTTTCTGAACAAGAATATGACAACAAAAGCTCCTTTCATGTCAGTAAAGCTATTAATAGAAAATTAAAAAGTGTCTTTGGACAAATATAAATTTGGGCTAAGCCCCGAATGTTTACAATGTCTGGCTCCGCCCCTGTCAGGTAACAAAACTGACAAAAAATAAAATAAATTATTTCACCCCAGTGATACTAAAACATGGACTGACATTGATTTTTAAAATTAGGGTTACCAAACATTTTCTCAGCACACGCGCAAACTGAAATTTTTACAAAGTCTCACTCCAGCCAAAGTCCCAAAGTTGGCAACCCTGCTCCAGCATCTTCTCCTTCAGACTCCAATGATTCTCCACAGTTTTCCATAATCTCCTCCAACCACCTGCAAACCAAGAACTGTCAGTATTATTATTCAATAAAACTCTCATATTCATTTCTATGTCATTGTGAGTCTGTGTTCCTCTTGGGCCAATATTTTTCCAATATTTTTAAAGAAAGTAGTTCCATCGATGGACTGTCAAAAATCTGTATTATTCAGTGATTGTGATGTAGTCCTATTACTACATCATGTTGAGATCCAATCACTTTAATGAATTAATGAATGCTGTGTGCATGGACCTATCATGACAGACCATCATCAATTATATTGTTACAGTAGACGGAGGACAGACACAGGTATCACTTAACACAGTCTTTATTTTGACCACAGGAGAGCAGGGAGAATGAAACAGGAGAGTGAACTGGTAGTAGAAAGGCTTGAACTGGGAATACTTGGAATAGTTACTGTCCTTTTCTTTGCAGGGAGTTAGACGCTGGAGACTGGAGATCGTTGGAGCACTTGGAAGCTGACGGGAACACACTCACGAGGCAGACGAGGAACACAATGGGAATTGACACAATGGAGACAGGTAGGTATGCGAAGGGGAGTCCTTGAGGTAAGCATAAACTGGTAGGGTATGCAAACGAGACCGGACGTGGAGTGCTGTGAGTGTGAGTGTTTTATGGAGCTACTGATGAGGGGAGTGATGAGGTGCAGGTGGCGGTGATCAGTATTCTGGAGATGGTGCGCGCTGTGATTGGGTGACGTTGGAACCTGACGTGTCTGTGACATATATATTCTGTTTTTGTTTTTCAGAAATATTTGTGCCTGGATTCATCACATTCAGAGTCTTCAATACTGAAACGGCAGCCCTGGCAATGTGTTCGGGCGTTAAACCAACCGGTTGTCACACTGAACATGTGAGCTAAACAAATGTTATGGATTATTTACAACAATGTTCATTAACAGCATTTGTGAAGTGCTTCTGATCACCACAGGCAATAATTCATGCTTTAGTGTATAAATGAAGAGGAAATGTATTTAGAGTAATACATTTACAACAGAAGTAAATCAACCGCAATGTTATATGATGAAATGAAGTTTTGTTGTTATTAATGTACTTTTATTTTTGCAGTTCTGTATTGGTGGAGGTGGACACTTTCCTGAGGCGGTCCCTAAACAGTGCTGGGACTTTACGAGTTTCGACTGGGATGGCTATGGTACTAATACAGGATGGAGTGCTTCCAAAGAGATAACTGAAGCAGCTGTACTTCTTTTTTATCACTGAACTAACTTTATCACAAACTAAAATGACCTGCTTCCTTTCCTTCTGATATAGCACATTGATTAATAATCTGAATGCTACACAATAATTTGCTCAAATGTATTTCATTACAATATATCTTTTATATCTGTCTATAATCAAAAATGTGTATGGTGTTTGTAAATGATGGGAAAAATAAATAATAAAAAAAAACCTGTCAGATTAGCCGTTTATTGGCAGGCTTCTTTTAGTGCATACCTAACTTCTCAATGTTCATGGTTTTTTTTCCAACTGTTCACAAATGGAAACCAATGTATAATGTTCAAATAAAACCAATGGGTTGACAATGCTGTTCAAACAATGGATTCAAAACTTACTTTAGTTTCATAGTTTACAAGTTACACTGAAAATATTCCATGAACATATAGCATAACGTTTTGTTACGCCTGTTCTGCTACTAATTGTCTAATTAATTACTATTTTGTCTTCATCGAGTTTCGCACTCGGCCGAGTCTTGACAGTATCCCTGACTATATTACATCTGAAATTATAAGGATGCTGCATTAAACATTCAACATCTAGGGAACATTTGAATAATACAAATTTAAACTTGCTTTTGGGTTTTGCTTTATGCTAAAATGCCAATTTACTATTATATTATACATTTCATTATGTGAAAATCTTATGAAAAGAATTTTAGGTTCTCTGTTTTATGGTACAAAATGGCCAGAATTAGTGTCCGGTTGCTCCGTCAGAGTGGTGGGCGCACTGCCCGTGTTAGGGAAAACATTGGCTTAAGTGTCTTGACTTTTTATTCAATGCTTTACTCATATGTCATAATCTTGTAACGTAAATTAATATAAATGTATATTTTAAGGCTTTTCCAAGCATGTATCAATGTGGTTTGTTTGTGGTTAATTTTATTAGTTAATAGGGATGCACCGATAGGATACGATACAGATTTTAACAAACAATTATTGGCTGATTCTGATATTTGTCACTTGCTCTCTTATTTGAAGTTTTGTCATTAAAATAGACACTGTTTTGATCATTTTTTTTACCAAAACACATTCATTAAAGGTGCTAAAGAGGATGTTTTGTTTTATACATTTTTGCAATATTACTTGAAACTGTCTTTACTAACTGATAAAAGACTATTTATTAGGTGCACTGAAAGGAATAATATTAATATACATCATCTGTGCACGAGGTAGGGCCTTAAAAACATCAGCCGATCGACGAAAAGATCCTCTTTAGCACCTTTAAGTTATACTGAATTAATAATAAATTATAAATGTGTTCAGCATTCTGCAACAAATATTTATCAGAATTTCTAGACTATTTTAAGTCGTAAAGTGAGCAGGATATATTAAAATGTAGCGCATGGATTCGACAGGCATGTATTCATAATACTAATCGAGGAAGCCGGTCTCAGAGCCCTTTCCAGCTCTACAGCGCCCCACAACTTTCCTATGTAAATCTGTGGTGTAAAATGGAACTGCAGCACCCTCTCATAGAGAGCCATTGTGGCAGATTTCTGGCTGCCCTGCTTATTTCCACGTTAAACACACCTCGCTCCAGACCAAGACGATATCAGTCCACTTCAGATACGTGTCTGCATCAGGTCAGTAACTGCTTGTTCTTCCTCTGACAAGTCAAGTCACCTTTATTTATATAGCGCTTTTTACAATGTAGATTGTGTCAAAGCAGCTTTACATTGATAACTGGTACATTATTTTGGCTGCACAGCCGCTCTTAAAGAATAGTGTCAATGCAGGCAGATCAAAGCACTGTTGAATATCAAATGTCAAGTCAAATGTCAAGTGTCCCCAACTAAGCAAGCCAATGGCGACAGCGGCATTTTTTTTTTAAATATTGCAACGTGACATTTTTCTTTATCACCAGTTGCTCGCAAAATGATGGACATTGATTCAGATATCGTATTTTATGATTTCGCGTTTTATTTCTCAGCTGTTTAAATTCATTTAAGACATAACCTTGTTTACAAGGATACTCAACAAGACAGCCATTTTGATATCATTTTGTATAAGAATAAGTGAATGACAACACCATTCATTTTCATTTTCAACCAAAATTTGATGTCTGCCTGACATGTGCCTTCTGGTAGTTATTAGGGTATAGCACAATTCTTAAAGGATTAGTTCACTTTAAAATGAAAATTACCCCAAGATTTACTCAACCTCAAGCCATCCATGTCTTTCTTCTTTCTAATGAACACAACTGAAGTTATATTAATAAATATCCTGACCAAGCTTTATAATGGCAGCGAACGGTACCAACGTGTAAGAAGCTGAAGAAAGTGCATCCATTCATCATAAACGTACTCCACACGGCTCCGGGGGTTAATAGAGCGGTTAATAAAGCCTTCTGAAGTGAATCGATTCATTTAGTGTAAGAGAAATATCCATATTTAACAAGTTATGAAGTAAAATAGCTTCCGCCAGACCGCCTTCCGCATTCAACTTATGAAGAAAATATTGTAAATCTACGCCTATACAGTAGCATCTTTCAATTGCTGGAGGTGGGGCGGGCCCCCCGTGCATGCCCCTGCCCCCAGCCTGATAACACTTCTTAGTCTTTCAGCATTTACATTTACATTAGGCTAATTCATTTATCCAAATCGAATTGAGGAAAACAAGCGATTTATCCTAAGGAAGGCAATAACACAAGAAGTGCTAGCAACACAAAGTTTCAAAATTGAGTTATTCACATATTCTTATTCTGTGATAAGAACTGATGTGATGGGGGGATTTTATGTTGTGTACATTTTGGGACTTTTTATTTAGAAAACAAAAAGGACTTAAGACTTCCTAGCTCTTCTATCCAGATAGCAAAATTATCTGTTTTTACTGTTATTTCTATTCCTTATGTTTTATTTTTATTATTCTTCTTTATGTAAAGCACTTTGAATTACCATTGTGTATGAAATGTGCTAAACAAATAAAATTGCCTTGCCTTGCCTATCTACACAGTCGAATGGGAAGCAAAAACTTTGAAGCTCATTGTCTCAGTCAAAACTGCTCATAATTCAGACAGAACCTTATAATTCCAAGAGGACGAAATTATTCCTGGCAAAATTAAGCTTTCTGAACCAGTACGTCAGGCTTGATACAAATTATAGTCAAATCTTTTCTGCCATCTGGTGGTTAAAGAGGATATGAAGCGTGGTGTCCTGTTTCAGCAGCAGGTTTTGGGTCTGATTCTTCAAGGTGTCTGCTTGAGTTGGAACCCATAACATTTATTAAAGCTGCTATTTTAATATATTATTTTTTTGTTGTTATACATAAGCTTGTTTTTACGTTGTATTGTGTTTATGAACTGACCAATTGTTGTCCTGTTCAGAATTATTAAAGCAAATTATTTAGTAAGAATAGTGTTTATCGAATAATTTTTCTCTGGACATACGCTGGAAAATGCACAAGCTCAATGAATCATGTTGCAATTAAGTCCATTTTGTTGCATTCGGAAATATGTCAGAAGCTGCCTCTGTACTGTTTGTGTGTGACTATGGTTTTTGAAATAGGTTCAACATACTTTCATTGTCTTTTTTAAATGCGGATCCAGTCCTTTTAGACCTATTACAAAAACACAAACAAACAACTATATCAGTTAAACATAAATAGTTAGATATTTGTGTTTGATTCACTAAAAAGAACCGAGTCATTTGAGTCATTTTGGTAATCGAACAACAGAGGTGGCGCTGTGTTTGATTCATTTAAAAGATCCCGCTCATATGAGTCATTCGTACGGGAATCGGACTAAACTAGTCGGACAGTCTGTTCGCACAGTAGTAGCAGTGTTGTGTGGTGGTGCAGATGAATAACAATTGCGACTGAAAGAGACTCTGTGTATTTAATAGCCTACAATATTCCGTTCATTTCGAGGGAAGAATTCACGTGTGAGAAATGTGTAGTTGACGCTGGTGATGTGACCTCTTGTGGTTAATTGGGAAGTTTCAGACGTGTGTGCGATATTGACTTTGGATCAGGAGGACGTGGGAGCTGTGGGTCCTTTGACCATCATCTGCTCACAGAAAGAAATATTCACATGTATGTTAGCAGAGTTATTACAGAGAGATTCATTTCGTTGCGTGATGGGGAATGGGCTCTGCACCAAGAAAGCAGGTTCTCCCAGGTAAAATTACCTTTTTTTATTATTATTATGATTTATATATTTTATAATATTTATTATTTTATGTTTTTAAAGAAACGACACGTAACGACACGACACAATGACAAAATATCAATTTAGACATTCATTTTAATTAACTTTTTTTTTTAACTAGGCTACTGTATGAAATATTTTCTGTCACTGTTGTCAGATTAATTAGGTTAATCTATAATGTTTTCTTCTGACGTAAATTTCCCTGTAATCCAATTTAAAGGAGTGTGCACTTCAGTGTGATTAAAGAAAAGCTAAACAACACACTGAAACTGTTCACAGATAAACTGTTCTATCAGTTTGTATCGCTGCTTATACGATATGTTAAATATACTGTAAAATATTTTCATTTACATTATGGTGAATCCATTTTCGATCACATAAGCGAGTTAAATTCAAAGGCGTATAATAAATATACGCCTATAATTTAATTCATGGTGGTAACAGAAAGGATAGTGTCTGTATTCATTTTTAAAATGTTGATTAAGGAAGAAAAAATGGTACTTTTTTCATTCTCACAGTAGACGAGGCTCTTAGCAGTGACTTATCATCATCTTCATCACCACCTTCATCGTTAAATAATCCTGCTGTACCGATGATCATCATCACGGCTCCATCTCGAGAAAACCTTTTGGAAAGGCCAGTGAGTCTGAAAATAGAGGAAGCTAATAAAGAGGCGCGGCCCACGAGAAGTCCTGTGTTTGTTGGTCGAGGTCGTTTTGTCACGGGCACAGCTTGATTTAATGAGGTATGAAATGAAAAAGCCAGTTATTCTAGTCATGGGGGTAAATGTTACTGAGCTAATGACTATTTCCACATAAAGTTATCTTTCCCTCAGGGGCGCTGTGAGAGAAATCTCCACTGAGCGGCACTCAAATCGCAGGACAATGTTTTTTTTTTACGTCACACACACGTCATATTAATTTCAAGGACTGGTACTGGTACATTTCCAAGGAAATCTGCCTCCAGCTTCCATAAAATGATCCAATATAAATCCTCAAATCTTGACGCTTGGCACATATCCTAACCATCCTAACCCTAACCCTAAAAGTAGGCTGCGTGTTGTCTAAATGCTTTTTTATTATTATTTCGAAAGCTGGTATCCCCGGAAATGTCCACGTTTTATAGCTTGTTTAAAATAACCCGCAAATATATTGCAAAAAATCCCGACCAAAATCAGCCTGTTAGTTATCTGAGCAATCGTGTAGTGATTATATTCACCAACAGAGGGGGCTGTGCAGCTACACTGATACACTTGATCGCGCGTGCGCCGCTACTTCATAGTTCACCCAAAAATGAAAATAATGTCATTTATTACTCACCATCATGTCGTTCCACACCCGTAAGACCTTCGTTCATCTTCGGAACACAAATTAAGATATTTTTGTTGAAATCTGATGGCTCAGTGAGGCCTGCATAGGGAGCAATGTTAGCGACGAGAATATTTTTGGTGTTCCAAAAACAAAATAACGACTTATATAGTGATGGCTGATTTCAAAACACTGTTTCAGGAAGCTTATGAATCTTTTGTGTCGAATCATGATTCAGAGCGCCAAAGTCACGTGATTTCAGCAGTTTGGTGGTTTGAAACGTGATCCGAACCGCTGATTCGACACGCTGATTCATAACGCTCCGAAGTTTCCTGAAGTAGTGTTTTGAAATAGGCCATCACTATATAAGTCGTTTTTTTGGCGCACCAAAAATATTCTCGTCGCTTTATAATATTAATATTGAACCACTGTACTCACATGAACTGATTTAAATATGTTTTTAGTACCTTTATGGATCTTGAGAGAGGAAATGTCATTGCTCCCTATGGAGGCCTCACTGAATCATCGGATTTCAACAAAAATATCTTAATTTGTGTTCTGAAGATTAACAAAGGTCTTACGGGTGTGGAATGACATGAGGGTGAGTAATTAAGGACATTATTTTCATTTTTGTGTGAACTAACCCTTTAAGAACGTAAACTGGACTAGAGCAGATAGCGCCATTATCATAAATTATCAAAAGAAACATTGTTATCGGTTTCAACTTTCAAGGTAGTAACATAATAACTATTCATGTTAAATTAAAGTAATACGGTTATGTGTTTTATTACAGGGGTTCAACAGGGTGTGGGATTGTTTTGGACAATTTTAAACTTCCCCAGTCACAACGCAGCAATTTCCACACGAACGTCTTAACTAAATCATGTGGTCTAGGAACACTCAGATATGAATAAATTTAAAAAAAAAAAAAAAAAAAAAAAAAAAAAATATATATATATATATATATATAATAAAATAATAATAATATACTTGTGTCACAACGCAGCAATTTCCACACACAAGTCTTAACTAAATCATGTGGTCTAGGAACACTCAGATATGAAAAAAAAAAAAAAAAAATATATATATATATATATATATATATATATATATATATATATATATATATATATATATACTTGCAATTTAGTGTTTAAAATTAGTCTAATATACAAAGTTAAAATTAGTTGTAATTAGTTAAAATGGTTGTAATTTCTGTACAGTAACTCGTCAAAGTGAAAATATTAAATTAATTAATAAATGTTAAAAATATTTGTTAAATGCTATTTTATTTATCTTATCTTATATTTTAGTTTGTTTTTAATTTTTGTAATGTGATTTTGTAAAGTCGTACTTTTGTTACACAATAGGCATATTGTTTTGAACTGGTTTTATTAGTAGTTTTTTGGTGAATTGTGTTAAAACCAGACCAAAAATCCTAATAATAAATTAAATCAGAATAATTATTAATGTAGGCTAATAATATAGGGAACCCAGAACAATTAAAAAACAAAAACATTCAAAATTATATTATATTATATTTTTTAATTAATAGATAATAACCAATTAGATTTCTGTGATATTACGGTTTCCATTTCAGAAATATGGTCACCTTAATCTAAACCAAACCATAATAATAGAAATGACAATTTTTAATAAACATTTAATTGATAATACACTGTGAAGACTTTGAAATAGCTAATAATAAATTACTTAAATTAACACCCATCCCTTGGCATTATTATTTAAACAACAAAAAGATCATGAAGTAATAAAAAAATACAATACAAACAAGCCCTCTCAATCACTAATATCGCTAATAAATCAATTTGAAAAAATACTCTGTTGCCTTTTTATTCAGTATTATAGAGTTAATGTACTGCCTGATCTCATATATATATAAAATCTTTTAACAGATTTACATTTGTGTTGTGCGAGAACATAAACTCACTGAACGCTGACAGTTGTCCATATGGACGGTTAAATGGGCGACTGTAAACTTTCACGGAGTTGCCCTTCCTCTTGCTACTTGAGATGTCCTAGATGTGCTCTCTTTTGTGAAAACATGACATTAAGGTGTGATGTGTTACATTAATCATTGATCCGGACAAATCTGGAGTGATTAGAGATGGAAAGCACAGCAGAAACAGATCTAGAGCCGTTAAAGCTGAAATCTTTAAAAACAAACAAGACGTTTGTAATTCCTCACAGAGAACGGGTAAGACCGGCTGTCTTTTACATAAAAGCTGTATTTGTATTATAAAACAAGAGATACGTGAAGATTTATTGCAGTGTTTGTGCGTGATGTTTGTAGCTGGGGAAATGCAGGAGTGTGAAGGAGTACGAGAAGATGAATCGGATTGGAGAGGGAACGTATGGAATCGTGTGTGAGTCTCCAGCAGGACTGATAATGGTCATATATAACGAAAATATTTATATCTGTAATGTGTCATCCATAAATATCATTATTAATCAAACAGCTATTTAGATTTCTTGATTAATTGATTGATTGTGGTTTTACAGACCGAGCACGTGATACAAGGACAAATGAAATTGTTGCTCTGAAGAAAGTGCGAATGGATAAAGAGAAAGATGGTCAGTTTGAAACTTTTATTTCAAAGAGAAAATAGTTCATCCCCAAAATGAATATTTTTTCATTATTTATTTACTCTCCTGCTGTTTCAGACCTGTATAATATTTGTTTTCCATGGTACATAAAATATGTAATGTTTACTTGGGCTACTGCTCTTTTCCATGCAATGAAATTGGATGACCATATTGCATCCATCTGAAAGTAATTTATTCAAAATAGGGAAAAGAAGAAACTGCTCAGAAACTTCAGTGGTTCTTGCACATATTCAAGTCAATTTATTCACATTACATAGCTTTACAGAGTAGATTACTACATGTGATATCTATTGATAGAAAATATATTTTTTTGGATCTAGTAAGCACACTAGCTGCTGCATTTTTATTTATTTATAGAGCTTGCAGAATATCGACTTAATAATGCAATACAATAATCTTGACATTATAAACACATTATTTATAGTTCCTCTATAATGTGATTATCAAATCAAATTGCTATCAAACATCCAGGTTCTTCGCTGTAGAAGATGCTGTAATGATACAACCATCAAGCGACAAATTATATTCTAGCATTTTATGTTTACAGCTGATAATGTGGTGAAAATCTCCACCAGGGGAAGCACATAGAGTGAAAAAAGCAGAGGACCAAATACTGATCCCTGTGGCACTCAGTTGTACTTGAGCCGACATCTCTTTGTTAGCACAAATAATTTATCAGTATCTAAAACAGGGGTGCAAAACTCAGTTCCCAGAGGACCACATCCCTGGACGAGGATTGAAAACCACTGATGTAAAGCATGCTAATTCTGATGCCAGTGCAGCAAAATATTGTGGTCTATGGTTTCAGGGGCGGTGCTAAGATCTTACATCTTAGATGGGAGATGGAGAAAAATAAGAGCACTCTAGGGCTGGGTAAAAAATATTGATTCTCATTTTTTTACGAACCGATATCGATTCTTAGTTCCCAAGAATCGATTAGTCTAGTCTAGTTTTCAGTTGATAAATGAGCAGAATATGTAGCGCCTCCCATCCAAAAAATTGCAATAATCTTTGTGCTTTGTTATTTTTGATATGAAGCAAAGTCTCAGATTTCAAATGACGTCCATCTTATTATGGGATTCAAAAAATAAATATCATTTTGGCGCCGTTAAATTTGACGTGACGGATCGCTTTAGTGCCTCAGTTAAAAGAGAAGAGACAGCGTGAAATAAACATGAATGAACATCTGAAGGTATGTTAAAAGATACAGTACAACAAAAAGATGTCAATAAAACAGCTTTTTCACACACATTCATGTCACATTTACCTCATTCAGTGATCATAAACTCATTAGTCAGCTAGAAAAATGAACTCTAGAAAGCAATATTCTGATAAATAGCTATGCACTGTTACATATTCATTATAATTTTTAATGTTCTTCAATATTTAATGCATGTTTGAATAAAACGGTTGTGACAGCCGCGATTTAAATGTTTATATTTCAAAAGAACGAATTGGAGTAGAAATACGATTATGTCATAATAAACTTTATTTATAATAAAAACATCATTGAGTGTAATTTAAGTGTTTGTATATAAATAAGTTAATTTAACCTTCAACATTATTATAGCAAAACCAACTGACTCCCAGTTTACAGCATTATACATCTAGAAAATTTGCCATGTACTGGCAAATACTACATCCAAAATAATCAATATCGAATCGAATCAAATCGAAAGCATGTGAATAGTAATCGAATCGAATCGTGAAAATTGTCGATCCAGCACTAGTCTCTACTAGGACGAGGCATGAATCCTAACAACATTTCTTCTCTGGTGCTGTTTCTGAGCAAAAATAAACTTTTTGAGTTTTAACTTTAACTTTTTTTTTTTTACTTTTTTGACTTATAATTAACTAGTTCTCCAGGATAAAGTTGTGGTTTCTTGGTAAGGGGTTTGATGCTGCGTTCACACCATGTTGTAATTACCATAGGCTTGAGATGACAACACATGAAGTTCTGTTCAGAGCTGTTCACGTCCTCGGACTGGGAGTCATGTGTTTCTATGGTGACGTGCCACATGGGTTTCTTTTATGATGCTTTTTGTCCTTGTTGGAGCTTGATAGAAAAAGAGCAGCTTGGACATTAAGCTAAATTTCTCCTTTTGTGTTTCATGGAAAAAGTACAGGTTTGAAATTGCATGAGGTTTAGTAAATGATACACATTAAGTGTAATATGCACTAGTTATTTCACACATTCACATTTAGCCATCAGCTACGGAGTTACAATATCAATATTACAACACTTATTTTGTTAATCTGTGTTTAGGGATTCCCATCAGCAGTTTGAGGGAAATTAACTTGCTGATCAGACTGAGACACCCAAACATTGTAGAGCTGAAAGAGGTGGTTGTGGGAAGCCATTTAGAGAGGTGAATACTGTACATTCAATATAAACACAGACTTGTTTGAAATTTATATGTAATTAGCTTGTGTTGTACCATGTCTTATTTAATCATACCTTATTATTTTTAACATCAGCCTCTTTCTGGTGATGAGTTACTGTGAGCAAGATCTGGCCAGTCTGCTAGAGAACATGCAGTCACCTTTCTCTGAAGCTCAGGTGCGTTTGATCAATGACCTCCTCTTCATTCACTGAAATTATGTGTCATCAGAATCAGAATAGGTTTTCAAAGACGTGGTTAGAATTTGACTTGGCAGTTGCAGATACTGGAGAGAGGCAAAATAAGAAGTTATACTTAAAACGCATACAGATTTAGAAAGAAGCAACAGTGCGAGTTAATGACCAAACACATCATTATAAAAGTTCTCAATGAAATATAATGTGCATAACATTTAATAAATATCTTTAATCACCAGAGTTGTAAAGTATTTGAGTAAATGTAATTAGTTACTGTACTTAAGTATCTTTTTGGCTACTTTGTAGTTGTACTGAGTATCAAAGATATTGGCAACTTTTACTCTCTACTTGACTACATTTTTGAACAAGTAAATGTACTTTTTACTCCACTACATTTGAGTTAAGGAATGCAATTACAAATTACATTTTTCATGGCACCTAACTTTTTGTGCAGCAGTTTGTTTCTCCTAAAGAAGCGATATTGCCATCTAAGGGCATTGAAGGCACTATCTTGTGCATTTTGCCTTTACTCACCCCAAACTTGTCAACAAGCATACTTTATATGAATCTGAGTGCATTAGCAGGAAGTTGCTGATCACAGGTGTTTGATTTATTAGATGAGGAAATGACTGCAGCTGGTGATGAGGATCAAACCAGCACATACAGTAGACTTTGACCATTTAATTTTACTTAACATTGTTTTATTTATCCACTATATTGACAAGATCGTTTTGAAGGATATTGGTTTGCTTATGGCCACTTGAGCTTAACTGAGACTTGAGAGTTTGTAGACGTTTAAAACCTTGATTTATTGCAATATTTAAGTGTTCAGTTTTAGTTTGATTTTAGGAAATAAACTTGATTTCTCATCTTACAAATCAATTGTTTATTTTCACCGGCAGTCTCTCAGGACTAGTGCATCTCTGAGCTTACATTCAGCATGAGTAAAATACTCAAGTACTGTTAAAATCAGATACTTTAAGACTTTTACTCAAGTCATATTGGAATTGGTTACTTGTAACTTGTAGTGGAGTCATTTTCGATGTAAGGTATCAGTACTTTTACTCAAGTATGGTTTTCAGGTACTCTTTACACCTCTGTTAATCACTCAACCCCTTTAGCTAAACCACTCTACTTAAACATCCGTCTCGCACATCCGTCATGTTTGTAGTCTTTTTAACACTTTTTATGTTTTTTTTTTTTTCTCACACATTGAGTAGAATTAAGTTGTCTTTCATGTCTTCTTGTGCTTGAATATTTAAAAGTGCAATATGTAAGATTTTTGCAGTAAAATATAAACTTAAAATGTCTCAAAAGTTTCCAAGTATTTGTAAATCGTGAGAAAATTGTAATTTTAACTAAGGCTCCGGGACGTGTGAGGAGTCGCCTGTCAATTACGTCATACCCGCCTTATCCTCGGTTTCCGGTTTTATTTTGTAGAAACCATGAAAACACAGAAGACGCTTTAATATATTACATGTCTTAATAGACAAGGGAACAACTGTTTGGTTACGTTTATAGACAGAAAACTAATTGTTATAGCTCAACACGTTTAGTCTTATTGTTTAAATCTAATTTTCTTGATTTTTTTGTGAGTACCATGCTTTACCATTCCTCAGAGAAAAACACTATTTTGTGAAGTAGCTATCATAGCATAATCAGATGAAGCTTTATTTTTAGTAACAGTAATACAGCATTTTCTCCATCATACAATGTTTTAAAATGAATTGCATGCCATTTATCAACACAAGCCATCCAGCATTTAATATATTCTAAAATCGATCTATCTTACTGCAGTGTGTAACAGTGTCTCACAGCATCCGCCGAGCGAACGCACAGAGTAACGTTATAACATCATTTTCAACACTCTCAAATGTATCTAATATGATAAACAGAGCTGTGTTACCTCATACTCATGACTGGAAAAGCAGAAGTGGCGCGGGCGACTGTGTCATAATAAAAGTTCCACTGCTCGCAGCGTGTTGCACAATCGCATAAAAAAAAAAAAAAAACTTAGGTAAAGAAAAATAGCGTCAACGTCAGTATGGCATCAGGAAACCACAAATCATTTTCTAAATACACACCTGCTACAGTTGCACAGTTTAGTTGTCCAGAGCGTTATTTATGCTGACCCCGGGCGGTCCTTATTGTCAAGCCCTGCAGTATTTTGAACAGATTTCATTTTGTTTTTGCAAGTATTTCATTATTTTACCCAAAGAAAAACATTGGATTATGTAACAGACATTATACAGCTCAGTTCTTTCACACAGTTAATTAATAAACCATCAGTTTGTTATATCAGCCTTTTCCATGCTACAGCTGTTATGCCGATGATTGTTATGTAATTATCACAAAGCAGGTGATAATTAAGAATATTTTCACATCAGTTTTAAAATCCTGGTTTGATGTAGGATAGAAGCCATGGAATTTAATATGTGTTTTATAAATGAGGCCCCTACTTTGATTAACTACCTGTACATCATTTTTCGGATCTCCAACAAATCTTCAGACCATGCTAGTTAAAACTTATGATATTTTTGGTTGGTCAAACAGTTTGCATGTGATGCATCAATGTTGTGAACACCTAACAAGATGTTTAGTACAGTTATCATTGGAAATGAGATCTCTGATTGAATGAATTCATAGTGGATCTGGCACTGTTGCCTTTGGTCCCAGAATTGATCTTTTCTTTGCTTTTCACAGGTGAAGTGTATAGTTCTTCAGCTACTTAAAGGACTGGCATATTTACATCACAACTTCATTCTTCACAGGTCAGAGCGAGTTAATTAATTCATGTTCAGTAACACATTTCAGGTTTATTTCTTGAACTGCACAGTGAACACTGAGTGGAAGATCATTTTCTTTTCCACATTTAAGAGCCCCTGTTACTCAGTGTACAGTACCTATCAAGTTGGGAAACATTACAATTTTTTTAAAGGTGCCATCAAATGTTTTTTTACAAGATCTAATATAAGTCTAAGGTGTCCCCTGAATGTGTCTGTGAAGTTTCAGCTCAAAATACCCCATAGATTTTTTTAAATAATTTTTTTTAACTGCCTATTTTGAGGCATAATTAGGAATGCACCGATTCATGCTGCGGCCCCTTTAATTTGTGCGCTCTCCGCCCACGGAGCTCGCGCTTGCCTTGAACAGCATAAACAAAGTTCACACAGCTAATATAACCCTCAAAACTGATCTTTACAAAGTGTTCGTCATGCATGCTGCATGCATACATCGGATTATGTGAGTATTGTATTTATTTGGATGTTTACATTTGATTCTGAATGAGTTTGAGGCTATATACTCCGTGGCTAACAGCTAATGCTACACTGTTGGAGAGATTTATAAAGAATGAAGTTGTGTTTATGAATTATACAGACTGCAAGTGTTTAATAATGAAATGGCTCTCTTGTCTCCGTGAATACAGTAAGAAACGATGGTAACTTTAGCCACATTTAACAGTACATTAACAACATGCTAACAAAACATTTAGAAAGACAATTTACAAATATCAGTAAAAATATCATGTTATCATGGATCATGTCAGTTATTATCGCTCCATCTGCCATTTTTCGCTGTTGTTCTTGCTTGCTTACCTAGTCTGATGATTCAGCTGTGCACAGCTCCAGACGTTAATACTGGCTGCTCTTGTCTGATGCCTTGAACATGGGCTGGCATATGCAAATATTGGGGTCATACATATTAATGATCCCGACTGTTACGTAACAGTCGGTGTTATGTTGAGATTCGCCTGTTCTTTTGAGGTCGTTTAAACAAATGAGATTTATATAAGAAGGAGGAAACAATGGAGTTTGAAACTCACTGTATGTCATTTCCATGTACTGAACTCTTGTTATTCAACTATGCCAATATAAATTCAATTTTTAATTCTAGGGCACCTTTAATGTTTTTTAAAGAAGTCTCTTATGGAGGTCTCTTATAAATGCAAGGCTGCATTTATTTAATAAAAAATAGTCAAAACAGGAATATTGTCTTCTATTTGAATATTGTAAAATATTATTTATTCTTGTGAACAAAGCTGAATTTTCAGCATCATTACTCCAGTCGTCAGTGTCACATGATCCTTCAGAAATCATTCTAATATGATGATTTGATATACTTTCTGATTATTTTCAATATTTTTTCCCGTTTTTGCTGCTAAATGATTTTCTATAAACAATACCATTTAAAGGTGCCCTAGATTGTTTTTTTACAAGATGTAATATAAGTCCTAGGTGTCTCCTGAATGTGTCTGTGAAGTTTCAGCTCAAAATACCCCATAGATTAAAAAAAAAAAATTTAACTGCCTATTTTGGGGCATCATTAACTATGCACTGATTTTTTCAGCACGGCCCCTTTAAGAGATGCGCTTCCTCTGCCACATGAGCTCTCGACTATATATACATCGCATAAACAAAGTTCACACAGCTAATATAACCCTCAAATGGCTCTTTACAAGATGTTCGTCATGCATGCTGTATGCATGCTTCGAATTATGTGAGTAAAGTATTTATTTAGATGGTTACGTTTGATTCTGTGTGAGTTTGAGGCTATGCTCTGTGGCTAACGGGCTAAAGCTAACATTACACACTGTTGGAGAGATTTATAAAGAATGAAGTTGTGTTTATGCATTATGATATCATGTCAGTTATTATTGCTTCATCTGCCATTTTTCGCTGTTGTTCTTGCTTGCTTACCTTGTCTGTGCACAGATCCAGACGTTAATACTGCCTTTCCTTGTCTAATGCGTGGAATGGGGTGGCATTATGCAACTATTGGGGTCATACATATTAATGATCCCGACTGTTACATAACTGTCGGTGTTATGTTGAGATCCGAGTGTTTTCCGGAAGTCTTTTAAACAAATGAGGTTTACGTAAGAAGGAGGAAACAATGGGGTTTGAAACTCAATGTATGTCTTTTCCATGTACTGAACTCTTGTTATTCAACTATGCCAAGGTAAATTCAAATTCTGATTCTAGGGCACCTTTAAACATTTGTGGTAAAATAAAGAGAGAGAGAAGTTAATACTTTTATTCATCAAGGATGCATTAAATTGATCAAAAGTGACAGTATATTTCCATATATTTGTAATGTTATAAAAGATTTCTGTTTAATAAATGCTGTTAGTTAAAAAAATTCTATTTATTAAAGAATCCTGAAAAAGTATCACAGTTTCCACAAAAATATGAAGCAGCAAATCATCATATTAGAATGATTTCTGAGGGTCATGTGATACTGAAGACTGGAGTAATGGTGCTGAAAACTCAGCTTTGTTCACAGGAATAAATAATATTTTACAATATATTCAAATAGAAGACAAAATTCCTGTTTTGACTATTTTTATTAAATAAATGCAGCCTTGGTGAATACATTTTAAAATATATTCAAATAGAAGGCAGTTTAAATTTTAAACTTTTAATTTGTAATATTATTTCGCAATGTTACTCTTTTTACTGTATTTTTGATGGAGTAAATGCAGAAGAGACTTATTTCAAAAACATTAAAAAATTGTCATGTTTCCAAACTTTTGACTTTTGTATACTGATTATCAATTATAAATAATAATGATGAATGTCATTATTTCTCATGTTGATGCTGGTGATTTTTTTTTATTAAAGGGATTTGAAGGTGTCCAATCTACTGATGACAGACAAGGGCTGCGTTAAGATAGGTGAGTGGATATAAATAAACTGTCCTTTTCTGAGAATAGTGAGAATTTAAAGGGGAAATGTGATTTAATTGGCATGAATAATGTGAAAATGCTCTTGCGAGTAGGCTTGATTATCTTTATATATATCATGATTTCTTTTATGCTTTTGGGTGAACTTTGACCTGGACACGTTCTTGGCAGGTTTTATGAGATTCACCCACATAGACTTCTGTCAGTGATGGATGTCTGACTGTTTTTCCACAGCTGACTTTGGTCTGGCGCGTGTTTATGGTATCCCTTTACAGCCCATGACTCCTCGAGTAGTCACTTTGTGGTAAGCAGTTAAACTAATTAGACTCTCTATCATCCTGCTAATCCTTCAAATCTCTCTTTCCATCACTGTCTATGTTTTCTTTACAGGTATCGAGCACCAGAGCTCCTCCTAGGGACCAAAACTCAGACGACTGCCCTGGACATGTGGTGAGAACTGGACGAACAGTGCTAGAACAAAAGCTGCTTTTCCACCATTGGGCCGAACTGTTCTCATTGTGTAACCATATCATTCCGTGTCGATCTGGTGCCAGCTGGTACGGTTATGGTTTCTTTTTCCACTGTGGAGCTGATAACGGCCGCTCTTTTGAGTGGTGACATCACTTCACGAATTCTACCAGCACAGTCTGTAATCGTGGCGTGCCGTACCAGGCTCAAGTGGAAACACAACTGGAACCGTTCCTTACCTTTCTAGGAACCGTCCGGCTCGACAAAGTAAAAGCGGCTAAAGTCGTATGTAATCAGATTACCTTTTCAGATGTTAGTCAAGAGACAGAGTGGAAAGACAGAGAAGGAACAGAGAGACTTGTAAGACATAAGCTTTTTGGTCATGTGTCTGTGGATGGACAGCCGTCAGTGGAACTGATAATAGTTTCTGAGTACAAAATAGCAAAAAAAAAATAAGTCCACAATAATAGGGAAAAGAAAATAAATGTTAATGTGAAAAAATCTGAAAGTGTGATAAATATTTTAACAGCTTTGATATTATTACTCCTGTTATTATAACAGTGCACCTCTATTATTGTCATTATACTACAATTATAAGAATACTTATATCACAATATCACAGTAATGAAGCAAATTAAATTTATATCATCAGATGGCTTGTGTTTTGCATTAAGGTGAGTGATATCTGTTTTGTGTGGTGACTCTTGGGCTGTTTTGCAGCGAGTGATCACATTCGTCTCGCATTAACGAGCGTGAATGACCTGAGTGATTCTTCGAAGAGATTGTTCAAAGGCGAATTGTTTTGTTCATGATGTGAATGTCTTTCTGTGGTATGTACGTGTGTGTGTGACCCTGTTGATGCATTGTATTGAAGGGTTAGTTCACCCAAAAATGAAAATTATGTAATTACTCACTATCATGTTGTTCCACACCCATAAGGCCTTCGCTCATTTTCGGAAAACAAATGAGATATTTTTGATAAAATCCGATGGCTCAGTGAGGCCTGCATTGACAGCAAGTTAATTTACACTTTCAATGCCCAGAAAGCTACTAAAAACATATTTAAAACAGTTCAGGTGACTGTAGTGGTTCAACATTAATGTTATGAAGTGACGAGAATACATTTTGTGCAGCAAAAAAACCCAAAATAACAACTTTATTCAACATTATTTAGTGATGGACGATTTCAAAACACTGCTTTACAAATTTTTTGTTTCGAATCAGTGGTTCGGAGCACCAGTCACATGATTTCAGTAAATGAAGCTTCGTTCCGTCATAAGTGTGTCGAAAATTCAATGGTTCACCACTAGGGTAGTTTGATACGCGATCCGAACCATGGATTCGATTCGTAAAGCTTCGAAGCTTCATGAAGCAGTGTTTTGAAATCGTCCATCACTAGATATTGTTGAATAAAGTCGTTATTTTTTTTTTTTTTTTGGCGCACAAAAAGTATTTTCATCGCTTCATAATATTAAAGTTGAACCACTGTAGTCACATGGACTTATTTAAATACGTCTTTAGTAGCTTTCTGGGCATCTGAAAGTGTTAATAGATTGCTGGCAATAGAGGCCTCACTGAGCCATCAGATTTCATCAACAATATCTTAATTTGTGTTCTGAAGATGAACTAAGGTGTGGAACGACATGAGGGTGAGTAATTTGACAATTTTAATTTTTGAGTGAACTAACACTTCAAGATGTCTCGGCTGGTCAAATAGTTCACCCAAAAATGTTAATTATAATATAATCCACATGACTCCATTGGGTTAATAAAGGCCTTCTGAAGCAAAGTGATGGGTTTTTGTAAGAAAAATATCCATATTTAAAAATTTATTAAGTAAAAAAGAGTGACCTCTGACCCAACGCAATGACAAACACAGAAGCGCAAAAGAGGGAGCAAAACAAAACTCCGGTCATGAATTAGAAGTCCAAAAAGATAATTTATAAAGAGAAATGTTGGAGGATTTCAACTTAAGAGAAGAGGAGCTTGAGTTTGTTGCACAGCCCTATTTGAACCGTGAGAGATGTCTAAGCTTACAGTACTCCTACATCCTGCGTCACACATCGCGTCAGAGGATTACTCATTTAGCACGAGTCGACTTGTACAGTACGTGTACGGTTGCCTGCGGGACATCCCCTTAAAATCTAATTAGAGAAAGTCGCACAAGACACATTTAAGTCGCATGTTACTTCCAAGTGTAAATGGTGATTTGTCTTGTCTGGCCACTTGTGATCGGATTACACAAGAGAGATCTAAATACTGAATGTAAACAGGTGTGTGTGTGTGTTTGTGTGTGTGTGTGTGTGTGTGTGTGTATGTGAGAGAGTGACTCAGCTACTTTTGACAGCAGAAATATCCTTTCCATCAAAACAAAATGTAGCATAATCACTTTTGTGGAGAGTGACACATTAAAGTTATGAGAGGTTGAGCTACAAATAATCTTACTCGGCCTCTTTGAAGTCTAGTCTTGCTCTGTTGTTTTCCATCAGTTCAATGTGACACTAATATCACAAAAACATCTATAAGAGCTCTTTTAGTCTTGCCCAGCACTATGTTGTGTGTTCTTGGACTCCCACTAACCAGAGCTGGGCCTTTTCAGTGCTTCATAAACAGATGTCTATGTTCTCCTCTTGCAGGGCCGTCGGCTGCATCTTTGCTGAGCTTCTTGCCCATAAACCTCTTCTGCCCGGAGCTTCAGAGATCCAGCAGGTGGATTTGATTGTACAGCTTTTGGGAACACCCAACGAGAGCATCTGGCCGGTACTGAGTTTAGCTTCAAAATGAGATCCATAAATAAAGAACGGGTGTTTTATCTGAGTCAAGATGTGAAAGAATACCTGAAACTGTGATGAACGTTGACACTACAAGCTAAATGTTTAGTTTCTTGTGGATTTTAGGGATTCTCGCGTCTGCCGCTGGTTGGGCAGTACAGTCTGAGGAAGCAGCCCTACAACAACTTAAAGAACAAGTTCACCTGGTTATCAGAAGCTGGTTTGAGACTGCTCAACCTTCTGTTCATGTACAACCCACAGCGCAGGTACAGGAAACACATCTTTTATTTATATATATATACAGTACAGTCCAAAAGTTTGGAACCACTAAGATTTTTAATGTTTTTAAAAGAAGTTTCGTCTGCTCACCAAGGCTACATTTATTTAATTAAAAATACAGTAAAAACAGTAATATTGTGAAATATTATTACAATTTAAAATAACTGTTTTCTATTTGAATATATTTCACAAAGTAATTTATTCCTGTGATCAAAGCTGAATTTTCAGCATCATTACTCCAGTCTTCAGTGTCACATGATCCTTCAGAAATCATTCTAATATGCTGATCTGCTGCTCAAGAAACATTTAATGTGTACAATGAAACAAAATATTTGTGTACAATATTTTTTTTTCAGGATTATTTGATGAATAGAAAGTTCAAAAGAACAGTGCTTATCTGAAATCTAATCTTTTGTAAGATTATAAATGTCTTTACTGCCACTTTTGATTGATTTAATGCATCCCTGCTGAATAAAAGTATTCATTTCTTTCATTTCTTTTCAAAAAAATAAAAATTTGTACTGACCCCAAACTTTTGAACGGTAGTGTATAATGCTACAGAAGTGTTCTGAGTTCTTTGTATTTCAGATAAATGCTGTTCTTTTGAACTTTCTATTCTATAAAAAAAAAGTACAACTGCTTTCAACATTGAAAATAATCATAAATGTTTCTTGAGCAGCAGATCAGCATATTAGAATGATTTCTGAAGGATCATGTGACACTGAAGACTGGAGTAACGATGCTGAAAATTCAGCTTTGCATCACAGGAATAAATTACTTTGTGAAATATATTCAAATAGAAAACAGTTATTTTAAATTGTAATAATATTTCACAATATTACTGTTTTTACTGTATTTTTAATTAAATAAATGTAGCCTTGATGAGCAGACGAAACTTCTTTTAAAAACATTAAAAATCGTAGTGGTTCCAAACTTTTGGACTGTACTGTATGTGTGTGTGTGTGTGTATATATATATATATATATATATATATATATATATATATATATATATATATATATATATATATATATATATATATATATATATATATATGAGAGAGAGAGAGATAGTGGGAAAACTATTTTATTGTGCCTTATTTTTAAATTTTTTATTAGATATGTGTTTTATATTTCGGTGGCACATTGCTGCCACATACACGTGAAAACAACATCTTTTCTCGTAATAACGAGATGTTATGTTGTAAAAATGACATATCGTCATAAAAACTACATATTTCCACGTAATAATGAGATATGTCGTTAAAATTAAAAAAAGTTTCTCATTAAAACACCATTTTTTCGTAATAAAGAGATGTTATGTTGTAAAAATGACATTTTCTCGTAAAAACTACATACTTTCACGTTATAACGAGATATTAAAGTGAGTTTTTCTCATTTTTCTCGTAATAGAGATGTTGTCATAACATCTTTTCTTGTAATAACAAGATATGCTGTAAAAACATGCCGTAAAAATGACATTTTCTCGTAATAACGAGATAACGAAATAATTTTTCTCATTAAAACGACATCATCTTGTAATAAAGAGATGTTATGTCATAAAAACGACATCTTTTCTCATAATAAGAATTTTTGTCGTTTTAACGGCATCTCATTATTACGAGAAAGTTTTCTTGTTAAAACCACTTATTTTCTCATAATAATGAGATATGTCATTACAACTACATATTTCGTACCTGTAACGTTATTACGAGAAGTAGTTTTAACAAGAAAAATGTCATTTTTACATCATAACATCTCATTATTATGTGAAAAAAATTTGTTTTTACGACATATCTCGTTATTACGATATGATTAGGTGGAAAAAAATATGCATGTGGCAGCAATGCGCCACTGTATTTATTTAGATATGTATTTTAAATTTTACATAGCTTGAATATAATTGACAAACAGTATATGTTTATGGTCCCTGTGACTAAAAAACACAAATATGTTTCTTATAGAGCCACCGCTAAAGATTGTTTAGAAAGTTCCTACTTCAAGGAAAAGCCCTTGCGTAAGTACAGGCTTGTTCAGTTTTAGTTTTACACGTTTCTCTATATTGAGATGCTGTTTTTAAGAGGATTTTGCTGTGATGATTTCTCCATGTTTTACTCCGCAGCGTGTGAACCAGAGCTGATGCCCACATTTCCTCACCATAGAAACAAACGGGGCGGTTCTGTGAATGAAAGCCAGTCCAAAAGAAGCAAAGTATAATGAACTCTGCCTGATGGGTGACGGCAGTCACAGTTGATATCGCAAATGAGCTTTACTTTCCAAATGGGAAATATGTGTTCTTATACTGTGATATTTTGCAAATAACATGTTCAAACTTAGACATCAGATACATTGTAAATAATACAATTAAATCATATTTGTTAAATGATGCTGTAGCATTTTTTTTTTTTTTTTTTTTTGTACAAAGATTAAAAAAAAATCTGTTTTGAACACAATGTAATGTCACTTATGTTATTCATTTTGCTGGGTTGATTGTGGGCTTAACCTGCTTAGTGTTTTTTGTTGATTTGTGAAATGGAAGGTTTCATGACAAATTTATTGTTGATTAACCAACAGCCTAGAATGAGTATGATTTGAAAAGCATAGTTAAGTATATGAGACACGATGGCACCAGCATCTGATGATGTATGCATCTGCTGTCAAATTCCTCACTGATTTATGAATTTCAAATAAATGCTTTTCTAGAAATATACATTGCCCTCCATTAATATTGGCACCCTTGGTAAATATGAGCAAAGGTGGCTATGAAAATAAGTCTGCATTGTTAATCCTTTTGATCTTTCATTAAAAAAAAATGTACAAAATTCTACTAATTCTTGGCAACGGTTCTTTTAACCCTTAGATGGAGTGTGTTGCTTTTCATTTCTTAAACAACCATGTATTTCCGGAATGACAATGTCAAGATTCACCAGGGTTAAAATTGTGAAAGAATGGTTCAGAGAGCATGAAGAGTCATTTTCACACATGAATTGGCACTTCTAATACAGACCTTAATTTAATTGAAAGTCTTTGGGATGTGCTGGAGTAGACTTTACAGAGTACTCACCTCTTGCATTGTCAATACAAGATCTTGACCAAAAATTGATGCGCCTCTTGATGGAAATAACATCACAGCATTTATTTCCATCGAGGGGTTCATCAATTTTTGGTCAAGATCTTGTATTGACAATGCAAGAGGTGAGCACTCTGTAAAGTCTCCTCCAGCACATCCCAAAAACTTACACTGAGGTTAAGGTCAGTGCCAATTCATGTGTGAAATGATTCTTCATGCTACCTCCCAACAGTTCTTTCACAATTTGAGCCTGATGAATCTTGACATTGTCATCCAGGAATATGGGAATGATACATCTTAATGCATGGATGTTTTAAGAAATGAAAAGCTACACGCTCCATCTTTTTTTAAAGAACCGTTGCCAAACATAACATGTTAGAAAAATAATAATCACTGTAAAAATGATCCATCCATAGACTCTTAAGCATTTGCCTATTAAAACCCAAACAACTTTTTTTGGCTGGGAAGTGTTTATGTGTGTGTGTGTGTGTGTGTGTGTATATATATATATATATATATATATATATATATATATATATATATATATATATATATATATATATATATATATAATGTATAGCTGCGTTCCATTCGACAGGGTCCCTACGCAGTGTTCACTGCTCCCTACTCCCTGAGCACGGTATATCCGTTGAAGTGGACTTCGCTGACAATAATCGCTCATTTGGAACACACTACAAACGTCATCAAAGAAAGTCAACGGCGGTGTCGCGCAGATTATGATATAACAAATAAATAGATATTATAATTTACTTTTGAATTTAAAATTGACTCAACATATTTGAAGCTGTAGCCTCTCATGCCATATGAAAATAAATTCTCATTTTGGTTAGCTGTATAAATGTATCCATGGTCTGGGTCTCATCCATAGGTCTCATCTCGTGCGCTTGCACGCGCAGCCACATAGTAAACACTTCTGAGGTAAATAAAGTAAAATAAAAAATGACAGAGCCTCAGCTGCTTTGTCATGCATATTCATACAATAAAATATGCAAATACACTCATCGCCATAACCATTCATACTTTCGTTTATATAATAATAACAAAATGTATGAATACTCAAAATTCAAATGTAAATTCCTCCATCGGAGAGCCGTTTAAAAACTCTTTCAACGGCTCTGCTCCATCATAGTTCTGATTGGTGATGCGGCGCGCAATGACAGTTGGGTGATTTTACCTCTCTACTTCCTGTGAAGTGATGTATCGATGTTCCCTTATTCCCTATGCCGTTCGCAGTGCCCTTCGAACTGAACATGTTCGCTCCCTTCGGAATGGAATCTCACTTAAGATGGCGAAATACCCGAGATGGTCCTCACTGCAGAACATGAGATCCAGGGGGCGGAGTTGGATCTAGATCCAACTCCTCCCACTTTATATAGCGCGCTACTCCAGAAGAATCGGCATATTTGTGAAGTTGCTGGGAGTGGTCGCCGGCGCCAACGTTTACGCTAATCAATGTAAGTTCACATTTGATTATTAATATAGTCGAGATAGATTCATGATTTAGTTTACGACTGTAAGTAATTATCATGATTAAATATATGTTAAAGTTTTGAAAGTGTCCATACTTTTTGATTGTGCCAAGATGTGTTTATATAGTTAGTTATTCATTAACGGTAGGCCGTTTAATAGCGCTAATCACAGCTAGCATGTACGTGTATAACTCTGCAGAGGTGATCTATCTATTTATCTAGCTCTTTATCTTTCTTTATCGACCGAAGAAAGACGGACATTTACATCTTGGATGACATGGGGGTGAGTAAATTATCAGACTAAGCCATGGTGGTTTATTTAGAAATATGACAATTTTCAAATTCCATTTTGAAATTCCATCTAACGTTACTATGCCCAAATCTGTTGAAATTCAGTAGTTAGCACTAGGCAGGTTATATAATAATTTGGTTTAGGCCTAGTAAACCAATGAAAGAATGACATGTTCTTTGACATCTTCTTTTAAGAATGACCATAGCTTTTTTATTTATGATTTTAAAAATATATATTGTGTTTACTTTCTGCATGTATATGTTTTCCCTCTGTAACAACAGACAGCTCAAAGTACATATCAAACCTAATTACCAGGTGGTTAGAATCTGACCTAGAAGTGGATCATAATTTTATAACTGTTTTCAACTTTTAAGAAGTTTTAACTGTTTATCTGTTCTCTTTTAAAGGTAAGCAACAGATTTGCAAAACAATGCTGTCTTTCCAAACTTTTTTTGTTTTATTTCTGACACCATTTACTGTGGTATAGGGACGCCTCAAGCCTCCAGATCAACATGCAAATTTTACCTCACAGCATACTGGTGTTTATATTTCTTGTACAGGGAGTATGTGGTTTTTATACGACCCTGACTTCACCTGTGTACCAATCACCATGTTAGATTTTACTTCACAATAAAAACAGGCAGGCCGTTATCCCTTACATTTTACCCACTACATTTATACAGTATCTCACAGAAATGAGTACACCCCTCACATTTTTGTCAATATTTTATTATATCTTTTCATGTGACAACACTGAAGAAATGATGACCAGCTTCATGGAGCAGTGCAAGAGGACTCCAGTGGCAACCTGTGAAGCTCTGGTGAACTCATGCCCAAGAGGGTTAAGGCAGTGCTGGAAAATAATGGTGGCCACACAAAATATTGAAACTTTGGGCTCAATTTGTGCATTTTCACTTAGGGGTGTGCTCACTTTTGTGGCCAGCGGTTTAGACATTAATGGCTGTGTGTTAAGTTATTTTGAGGGGACAGCAAATTTACACTGTTATACAAGCTGTACACACAATACTTTACATTGTAGCTAGCAAAGTGTAATTTCTTCAGTGTTGTCACATGAAAAGACAGAATAAAATATTTACAAAAATGTGAGGGGGTTACTCACTTTTGTGAGATACTGTTATACCAAGAACAAAGACAAATACATAATTTCAAGAACTGGGCATTGGGGCCATTATCTTTTCTTTCATATTTCTCATTTTTGTTAATTTGCTTACAGTTGCCATCATCTGTTCTGGAGGACATTTTCATTGATGTGGTTCTCCAGGAAGGCGACAAGGCAATTCTGACGCTGGCCCTTGTGTGCACTTGCTTCAGAGACCTTGTGACACAGGAAGCCTTCAGGAGACAAGCCTATATTCTTTGGCTTGACAGTAAGTGTTAATTGCATTTCAATGCACACAACCATGCATGCAATATACTACTGAATGGTAACTATTTCAGTAGGGGTTCAATTTTAAGCTGGCTGGCAGGAGCAGCCACTTACAGCTTCCCTATCACTCTTGCTGCATGGAAATACATAATTTGGTAACACTTTACATTAAGGTTCCCTTTGTAAAGGGTTTATAAAGGTGTTTGTTAATGAGTAATAAGTCATTTACAAATGCATTATAAATCATTAATAATGCAGTTATAACTGCATGAATAAAAAGGCGACTTTAATGCAATACCTGCCAAATAGTGAGCCGTTTTTAACTCACATGTTATAAATGCTTAATAAATGTATTTATTAACATATTTAACTCAAAACCAGATTTCTGGTTTATTTTATGATGCAGCAAAAATTGACTATCATAATTAGACTGAAGGTTGTTGTATTTGTGCTTTCTTATTAATATCTCATGACTGCCACTTGTCTTACTATGTTGCTTACCAGAAGTTTTTGTCTTACCCATGATACTCTCCAAAAAGGTCATGATGCCTCTCCACAGCAGTGTATAAAAACAAAATTATTGTTTTTTAAAGACAAAATTCCAACTTTATTTTGAAAATAAAACAAAAGATAATAACCATAACTTGATTAGATATTAAAGTCTGCGTGAACCGGAAGTTGCAAACGACTCTTCTCCAGTGTTGTGACGTATTTCCAAGTGAAACAGAATATTGAATAGAGGGCAGAGTTTTACTTTAGTGCTCCTCCTTTCCATCTCTCGCACTCCTCCTCTCCATATCTCACTCATAGCAGACGAACGGTTGCAGAAGAGTGGTTTACACGTTTTCAACCCAAGCCGTCAAACTGACGTTATCAGAGAAGGAACGCCATTCCAGACCAGAAGTAACTTTTCAGATTTTGATTAAAGATTACTGCGGCAAACAAGTTTTTTCTGTGTTTTAACTTGCACGGATTCATTGTTCACCACAAGACCAGTAATATGACCAGTAATAATATTAATGTAAAGTGAAAACCTGTGAACCATTTATTAATGAGTTATGAACATTAACAACCTATGAAAAGGAACCTTAATGTAAAGTGAAAACCTGCGAACCATTTATTAATGAGTTATGAACATTAACAACCTATGAAAAGGAACCTTAATGTAAAGTGAAAACCTGCGAACCATTTATTAATGAGTTATGAACATTAACAACCTATGAAAAGGAACCTTAATGTAAAGTGAAAACCTGCGAACCATTTATTAATGAGTTATGAACATTAACAACCTATGAAAAGGAACCTTAATGTAAAGTGAAAACCTGTTAACCATTTATTAATGAGTTATGAACATTAACAACCTATGAAAAGGAACCTTAATGTAAAGTGGAAACCCGTGAACCATTTATTAATGAGTTATGAACATTAACAACCTATGAAAAGGAACCTTAATGTAAAGTGGAAACCCGTGAACCATTTATTAATGAGTTATGAACATTAACAACCTATGAAAAGGAACCTTAATGTAAAGTGAAAACCTGCGAACCATTTATTAATGAGTTATGAACATTAACAACCTATGAAAAGGAACCTTAATGTAAAGTGAAAACCTGCGAACCATTTATTAATGAGTTATGAACATTAACAACCTATGAAAAGGAACCTTAATGTAAAGTGAAAACCTGTTAACCATTTATTAATGAGTTATGAACATTAACAACCTATGAAAAGGAACCTTAATGTAAAGTGGAAACCCGTGAACCATTTATTAATGAGTTATGAACATTAACAACCTATGAAAAGGAACCTTAATGTAAAGTGAAAACCCGTGAACCATTTATTAATGAGTTATGAACATTAACAACCTATGAAAAGGAACCTTAATGTAAAGTGAAAACCCGTGAACCATTTATTAATGAGTTATGAACATTAACAACCTATGAAAAGGAACCTTAATGTAAAGTGAAAACCCGTGAACCATTTATTAATCAGTTATGAACATTAACAACCTATGAAAAGGAACCTTAATGTAAAGTGGAAACCTGTTAACCATTTATTAATCAGTTATGAACATTAACAACCTATGAAAAGGAACCTTAATGTAAAGTGGAAACCTGTTAACCATTTATTAATCAGTTATGAACATTAACAACCTATGAAAAGAAACCTTAATGTAAAGTGGAACTCATTTAATGAGTTATAAACATTAATTACCTATTAAAGTGAACCTTAATGTAGTGTGAACACATGTTAATCATGTATTAATGAGTTATGAACATTAACAACCTATGAAAAGGAACCTTAATGTAAAGTGGAAACCCGTGAACCATTTATTAATGAGTTATGAACATTAACAACCTATGAAAAGGAACCTTAATGTAAAGTGGAAACCTGTTAACCATTTATTAATGAGTTATGAACATTAACAACCTATGAAAAGAAACCTTAATGTAAAGTGGAACTCATTTAGTGAGTTATAAACATTAATACTTATTAAAGTGAACCTTAATGTAGTGTGAACACACGTTAATCATGTATTTATTAATTATTAATGTACACAGAAGATAATATCTTTTTCAGATGAAATATTTTATTTTTGATGAATGTCTCAGTAAACACAACTTTGAACTTGAAAAAAATAAAAAATCTTTTACAGCACAAAGTTACAGAGCATGACTTCTCATGAAAAGTGGCTTATGCAGGTAAACTTAAATTAAAACATTCAGAGAAACAATCAAGTATTCAGAAAAGATAATAAACATCACACCTATAAGCCAAACATATTTGATACAAGCTGAATAAAGGCACCTAAATATGTATTTTTTTTTTTTAATTAACAGTTGTGTAAACCATTAAATCAATGACCTAATGCACCATTACAGAACATTAGCAGCATATTAATATGCATTTAATAGATATTTCTGATATGATAAAGGCCACTGTAACTTGAGTACGTTATTTGGCTTTGGTCATCCGTACAGTACATGCGCGGGTGCGCCGGAGCGGTTATTTGTTTAAGATAACTACAAACTAACACAGCGATTACTAATATAATATAAACACTAGAAAAACAAAGTCTGCGATTTCACCACAGTTAGCTTACCCATCAAATCAGTAAACACAAATTCCCTTCAACGCATGTTGGAACAGTACTGTGTAACTTCTTCTCAAAAGTGGCAAGGCTTTATTGAATGCTCACTAGCGCCAACTCCTGTCACACGCCAGAATCAACACGCATAGTGATGAGAACCCGAAAGAGAATAATAAAGTATATAGCCTACTACTACTGCGTATAATAATAATAATAATAATAATAATTATAAATAGAAGAAGAATGCATTGCTCATTATACATTATTGTCACATTTGGTGTAAAGAGCAGTCAGGGAGCAGGATTCAGATGAAGCATTTTTTTTATTATGAAGAAAGTTATAGAAAACTAGACATGACAATAATATATTAGGCTATACTAATATATACTCTTTATATATACTCTTTATCAGGGACGTGCACAGACATTTTGGGGGGCAGGGGCTCAAGTGGAAAAAAGGGCACTTCTCATAATTATTTATTTAAAAAATAACGAACCCTTAAATATATTAAGACAACTTTGACTTCACTTACACTCATCCAATTGTTTTATACTCCACAGATTTCTACAAAATAATCAGTTCACACAGAGACCATGGTCTTCTTTAGTATTCACTCGGTTTATCACAAGAGAAATCAACAACTATTTTCAAGTAGCTATATATATTTAGAATAAATGACTGCACCAAGGAGAGGGACATAGTTTCACTAATAATTTATTTTGCACAAATCAATAAATCGTTTTAATTTTTTGGTGTTATTGGAATACTTCTTTCATGAAGTGGACAATTTTAAGATTTTACAATTTTAAGGTCCATTTTTGCTGCCATGTCTTTTACTCTAATGGAAAGAAAACTTAACCATAACCCTACACATTTAGATGGAGTTTGTTTTAAGCCTACTACCCTCCGTCTGTTTGCATCTGTAGATTTCTTCTAAATTAACCAAAATAAGCTAATCTGCATATTTAAACACATCAAAAAAAAAAATTCCTGAACTGTTAATACATTATATGTTATAACAAATGCCTGCAGAGGGCGCCAAAAGCCTGCTGATTTTTGTTGTTAGACAGCACAGCACGATTAAATCCACGATCAAAGCCAACCATGATTAAAAAAAAATATATTTTTAGTTAAATAATAATATTCGCCCACTTCTTTGTGATAGAAATGCTACAGCCACTGTAATTTCTTCAACAAGAATATGTGGACATCAAACATGCAAAGACAGAGCGAGAGTTTTTTTTTTTATTGATGTATTATCCTGTGTAAGCTTAGATTTAAGAATAGCATTATGTAGCTGATGCTGTATTATGATTTTTAAATAGTTTTAATACACCATGCATCCTTACAAAACTGTCTAATAATGTGGTTCATGGATGTGCGTCCATGGAGTGCTCCTCTTTTTAGTATTGACAGCCCAACCTATCGGTCAAGTGTTTACCATGGTTCAAAACGCAATGCATAGCACAATACAATAATTTAAATTATAATATGACATATATTTCATTAGTATCAAATCAGGCAGATGTGTTGATTGTGGTCAATCTATTAATGCAGCGTTAAATGTATAAACAGCCCTTAAATAGACAAAACTTTCAGGTTTGTCAACATAGGCTAGCCTACCTGAAAGAAATGCACGGGATGAATCCATCTAGGGCTTTTTTCTTTTTCGCTTCTTATCGCCAGACAGCAGTTGGATTTTCGCGGAAATAGTTTGTCACAAGTTTTCAGCCAGCAGCAAACTCGAGGTGGGGTGGGGTGGGGTGTGGCGCGCGTGAGTGCGTGCGGGGAATGGCGTGTCGCGGAGTGAGGGCATCTGAACTCGACAAAGCCGACCTGATATAGTATTTTTTTATTTGTTTTATACAGTAAATATATTTGTTTGACAGGGGAAGCTGTGCGCAAACAGGAATATATATTCATTTATTTAAAAAAAAAAAAAAAAACACCCCAGAAAAAAGGGCACTTTCTCCCCAGGAAGAAAAAGGGCAGGTGCTCAAGCCCCTTTTTTGTCTATGTGTGCACGTGCCTGCTCTTTATATACTTATATACTCTGTATACTTATATACTCTTTCAGGGTTACATCACTAAGCATGCGTGTTCTGGCGTGTGACAGGAGTTGGCGCTAGTGAGCATCCAATAAAGCCTTGCCACTATCATGAGAAGAAGTCATGCAGTTACCAGGGCATGCTCTAAAGTAAAATTTGTGTTTAAAGTTACTGATTTGATGGGTAAGCTAACTGAAGTGACATTGCAGACTATGTTTTTCAAGTGTTTATATTATAATCGCTGTGTTAGTTTGTATATTATATGTTTATTCGCGGTGTTAGCTTTTTATATTAAATAAATAACCGCTCTGGCACTCCCAAAAAATTACAGTATCCTTTATCATGATATCAAGAATAATTATTAATTGCTTATTAATATTTCAACAATAAAATATGTCACCAGGAAAAAAACAAAAGAGATCTGCGTCTGCTTTAATAAACACGATGCACACTACATTAAGGTTCACACAGGTTATTAATATTCGTAACTCATTAATAAATGGTTCACAGTTTTCCACTTTACATTAAGGTTCACTTTCATAGGTTGTTAATGTTCATAACTCATTAATAAATGGTTAACAGGTTTTCACTTTACATTAAGGTTCCTTTTCATAGGTTGTTAATGTTCATAACTCATTAATAAATGGTTAACAGGTTTCCACTTTACATTAAGGTTCCTTTTCATAGGTTGTTAATGTTCATAACTCATTAATAAATGGTTAACAGGTTTCCACTTTACATTAAGGTTCCTTTTCATAGGTTGTTAATGTTCATAACTCATTAATAAATGGTTAACAGGTTTCCACTTTACATTAAGGTTCCTTTTCATAGGTTGTTAATGTTCATAACTCATTAATAAATGGTTCGCAGGTTTTCACTTTACATTAAGGTTCACTTTCATAGGTTGTTAATGTTCATAACTCATTAATAAATGGTTAACAGGTTTCCACTTTACATTAATGTTCCCTTTCATAGGTTGTTAATGTTCATAACTCATTAATAAATGGTTAACAGGTTTCCACTTTACATTAAGGTTCCTTTTCATAGGTTGTTAATGTTCATAACTCATTAATAAATGGTTAACAGGTTTCCACTTTACATTAAGGTTCCTTTTCATAGGTTGTTAATGTTCATAACTCATTAATAAATGGTTCGCAGGTTTTCACTTTACATTAAGGTTCACTTTCATAGGTTGTTAATGTTCATAACTCATTAATAAATGGTTAACAGGTTTCCACTTTACATTAATGTTCCCTTTCATAGGTTGTTAATGTTCATAACTCATTAATAAATGGTTCACAGGTTTTCACTTTACATTAATATTATTACTGGTCATATTACGGGTCTTGTGGTGAACAATGAATCCGTGCAAGTTAAAACACAGAAAAAACTTGTTTGCCGCAGTAATCTTTAATCAAAATCTGAAAAGTTACTTCTGGTCTGGAATGGCGTTCCTTCTCTGATAACGTCAGTTTGACGGCTTGGGTTGAAAACGTGTAAACCACTCTTCTGCAACCGTTCGTCTGCTATGAGTGAGATATGGAGAGGAGGAGTGCGAGAGATGGAAAGGAGGAGCACTAAAGTAAAACTCTGCCCTCTATTCAATATTCTGTTTCACTTGGAAATACGTCACAACACTGGAGAAGAGTCGTTTGCAACTTCCGGTTCACGCAGACTTTAATATCTAATCAAGTTATGGTTATTATCTTTTGTTTTATTTTCAAAATAAAGTTGGAATTTTGTCTTTAAAAAACAATAATTTTGTTTTTATACACTGCTGTGGAGAGGCATCATGACCTTTTTGGAGAGTATCATGGGTAAGACAAAAACTTCTGGTAAGCAACATAGTAAGACAAGTGGCAGTCATGAGATATTAATAAGAAAGCACAAATACAACAACCTTCAGTCTAATTATGATAGTCAATTTTTGCTGCATCATAAAATAAACCAGAAATCTGGTTTTGAGTTAAATATGTTAATAAATACATTTATTAAGCATTTATAACATGTGAGTTAAAAACGGCTCACTATTTGGCAGGTATTGCATTAAAGTCGCCTTTTTATTCATGCAGTTATAACTGCATTATTAATGATTTATAATGCAATTGTAAATGACTTATTACTCATTAACAAACACCTTTATAAACCCTTTACAAAGGGAACCTTAATGTAAAGTGTTACCCATAATTTTATTATTATGCATATAATATTATGACTATATTCTTTTGTATGATTGATGTTTTATGTGAGTTTATCTCAATTAAAGCAGTCAAATGACCGTGATCTCAACTGGTTGAAACTGACATTCAGCCCATCCAGCCGTGGTCAATCTGCGAGTATAAAATATCTCTATCACACTCGCTGCATGGAAATACAGTATTTTATTGTTATAAACATGCTATGACCCTAATCTTTTGTATAATTGATGTTTTAATTTTCAATTAAAGCAGTCAAATACTGGTGGCTTACTGACGGTCAGTCCAGCCAGCCACGGTGAAGCTGCGAGTATAACATGTTCTCTATCGCTATTGCTGCATGGAAATACATTATTTTATTATTAAAAATATATTCTTATGACTCTATTCTTTTGATGAAATTGTCTAGCTTTAATGATAATTAAAATAATTTTATGATTACATAGGCTATGATTTACAGTACAGTCCAAAAGTTTGGAACCACTAAGATTTTTAATGTTTTTAAAGGAAGTTTCGTCTGCTCACCAAGGCTACATTTATTTAATTAAAAATACAGTAAAAACAGTAATATTGTGAAATATTATTACTATTTAAAATAACTGTTTTCTATTTGAATATATTTCACAAAGTAATTTATTCCTGTGATCAAAGCTGAATTTTCAGCATCATTACTCCAGTCTTCAGTGTCACATGGTCCTTCAGAAATCATTCTAATATGCTGATCTGCTGCTCAAGAAACATTTAATGTGTACAATTGTACAAAATATTTGTGTACAATATTTTTTTTTCAGGATTATTTGATGAATAGAAAGTTCAAAAGAACAGTGTTTATCTGAAATCTAATCTTTTGTAACATTATAAATGTCTTTACTGCCACTTTTGATTGATTTAATGCATCCTTGCTGAATAAAAGTATCAATTTCTTTAATTTCTTTTCAAAAAAATAAAAATAAAAATTCTTACTGACCCCAAACTTTTGAACGGTAGTGTATAATGCTACAGAAGCTTTTGTATTTCAGATAAATGCTGTTCTTTTGAACTTTCTATTCTATAAAAAAAAAAGTACAACTGCTTTCAACATTGAAAATAATCATAAATGTTTCTTGAGCAGCAAATCAGCATATTAGAATGATTTCTGAAGGATCATGTGACACTGAAGACTGGAGTAACGATGCTGAAAATTCAGCTTTGCATCACAGGAATAAATTACTTTGTCAAATATATTTAAACAGTACACAGTTATTTTAAATTGTAATAATATTTCACAATATTACTGTTTTTACTGTATGTTTAATTAAATAAATGTAGCCTTGGTGAGCAGACGAAACTTCTTTTAAAAACATTAAAAATCTTAGTGGTTCCAAACTTTTGGACTGTACTGTATATACAGTCAAACCAAAAGTTATTCAGCAGTGGCTGACTGGTTAAGGTCCAGAAAAGCATCAGTAAGCAACCAGTTGAGATCACAGTCATTTGACTGCTTTAATTGAGATAAACCCACCTAAAACGTCCATCATACAAAAGAATAGAGTCATAATATTCATAATAATAAAATTGTATATTTACATGCAGAGAGAGTGATGGGGAACACGTTATACTGGCATCTCAGGAGTGACTGGCTGGACTGAGCATCAATAGCAACCAGTGAGATCACAGTCATGTGACTGCTTTAATTGCGATTAACCCATCTAAAACGTCAATCATATAAAATAATAGAGTCTTAATATTATATTCATAATAATAAAATTATGTATTTCTGTGCAGCAAGAGTAATGGGGAATGCGTTACACTCTGCCAGCCACCAGCCCACCACCTACAGACCTGCCAGAATCAGACTGGCAGCTGCCACCAGGTCATGTGACCTGCCAGCCAGTTGAAGATTGAACCCCCACTCAATTATTTTCCACTCTGTCCAGATCACCAGTTCACTTTTGTAAATAAACTTCTTGGAAAATGCTCTACTTGTCCCCCCTTTTTTTTCTGTTGGCAGCAAGGCCAAACATACTTCCTTGTATAGCAACTCTGACTGCATCTAATTGCTCCCCCTTAAGCTCATAAGATCTTGATTCAGGCAATTGTGTGAACTATTCATCAGTTTCTGATAACTGTTCCCTTATTTTATTTATTTTTTTTATTTTTTTATTTTGCTTGAATGGCTGGTTAATGAATTCCAGCATTGTGTATTTTTTAATCTGTGTGATTTTACATGTGTACAGTTGTCACAAATTGGACTGTGTTCTCCACATCCTACAAGGCAGAGTACTATAAAATGTACAGACAGGCAATGTGGAGACATTTTCAAAAACTGCACTCCAGGTATGCATTCATTGTTGGTTGTTTCCATGGGGTGTTTTGCTTTCAATGATGAATTAAAACACAACAAAAACAATGAACATTGAAATATTTCCTTTCTTTGTTTCCTTTCTTTGCTAACCTGTAGGTTATGTAGGTAGAGGAAGAAGGGGAGAACTTCTGGGAATTTTTAGTGAGGACACCCACCCATATTCTGCCAAATCTGTGCTGACCTGATTTGAGTGTTTTGATTGTGTTGTGAGCATGATGTAATGCAGTGCAGTGTAAAAAAAAATAATAATAATAATAAAAAAAGAATGCATGATTGATCATTTAATTCTGTGTGGAAGTTTTAATTTTGAGTCTCCTGTTGTTTATTTTGTTAGCGATTAGTCAGTGTGCTTACGATATGCTCCCAATTTGGTTTTCCTTATGTTTCGTGTTCAAAGTTTCCCTACTTTATTCAGTGTCTGTTTTACCTTGTGTTAATAAATGTTTTTTGTTTTTTTTCATTGTGCTGGTAATGCATTTTGCCTGCATTTAAGTGATATGTTCTTATTATGTTATGTAAATGTTATGTGAAGTCATATGTCCTTGTGAAGTAATATACAAGTATAAAATTACAAAGACAACCTGACAGTGAGTGCTGCTATACTTTAGTATCACAGTTTTATTGTAATATGCATACTAAGTGGTGGGAAAAGCACACATTTTCTACTTCAAGCATAGAGAACTTGATTTAATATTCCTACTAAAAGTAGATTGGTCTACTTATTAATTTACTTAAATATTTGAAGTCAAAGTGCATGTGTGGACTACTGAGAGAGGAAAAGGATCATTGGCCAAAGAATACACTTTTAACGAAATAGTTATTCTTATGTGTAACAATGAACTACAGGCTTTTCAGGGAAGGTGAAATATTCTCTTTCATATACAGTATGTAATATATGGAAAAAATTAAGAGACCACTTAACATTGATTTCTGAACTTGGAGTGGTCTCTGAATTTTTTCCATAGCTGTATATATATATATATATATATATATATATATGAGAAAGAACATTTCGCCTTTCCTGAAAAGTCTAGTTCCTTGTTACATGTAAGAATAACTATTTCGTAAAAAGTGTTATCTATCTATCTATCTAATCATAAACTAATGGAGTAAAAGCAAACGTTTCTCCAAATATTCTAATAAAATACTTGGTTGTTGCCCACCACAGTACAGGATTATAGGTACACATTCAGACAATAAAGTGTTATACAATGTATCAGTGTACCATTTAAAACGTATATAAAGTTTGTTTTCAGCAAGTTTGTTTTTCCATTAAAAGAATAACTTGTTACGACTCCATGCGGAAACGGTAGCGCAACACAACAGGTATGACGTGACACACTGCCATAGGAATCTTGACCAATCAGAATCCAGCTAATCTCGACCAATCAAAATTCAGCTCCGCCCTCTGGATCTCGTGTTCTGCAATGAGGGGCTACTGAAATACCCTGTGAAGTCCACTTCGCAGTCCACTTGCGGTCGAATGGAACACACCTTATGTGTGTGTGTGTGTGTATATATATATATATATATAATGTATATACACAATGCTGTATAAATGTCACACGTTTATATATATATATATATATATATATATATATATATATATATATATATATATATATAATTTGTAACATTTGCACTTTTCTCAGCACTTTACATTTGATAAATTCAGCACAATATCAGTATCAGCACGAGTGTTAATTTTGTGAAATATTAAAATTAGTTAAAAGTACCACATAAAATTAATACCTGCATACTGCATAGGTACGGCGCATTTAAAGGTATATTTCACCCCAAACTAAAAATTCTGTCATGTACTCATGATTTTCATTCATCTTAGAAACACAAAACGAGACATTTTAATGAAATCTGAGAATACTTGTTTCATTTCAAGTCCAGGTAACCAAAACTTGAAAGATACAAAAAGATAAAATGAAGATCCGATCACAAATTTAAGCTTTTATTTACATATAAAAGAATGACTGTCACACACACAGAAAAGCTTGTGTGTGCATCACACACTAGAACAAACCTCACTGGTTTTCATTGTGCACACACAGGCTTCCTGTTTACCAAATGTAATGTACTCTATGCATGCGTGTATATGTAAATAAAAGAGTAATGTCTGCACACTGAGTTTACAGCTCCAAAAACATTTATTAATTAACAGCTCAAAGTTTCAACTGTCAGGTCTTCATCAGGAATAAAATTAAATCTGTTCATCATATACATCAATCATATCTCTTCACAAGACTTGGATTAAACTGCTCGATTCATAAGGATTCGTTTTACGACACCTTTAGAACCTTTTTGGAACAGTAGTTACCTGGACTTTAACTGGAAGGGATAGAAATCTCTCAGGTGTCAATAAAATGTCTTGTGTTTAGAAGATTCACAAAAGTCTTATGGGTTTAAAACAACAGAATTTTCATTTTTGGGCAAACTAACCCTTTAATTCTTGTATATTTACTTCACAGCATTCTTCATTTTTGTCTGATACATACACAGCATATTCAGAGAACATTATCCTTTGATTAAATCAAAATTGTTAATGTAACAACTACTGTTAGAAAATCAAGTGTATCCATTTTAAGCAGATTGGATTGGCTGAAGTAAATACAGCTGCACAAATTGTTTTAAAAGTCATTTTTTATCAGTTCAGGTCAGCGTGGGTTTCTTCAGAATGAATGACGGCTATGTCTAACACACTTCATTATTTGAACACATCTGCTTTAAATAAGTGAAATGTTGATGGTGAGCTTGACAAAATACACGGCCAGGGCATACTTCACCCGAATCAAAAGAGAAACCATCTGAATAGTTGTAAAATAGGCTTGATTTTCTTTATTTAAAACACGAATAAAGAAAATCAAGCCTGTTTTAGTAATATTAAGATTTTCCATTGTGACACTTTTCATGAAGAAAATCTAAAGATCATCATCAGCACAAATGATAGGCTTCATATTCTTCCCAAATGTCTTTCCTTTTAATTCTGGGGTGAAACACGACCCAGGCATGTTTTGATGAGATTCACCCAAACCACGTTCAGAAATTAAAGTGCTGAAATACTGAGCTGGACACAATACATACTCATAAAGCTCAAAATGATCTGTCACTAGAGGAGCGCTCGAAACAATCCACAGTATTGAGAATAAATTAAAATAAATACTCATTGTAATGTTGATAGCTCATTCGGAATAAAGGGCAGACAGGAAAAACAATTTCATAAAATGAACGCTTCAACAAATTTGATCATGTAAATGTAAACAAAACAAGCAAGCTTCATGCTCCGGTCTTTTCTATCGATTAACGTTAAACGGATGAATCTGTAGTGCTGGGTGATTAGAGATGTTAGATTAGATCACATGCTCCTGCTGTTCACTGCTGCGGGTTAGTTTAGAGTAGAAAGTCCAGGTTGAGTTGGGACAGCTACATATGAATCGATGTTTGAATTGAAAGTGTCGTGGTTCAGCCCTCCTGTCCAAAATCCTCTGTGAACTTCTTCACCTTCAGCAGGTCTTCTGTGTTGACGGTGGGGCGTGTGGTGGCCAACGAGCGCAGCATGTCAGACTACAAACAAACACACATGCAAACAAACCCGGTTACACAACAGCACGTGTGTGTGTGTTTGTATATATTTTTTTGTCAATAACAACAATTAGCAATAAATTTGCCATCTTATTCCTTTCATACATGAATTATGATATCCTCAGGATTTTTTTCATGTTTTTATTTCTCTTAGAGCATGAAAAACAAGATTTGAATTTTTATTATTTTTTTTTACACATTTTATAAAGATATTGTCAGATGTCCACTTGAATGCGTTTATCAGTCCCTTCCAGGATTTCGCAGGACTTTTTTCTGATATCTGCGGCTTAAAATGACTGATTTTGCGGCGGCTTTTCTCAAAATTTGCGCCATTTCTTGTGTCGTTTTTCAGTAAAAATACACCAGTCAATATTCTTCTAACATTTTTATTACTTTTCTGAGCTCAAGAACCACTGGGCTCTGTAATTTTTAAAAAGAGAACACTGATAATAACTTAAAATATAATTTCAACATTTTATTTCATATGTAATACCAAATAAAACAAACATTTATTTATTTATTTATTTTTTATTTTTTTTCTCCATTTTTTTTATAAAATGTTATATTGCAGTGTTTCCCAAATGATTTTGTGAAACTATGGGGGCATGGTTGTCAGGTACTCTAGGGGGGTCTGGGGGTATATGCTCCCCCTTTAGAAAGGTTTGTATATTTTATCAATCAATTTTGTATATTTTATAACAGGCTTTCATCTCTCATGCCAATTGCATTGCATTGTGTTTTGCCCCCCACAATAAAAATCATAGAGCTTTCATCATAAAACTAAGCATATCTACTTACCAAGACATATTATTAGGATATATAGAGTGACAAATTATATTTATATGCATTTTATGTAAGTAGTCTGTTGTACTGTTATAAAGATCTCATTGACTTACATTTTTGGTCATATAAATAACAACTGCAGCAATTTTTGCTCAGTTTTGGCCTCTGAATAAAATTTTCCCCTCCATACTCACCATATCATATTGTAAATCCTGGTGTATTAAATATATGACAAAACATGCAAATTTTTCTTTTATATTTTGTCTAAAGGTCAAAAAAAAAAAAACTTCTGTTCAAAAAAATTACTTATTTTCTGACTATTAGGCTGTTTAATTATTTCAGGCTTTACAGGGTTGATTAGTTTTTTTATAATACAACAAAAAAAAGAACCTTAAATATAATGGTGGCCTTCTTTTGAAGAATACACAAAATGTAAAATGTAAAAAGTGCAAAAGAACGTAACTATAAACAGGAGCGGGGTTGTTGCGGTGGTTGACTGGTTGTTGTGGTGTTTCCAAATAAATATTTACTATCACTTTTTATCAATTTAACACATCCGTGCTGAATAAAAGTACTAATTTAAAAAAAAAAAAAAATGTACTGACCCCAAACTTTTGAACGGTAGTGTATATTGTTACAAAAGATTTCTATTTTAAATAAATGCTGATTTTTTTTAACTTTTTATTAATCAAAGAATCCTGAAAAAGTATCACAGGTTATAAAATAATATTAAGCAGCACAACTGTTTCCAACATTGATAATAAATTAGCATATTACAATGATTTCTGAAGGATCATGTGACACTGAAGACTGGAGTAATGATACCGACCGATGACGAGGTCTAGTGCCACGAGATCTCGTGAGATTAAAATGTGACACGATTTCTCGTCGAGGTGAAAAGCTGTCTCATGATAGGATAGAATTAGGATAGAATATGCCACCCCTATGTTTACATTACGCCTCCACTGTCGTTTTTCTTTTATAGAAATAAAAAACATTTAATTCAGTTGGATAACAGTCGCTTCAATGCCATCCAGCTCATCCAACTCGAGCTGCAGAGTCGTACGTAGTAAGTGATGAAATGACTGATGAGACCATGGCAGAATATTCATTGCGCAACAGAGGCTAAGCGTCTGACAAATGTCTTATCTTGTAGGATTTACTCTCAGCACCGCCACTCCCTATTCACAGAGTACACATAATCACAAAATCGAATGCACATTCAAACGCGATTTCAATACCCCGCATTTTGAAAGTGGCTCCCTGATGCATGCAAATATCCCCCAATATGAAAGCTTTCTTAGGCTGGGCAGTGTAGTTGTGACCATCTCTCAGCTCTGTATCATGCTTAAAGAAAAATGTGGTGTCTATTTGCACTTTGAATAGTGAGAGAGTACTTTAATTATGGTTGACTCATTTTTATTTATACTGTTTTTATTTCTATGATCAATTTGTGGAAAGGAGTTCAGTTAGGAGGTCAAAAGTTGTAGAAGCTCATAAATCATGTACAGTAAGGTCTGAAGAGACCTTTTGTTGTCTTTTACTTTATATGATAATTCATGATAAAACTCAGAAAGTACAACCGAAATGACATTCATTATAGTTCAAACATTTCAAATGCACCTGCAGACTAATTTTCTAGTCGTGTATTTTGTCATTGAGGATTTCTGTAAAAATCTCATCTCGTCTTGTTCTCGTGAACTCAATCTCGTCACACCCCTACTAGACATGTGTTCAGAGACATGCTAAATGTGAAAAGAAGTAACTGATCTCACCATGCACACTATGGGCTCCAGTAGTTTGTCACTTGGTACATCCATCCAGGTCATCTCTATGGCATCAGGATCACCGGGAGAACACGGGGTCAGGAGGTCATCCACCATCACAGAACTGTTACTGCGAGATGGCCCTCGCACCTGATGAGCAAAGAGAGCAAAATACCCTAAAAAACATCAAACTCAAATGTTCTAGAAATATAATTTAAAATTTCATTTCAAAGCTACACACTTATGTATTTTAGTTAGCCATTTTCCCTCTAATGTATGTAATAACACTGCATGTTATTAATTCATTAGCTGTATCAAACCAGATACGCAATAGAAAGTTATCTCTGATTTACAAATGATTCATTCAATATATCAGTTATTTTGAACTGAAGGATAATGACACAGTCTTCTGTAGAGCTGCCTTTGAAGTTGTTTAATAAATGAACTTTGCAACATTGACAGTTATTGAACGAGTTGAATCAACACTGATTTGAACTGAGTAGAATAATAACATTATTGTCTTCTGCAGAACTGCTTATAGCGGAAACAAATCAGTTTTATAACTGATGCACTTGATGAAACCACTGATAACTTGTTACCTTTTTGAAGTGCGTGGCTGACTGCACTTTCCTGACAGGCTGCATGAGAGCATCTCGTACTATGACGCTTATATCGGCTCCAGAATATCCATCTGTTTTGCGGGCCAACTGACGCAGGTCTGCCTCCGTCAGACTGTGAGGAGTGTTACCTAGATGTAAGCGGAACATGGCCGATCTCGCAGGCTCCTCTGGGAGTGGGATGTAGATGCGCTTCTCAAACCTGCACATGGGGAGTATTTTATAACATGCAGATTAAAGAGTTTGGTTAAAAACATGATCTTTGTTTTTACATTGAAAGCATTCATCACACTGACCTCCTGCGAATAGCAGCATCAAGGACCCAGGGAATGTTAGTAGCACCGAGAACTAATATCCCATCACTGCTATTACCAACACCTGCCAAAGAGAGACGCCAGCAAACCATTAAACAATTTTAAGACATGGATGAGTTTGCAACAGATTATGAGGAAATCCTGTATATGGGTTAATGATTTTTTTTTTAATTAGGTTTAAAATGTATGCGCTAACTACTATATAAAAAAAAAAAAAAAAAAACTGTAAACACCTTTCATATTCCCTGAACAGTTTTGACCTGGTGGAATGTGAACTTATAAAACAGTCTTAACTTAAAGGATTAGTTCACTTTCAAATTAAAATTTCCTGATAATTTACTCACCCCCATGTCATCCAAGATGTTCATGTCTTTCTTTCTTCAGTCGAAAAGAAATTAAGGTTTTTGATGGAAACATTCCAGGATTTTTCTCCATATAGTGGACTTCAATGGCCTCCAGACGGTTGAAGGTCAAAATTAGTTTCATTGCAGCTTCAAATTGTTCTACAGGATCCCAGATGAGAAAAAAAGGGTCTTATCTAGAGAAACCATCACTCATTTTCTAAAAAAAAAAAATTTAATTATATACATTTTAACTATAAATGCTCATCTTGAACTAGCTCTCTTCTTCTTCTTCTTCATTAGAATTCCAGCAGTGTAGACACTGCTAAGTGTATTAATGCCCTCCACAGGTCAGAGTTTGAACTAGTTGTTATATACTTGCACTAGCTTATTGTATATGACAATTTAGTTCAAACTTTGACCTGTGGAGGGCAGTAATACACTTAGCAGTGTCTACACTGCTGGAATTCTAATGAAGAAGAAGAAGAAGAGAGCTAGTTCAAGATGAACATTTATGGTTAAAACGTATATAATTTGTAATTTTTTTTAGAAAATGAGTGATGGTTTCTCTAGATAAGACTGTTATTCCTCGTCTGGGATCGTGTAGAATGTTTTAAAGCTGCACTGAAACTGTAATTTTTGAAGTCCACTATAAGGAGAATAATCTTGGAATGTTTTCATCAAAAACCTTCATTTCTTTTAGATTGAAGAGAGAAGGACATGGACATCTTGGATGACATGGAGGTGAGTAAATTATCAGGAAAATTTAATTTGAAAGTGAACTAATCCTTCAATATTTTTCAACTAAAACCATACTGTATCTGATCAGTCACTTCTCATTAATGAGTGTGCTGTGTTTTACTATGTTATTACTACATTTACCCCATTTTGAATTAATTAAAAACATTGAGAAGCTCTTTAAAATTTAAACATTTACAAGAACTACAGCAAAACCACTGAGATGCAAAACTATATATATTTTCAAAATTCATGAGAAATTTTATTTGAATATATCATTATATGAAATTTATAAGAACATATAAATTTATAATTACCAGTATTAACGCCACTGGAATGTATTTAATTTAATTAAATTTTCATATTCTACCAACAGCCTGAATCAGCATGCTTCATCAACTGGTAGCAGTAGAGTGAAATGTGGACTTTTCTTTTTTCAAATTTAGACTATTTGGAACTTTAGCTCAACACCCACTTGGACTGTAGTTCAGCTGATATACTTTATGTCAATTTCATCTTTTGATTATATATAGTGTCTTTGTATGTGCAAAATTCAGTCCTAAAAGTGTGATATACAGTATTTTTTAAAACAAATCTAACTCAACTAAATCTAAATCAGCATAATTTCATTTCTGGGTCAAAACTGACCCAAATGTGAAAGGTGTAACACCAATTCTGGATGAACTGATCTGTATCAGCCAATAAAAGCAATTATTTTCACTATCCAACTGCATATTGTTTAAAAACAGCTGATGATCAGGGACAATTATATGCCATCAATCAAAAGAGGGCTGAAAAACTTGTCAGACTGCAACTAATACTGCATGTGAAGAAAATGTCTATAGTGTTGAATTTAGTGCTGTTAAAGTTAAAGCGAAATTAAAGCACTGACAGTTAAAAAAAGTGACGTTAAAGCAGGCTTTATTTGAATCACCTGTAGTTCAAGCCAGGATTGCCATGTCCGCAGTTTTTCTCTACACCAAACATTATTTGTACCGTGCCTCCCTTCCAATAATCACAATACTTTGTGCTTTGTTACTTCTAACCAGGAAAACGACCCAAGGGGAACCATTAGTTCTCGGGGAACCACCCTGGTAGCTAGTTCCTAGAATTAAGTTCCTGGATCTACCCGGTGTGAAAGCCCCTAATGTTTCAACTGCAGAAATATGTCAATAAACAGCTTCTGAACAATGTCACTTAACCCTGCATTTACCTCAGGTTGTTAGTCAGCTATAAAAAACATGAGTTATTAGAGATTATTAGCTTATTTGCTGTTATTTATAATATGAATGTTTGAATATACTGTATTTGTGTTTATGATAACCTTATGTGCAACTGAGTTGTATACGAACATTTGAGTTGAGTAATTATATCTGAAAACAAATAGCAGCTGAATATAATAGTTTGGGCTCTGTTGTTAATTTTAACCTATAATATTAAAGTAATATACCAAATGAAAGGGTTCCCTATATAGTTTACAGCAGTGGTCACCAACCTTTTTAAGCCCAAGATCCCTGACCTCGACCTTTTTGAAAGACAAGATCTACTTCATAGAAAAAGACAGCCCAGATTGTATTTAGTATTTTTTTCGTGGTCAATGTAGATTCTGATTTATTTAGCGTTTTTATTTATTTATTTTTTACAAGCAAATTGGCCGATTCTGATACTGGTTGCAGATATTTATTATTAATATTATTATAATAAACAAAAATATATAGCCATTTCAAATTAGAGGGAACCACTGCTTTTTAATCACAATCCAAACAAAGATGCTATGCACGTTGCATGAACAGTTGTTTTCCCTCCTGAAAAATCCAGCTAAAACCAGCCTAAAATGGTCAGGCTGGTTTTAACTGGTCTCCTAGCCTGGTCATAGCTGGTTTTAGAGGGGTTTTGACTTTTGACCAGCTTAAACCAGCTGAACACCTGCTAAGCCCGGCTGGGAGACAAGCTAAAACCAGCTACTTCCATCTTAAACCAGCTAAGACCAGTCAACCAGCTTAGGCTGGTTTTAGCTGGATTTTTCAGCAGGGTTTTTATTTGAATTAGATTTAATTTCAAGATTTAAAGCAAAAACAGTACGGTCTGACTTTATCTTTGTGAAATTATAAATGCTACACACAAAAAAAAGGCATGAAAAAAAAAAAAACAGCAGGCTGAATGAGATGCAGATTCACTCTCTGACAGCAGGTGGCGCTTATGGATCAGCAGTGATACAGCGTTTCCTTGGTTACCGCTGTAAACAAAGCTAAAATGCGCTAATAATTAGCTACTTTATTCGGAAGTAAGAGGAAAATAAAATGCCATTGCCATCGAAATCTTCCTGAAGACTGATCTCCTTTTAGAGATGAATTCCTAATCCCTCACCCCCAATTCAATATTTATATTTTATTCCTATATTTCGAGCATCGTGAACAGTGAGCTGCTCTGCCTGCTACAGAATTTTCTCCTCTTCGCGTACGTCTTCAGCGTCTCTGGCCTCTTGTTAACGGCCGTTTACAAACTCAGACGTAATGTGGGCTATTTACCTTTATCTGTCTGCCCCAGTAGTTCCAGAAAATAACAAAAAAATAAATACAAAAATACAGTACAAAGACTGGAGAAATGTAATGTATTTTTGTACTCATATTTCTGTTATTTTCGCGAGCTACTGGAACAGTGATAAAGATCGACCGGTCGATCGCGATCGACGGGTTGGCGACCACTGGTAACCTTTCGTGTTGTCTTTTCATGTTTTAGAAAAACTTTTAAAACATTTACAAGTTTTAATTGAATCACTCTAATAATGTCAAGTGGAGTAATCACGTAATAACATATTTTCTTGATCCATACAAGTTTTCAAACATATTTTGAAGGTAGAATGTATTTTTGACAAATACCATGAATACTGTGCGTGAACAAAATTATTAATATCAGGTTTTCCTGGGGTTGTGCCAGTAGACAACCTTGAAGGTGCCGAAGAACATGTTTTCAAAATACCCCATAGTTTTGTTTTTATTAATTTTTTTAACTGCCTACCATTATAAATGCGCCAATTCAGGGTACGTGGCTCCTTTAAATCTCGTGCTCTCCGCCTACAGAGCTCGCGCTTGCCTTAAACACTATAAACAAAGTTCACACAGCTAATATAACCCTCAAAATGGATCTTTACAAAGTGTTCGTCATGCAGCATGTGTAATCGCGTAAGTATGTTTTTTTTTTGGATGTTTACATTTGATTCTGAATGAGTTTGATAGTGCTCCGTGGTTAACGGCTAATGCTACACTTCAATAAAGAATGAAGTTGTGTTTATGAATTATACAGACTGCAAGTGTTTAAAAATGAAAATAACGACAGTCTTGTCTCCGTGAATATAGTGAGAAACGATGGTAACTTTAACCACATTTAACAGTATATTAGCAACATGCTAACGAAACATTTAGAAAGACAATTTACAAATATCACTAAAAATAACATGTAATCATGGATCATGTCAGTTATTATTGCTCCATCTGCCATTTTTCGCTAGTCTTGCTTGCTTACCTAGTCTGATGATTCAGCTGTGCACAGATCCAGACGTTAATACTGGCTGCCCTTGTGTAATGCTTTGAACATGAGCTGGCATATGCAAATATTGGGGGTGTACATATTAATGATCCTGACTGTTATGTAACAGTCGGTGTTATGTTGAGATTCGCCTGTTCCTCAGAGGTCATTTAAACAAATGAGATTTACACAAGAAGGAGGAAATAATGGAGTTTGAAACTCACTGTATGTCATTTCCATGTACTGAACTCTTGTTATTCAAATATGCCAAGGTAAATGGTAATTTTCTTTCCTTTTTTTTAAATCCATATTTAACAAGTTATGAAGTAAAATATGTAGCTTCCGCCAGACCGCCTTCTGTATTCAACGTACGAAGAAAGTGTAAAACTCTTGCAGTTCAAAAATCTTACGCTAAGTCCTACACATTCCCTATTCAACTTACGAAAAGAGCTTAACTTCAATTTCTTCGTAACTTCAATACGGAAGTCAGTCTGGTGAAAGTTAGATATTTTACTTCATAACTTGTTAAATATGGATTTTTTTTTTTAATGTACGCAAATGCATCGCTTCACTTCAGAAGAACTTTATTAAGCCCCCAGAGCCGTGTGGAGTATGTTTATGATGGATGGATAGATGTGGATGGAGACAATTTCTTCAGCTCATATTCGTGACCCCTGTTCACTGCCATTATAAAGCTCAGATGCATCAGGATATGTATTACTCTGATGATTATGTTCAACAGAAAGAAGACAGTCATATACACCTAGGATGGTTTGAGGGTGTGTAAAGCTTGGGCTAATTTTCATTTGAAAGTGAACTAATCCTTTAACTAATCTTGCCATTTTACTTTAAACATTGAAAACTTGTAACATCTGTATGCAATGCATTTTTAATGTTATTTTAAGTAGCTGAAGTATTTTTAAAATATATTAAATAGTAGAAAAATAGATCCAGAGACATGACGTAAGTCATGTCACAGCCCACGAATGAAATGACAACTGCTAAGCAATACAGCTGCTTGACCACTGGATCTGCTGGATCATTTTTCACAGCTCACAAACTGAGGGTTTCTCACCCTGCATCTGCACCAGGAACTCCGTCTTGATCCTCCGAGCCGCTTCACTTTCATTCTCATTTCTGGATCCACAGAGAGAATCCACCTCATCTATGAAGATGATGGACGGCTTATGCTGGCGAGCCAGATCAAACAGATTCTTCACCAGTCTGAAAGACAAAATAAATTATTCAAAGAGTCCTGCACCTCACGCAGACTGTTAGTAAAGTGAGCAAAGACTGAAACTCACTTTTCACTCTCGCCGAGCCACTTAGACATGAGATCAGAGGAAGACACAGAGAAGAAAGTGGAGTTATTGGCCTCGGTGGCGACAGCTTTGGCCAGATAAGACTTTCCTGTGCCGGGGGGTCCAAACAGAAGAATGCCCCTCCATGGAGTGCGCTTTCCTGCATCAAAATGTATTCACAGGTTGTAGTCTTTAAAAAAATTTAAATAAACAGCATCTTGAATCATTAAAATAATGAGCTTAAATATGATCACGTTAATTTTCTTTTTTTTTTTTTCTTTTACATATTAATTTGTAACACAGATTACTTACAAATCTTTCTGCCATCATTTGGTATAAGAAACAAGCACTATGTTTGGAGTTGGTGAGATTGTTCCAGTTTTTGAAAGGAAAGAAATCTCTTATGCTCATCATGCCTGCATTTATTTGAAAAATACAGTAAAAACAGTTACGTAATTTAATGTGTAATTTATGCAAATGTTATGTATTCCTGTGACGCAAAGCTGCATGTTTAGTAGCCATTACTCCAGTCTTCAGTGTCACATGATCCTTCAGAAATCATATTAATGCTGACTGGGTGCTCAATAAGCATTTCTTATTATTGTCACACTTGAAAACATCTGTGTTGCTTGATATTTTTTGGAAACCGTGGAAAAAAAGGATTTTTCAGGATTTTTTGATGAATTAAAATAATAAAAAAAAAACAGCTTGTACAGTTCTTCACTGTCATCCTTCATCCTTGCTTAATAAAAGAATTCATGTCTTTAAAAAAAAATCTTACTGACTCCAAACATTTGAATGGTAGTGTACATATGTGTGCCAACAGAAACAGAACCATTTAAGTATTTAAACCAGCGGTCTTCAACCCTGCTCCTGGGGACCCATGGTGCTCCGAAATCGCATACTTTATAGTAGGTACTACATATGGTTTGAAACTTACTTCGTGACCATTAAAAAAGTATGTATGAGTGTATGAATGAAATTCGGATGCACTATATCCACCATGTTGTCATTGTCAGTTGCATCGCTTCAGTACCATTCACAATTCCTCTCCCGTGGCCTCATGGAATAACAAAGTGTCCATCAAATGCGCATTTCAGAATCTCGCCGGAAGTAGAAGGTCATCTGAGTACTTTTTTCACCTACTGTTTTGTGAATACTATAAATTTGGACACACTACTCGACTCACATACTGTTTTTAGCCTACTATATAGTATGGAAGGGGCATATTCAAATGCAGCGCCACTGTCCAGCAGAGATTAGCTCCAATCAAACACACCTGAACCAGCTTATCAAGCTCTTCAGAATGGAAAAAGAAAAAAGAAAAAAAGAGAGAGGAGAGAGGCTGAAGACCTCTGATTTTAAGCAAAGACTATAGGATAACACAAGACGCGTCACTCGTGTTTTGAATGGGAGAAAATGCAATGCGCAATATGGCGGAATAAGTCCCACTTTCTAAATAAGAGCCAATCGCCGATTGGTAATGTCATCGCGTCACTGGAACGGCAGTTAGAAGCTCCGGTTCCTATAGAAACAGTCAGATGCGTGCCTCCGAAATGACTGTGAATGCGCATTAGCTTGATACAGCCTGAAAAATACATTTTTTTGTCATGATTCGAGCATTTAGAAACAAAATTTATAATACAGTTGTCAGATTTCATTGGTGATTTCATCGAAAGCTTGGCAAACAGCTTTGGAGAATTTGGTGTTTCCACATTCAGAGATAAAAGATAGGAGCGGCACTTGAATGCCCGAGAGGCGTTTCAAAGATGGCCGCCGAGTGAAATGACTTGTCTTAAAGGGACTTTGTTTAAAGAGAAAAAGAATTTACAAGTGTTTCTAATCATCCCCGGTCTCTCCTAAGAAAAAAAACATGTGAATGCTACATAATTGATTTCTAGGACACAGGCTGACCTGTGAACAGGTGTGGAAATTTGATGGGTAGAATGACAGCTTCCTTCAGGGCTTCTTTTGCCCCCTCCAGTCCGGCCACATCACTCCACCTCACATTGGGCTTCTCCATGACAATCGCACCTGAAAACATCAACAAACGCCTCATCATTATGGTCATTATCAAAACAGCAGGAGCTTACACAAATGAAACATACAAGACATGCATACTCACCCATCAGATGCTCCTGGAGTTTCTTTTTCTCTGGATTTTCTCCCTCACTGTCACTGTCACTTCTGCACACACACAATATCAGTGTGAGCGATGCATTATCCTTGATTAAACAACAAGATCCAGCAAATCAAATAATAAATGAAAGCATACTTGTCATTGCCTTGTGTTTCCTTCACTGGTTTCTTGCCCTGTTTGTCCTTGTTTTTCAAGTAGTCCTTGAGTTTCTCGGCTCTGTCCAGATACTGCATACACTTCCCACGTATGCTTTCCTTTGCCTTGTCACTGTGTGCTTCATCTGAGACACAAAAAGGATCACAGGTGCCTCTTGTAATCAAAGGTGCCTCCTATCTCTTGAAATCTTTCGTAAGAAATGTTGTATTTACACATTTAGAATATTGAGAAAATGTCATTACATTCTGATCCAACTTTCATTAAAAAACTTAAACCATCATTAAGTCAGCATGAAATGCCCCTCACAAGCCTTTTTGGACGAAAGATTCCATGAAAGAAGCCACAGATGAGAATCCATGAACTGCATTATTAGACCGTTTTCTAAGGCTGCGCCTGCGCGATGTATTAAGACCAATTAAAAATTAAAATATAGCATAGCGACAGTGAAATAGCAAAGGTTGTGATTCCATTAAATAAATCACTAGGCCGGTGGCGCCCTCTGCAGGCATTTGTTATAATGCATAATGCATTTTCTATTTTTATTACCACAGAAAAAATCTGATTATTCAATTAATTGTCAAAATAATAACTCGAATACCAAAATAATCGTTAGTGACAGCACTACTATGCATAGATTGTCTCTTCTTTTTCTGCGCTTTTTCCTGTTGTGGTGGTTAGCAAACAGTGTTGCATTACCACACGTGCTCCCTTCTGGATTGGAGTGTGGATCACCTGTGACTGACTGTATTTGCCGTCTGACTGTGATGGTTCGGGAGGAATACATGTACTGTTACACCCCTACTGTGTGGTAATATTAGCTATAGTAACAGGACAGTTTTGAGTGTCATTGTTTGTCTGGAGCTGGTGTGCTGCTGCTGCTTTGATTTCATTTTGAATAACATTCAGCAGATGTAGTTCACCAATAAGACTGACTCACATTTGATGGCGTGCAGGAAATACTCCACAGCATGCTGGTAGAGTCTCAGTGCCTCCTCATAGTTCTTGGCCTTGTCCTCCTCTGTGGCTTTAGTCACCAGCTCAATCGCTTTCTGAGCAAGAAAAGAAATGTAGAGTTACTGAAGGCTCTGTGTAATGACAGAGCAGAATATTATTTATAAACGGTAATTACAGGCCAACTCAACCAGAGATCCATTAAAGAAAAACAAGTCAAATATTTACTAATAAAATCTATTCTTTCTTGAAGGGTGTTTAAAATGACATTTTCCAGTTAAAGGAGACCAATTATGCAGTTTTTCATTAAATGTAATATAATGCTGCCTTCACGTGCTATACGAAATGTGATCATTTCCACTTCTGAAGTCGTGATTACGAGCTCATTGCATTCAGGTTTAGAAATGGGAGGGCATTCATGTGCAGTTTTTCCCTAGGAAACTCATATTTACGATAATTCCAAGAGCATGTGAAGGTAGCATAAGTCTCTGGTGTCTCCAGAATGTGTCTGTGAAGTTTCAGCTCAAAATACCCCACAGATCATTTATTATAGCTTGTCAAATTCGCTCTTATTTGGGTGTGAGCAAAAATACATCTTTTGTGTGTGTCCCTTTAAATGCAAATGAGCTGCTGCTCCCGGCCCCCTTTCCAGAAGAGGGCGGAGCTTTAACAGCTCATGCTTCGGTTGATCAACAACAACAAAGCTGGAGAATCTCACGCAGCCAAAATGAGGATTTGTCAGTAACGGTGTTCAGCCTTACATTGTTCAATGTATGGAGAGACTCAGGAAGAAGTTAAAACTTTTAGAATGAAACTGGGTGTTTCTGAATGGTTAGTGGATAAATTTATGTAGTTGCTGTGGAGTTGATTCAACTCATCCACTAGCATGTGCCGTCATGTTAATCTTTTGTGCATTGATTTGACCCTCGTTTGTGAAGCAGTCTGGTGTAAAATGATTTGCGCAAATATATAACACTTTATCGACTTTCTTCTGCACATTTTCTTCATAAATTAAATTGAACCATGGGGTCCTCAGTAACTCTTATGTTCATTGGCACATCCAATAACAGAACAATTGTAATGTTTTTTTTGCGCAAACATTGTACATCTCCAGCTGCTAAAGCGAGGAAACAGTAATGCTGTGGTTCACTCAGGGCGGTGTCTATGCTAATAGGGCAGATCGTCACCAGTCATGGGCAGGGCTTCACCATACTCTTACGAAAGAGTAGGGGGAAATCTGGAACCACACATTCGGAGAGACTGTGTATGGGGATTATAATAAAGGAGTGGGTGTTTTTTTTTAACATTATAGGCTGGTTGACACATTGTGGACACCTTATACAAGTGAATGCAGGTCCCCTTTAATATTTAAAGCAAGAGTAGAGTTTTAAAAAAAGACTTTCGGTCTTTGCAGTATTAATTTGACTGTAAAGAAAGCTTATAAGTATATTAAAAGAAAACTGGTGTGCCAAAGTTTCAAAACATGTGTTGGACCAATGACAGTATTTTGAGTATTTCAAGCCCTCGGGATCAGTGCTTATGGTTTCATAAAAAAGGCCCAGTTCTGCACTGGATTTATAGAGCGTTTGAAACTGAAAGATGGAGCGGTCACAGCGATAATGATCCCGGTCATAAGTCGCAGCAGGTGGTGAGTAAAACTGCTTCAAATGTCTGTTTTTTTGGCAATATGCGCCTAAGTGCATATAATGTAAACAACATGAATGTAGTGAATTCGTAAATTCATCATTCACTATACGCTATATTCATTATAGTGGTTCATAAGTTATCCATGGATAATGTGATGGTGTGCTGTGTGTTTAAATACATCTGTTTAGCTGACCATTGATAGCTTGCAGATGATCTCTACTCAAAAGCTGCGCATGCTCGTCACTCGTTAGCTCTGCTCACACGGCACGCCTCCAGGTGCTCGGCTGTTTTCGGAAAGACTCAGTACAGCGTATGTATCTTTTATAAATATGATAAAACTAAAGACTTTTTGGAGATATGAAGGATGCACTCATACTCTATAGGTACTCAAGATTAACATGAGATTGGCAGAAACTGTGTGTGATCCCCCCTCCCCCCCTTTAAATCCCAAAGATATGAGGCTCTTTGTGAGGCTACATGTTAAAGTTTGTCAATTTTACACATTTTTATTGGCTAAAGACCAGATAGTATTTGTGCTGTTATTTTCCAACAAAACAAAGGCCTACAGTCCAAATTCTGTTGAAATTGGAAATATATCTTCAATTTTTACAAAAACAATGATGTAAAAGATCTTGAATTTTTAGTCCAAAAATACACTTTTTTAAAACTACAATATGCACATTTTTCGCCCCTAGAGGTCAACTCATTCAAAACAAATGTGTAGCTTGATGGCGCCTTGATTTCACGGAATCATGGGAGGTGTTGTCTTCACGTCTACAGCCGGTTGAAAAGAATCAGGACGGGACGGGCAGAAATCATGTTCATGGATAAGATTACTAACATTACTGTAGTATGAAGCAGAGAAGGGCGAGTGCTGCAGGAGATGAACAAGGCCACTGGAGCGATATAAGAGCTAATAAGAGACGAGTGCAACACGCCTCGAGAGCAGCAGGACTTTTATTATGCCTTGCGCTTCTTCCAGTCATTCGTATGTGGGGTAACGCAGCACTGTTTATCATATTAGATACATTTGTGTGTTGAAAGTTGTTATAATGCTACTATGTGAGTTCGCTCAGTGGCTGCTGTGAGACACTTGTTGCACAATGCAGTAAACTAGATCGATATCAGGCATGTTAAAACATAGTACTCGAGGTAAATCAAGAATATGAGATTTAAACAATAAGACTTACTGTGTTGAGCTATATAACATGATTAGTTTTCTGTCCATGAATGTATCCAAACAGTCGCTCATCTGTCTAATATAAAACATAATATATTTAAGCGGTTTTTGTGTTTCCATGGTTTCTACAAAATAAAACCGGAAACCGAGGGTAACGCAGGTATGATGTCTTTGATAAGCGACACACGGACATGTCCTGAGTCCTGGTTACAATTGCTTATTTCTCTGGATTTAAAGGCCCACATAAGAGTCTTGGAAGACGCAACATTATTCAATGTGTTGACGGAATTTTCAACTGAAACAGGAAGACAAGGGCAATATATTGAACAGCTCCGCCCCTTTTTTTTTAATTGCCAATAGCGTTTTGTTTATGTTACAGCTCAGCCAGAGCTGTTAAGACTCTGTAAAACCTCAGTTTCCTTCTAATCTCTAACCATCTCTCCTCATAATGTCCTTTATATAGCTTATATACAGCATTCTGTGCAGAATTCAAATGGGTTTGATATCTTTTGTGGTCTGTGCCGTCTCGTGCATATGATCCGCTCTGTGCTCTCGTGTCTCTGGGCCGGAGCAGACTGTGCTGCCCGCGTTGCAGCGGTTCATGTGACACTAACGCGAAAGCAGACTTCATTTGCATCAAAGGAAAGCATATTTACACTGTCTGAATCATTATGTGCCATTCACCTTGTAGAAACTAGTAAATGTGTGAACAAATGACAGATTTCGCGTGTAGAAGGAGGCGGGACTTCAGATTCTAGAGTGCATTTGATTGGACAGAAGATTTGATGAGAAGCTGTAGTGCGATGTGATGTCATGAAAATCCGTGACCCATTTTAGTGGAAGTGAGAGACTAAGTTTTGAATGCTTATATCTCCTAAATGTGAATTTTGTCATTTTTTTGGAACACACCAGCTTATTCATAACATTAAGGCTAACATATTCATACTAAAAGCTAAAAAACTTCTCTGAAGCATTTGGTATAATGTAGGCACACCAATCAACAAAATATATAACATTGTTCTAGTGGTTTTTGGATATTTGAATGCAAAAATTGTACATATTGTGCCTTTCAGAATAAGTAACACGTGGCTCTTTTGTTAAATTTCAAAAATGACTTTTTATCCTGTGGGTCAATTTTTGGGGTCTAATATACAATTGTATAATTATGCAATTGTTTTGGTTAAACATTGTTTATCAGATGTTCCTCTTCAGAATCAAACATAATTGTGTTTTGGACACAAAAATGGTCAAATTAATGAACAGACCCATGTCTAAATAAGTAAAGTCTATTCTAATTCAGAAACATTAAGGATATTCAGGTATTTTCAGTACATTTGGGAGTAATACTCACACAGCTTTTTGTCTTAGTCCTCAAACTAATAGCAAATTTTGCAAAATTCAACATTTTTGAAAAGGAATTCTGTGTACATATTGAGTAAAACAAGAATTTCAGCAATTATGTGTACATCTAACTTAAATTGTTTACCCTTTATACAGTATTTGGCCATTTACAAATAGACAAAAGAGTGTGTCAAAATTATACAACAGCTTTGTAGATTGTATTAAAAAATATTTTCCCTTCATTTTTTCTCGGAGTGAATATTGTATAAATGCTTAATTTCAGCAATTACATATACTGTGTACATTTGATTTACTGTCATTAAACTGTAGACCGACAGATCGATAGGCCTGCTGGGAATATATCTACATCAGCCGTTCAAAAAAACAATTCATTAATGCACTTACAAATACATTTCGCTTGACAGTGCTGCAAAATGCATCTTATATTCAATATCATGTTATAAATTAATCTAAACTGAAGTGAGGTTTTGTTTATATGGTTGCTTGTGTCCCTTTAACATATTCTCCGCCGATTTCTGGCATCAATTTTACAACTGTTCAAAGCTTCTGACGTGTGTGAATTATGAACTAACAGTAATTACCGTTTATTTGTTCAGTTAATAATATGGTTAAATAATAATGATGCTGAGCTAATGCTAATATAAACTCACCTGCAGTGTTGACGTTGTCATTTCATCTCACGCGCCCGCGGTTTCACTGCAGCTCCCTATTACTACCACTAATAATATATTCAAATTGCTCGTTAAATAACGACAACAGTAAAATAGTTAATTTAATAAAGGTTCATATAATGTGATATAAGCAAGCATAGAAACGGATGTTGCTACCCCCCAGTGTTCACTACTTTTCTGTCCGCCGGAAACAAGCTGAACACATTAGTTCCACATTTGAGTAATATAGTATAATAATAGAACACTCGTTTAATTAATATGTTTTATTTATATAGGACATTTACATACAGACATAATGCATAGCTTCTGGTTACAGGCTTTGAGTTATCATACACGTACAAACAAAATAGCATTTTTGCATTTGATTGTGTACTGCAAGCTGCCACAAGTGAACTTTGGTTTAAACATTTCCTCATCAAAATAAGCGATTAACTCAAAACACTGAACAAAAAAAAAAAGAAAAAAAAGAAACGAGGCATGTTTCTATGGGTTTATAAAGTACATTCATAGTCTGAAGCATTGGTCATGTCAAATATCAGGCTGATGACCAGTCCAAACAGATCACTTACACAAGTGCAATTTATTAACCTGGCCAAGTGTTTTTTAACACAGTTTCATAGTTAAGACAAATGCACACTGCAATGGGTCTCAGTAAGAGGTCTGATATCGCAACATTACTGAACATAATGTGGCATGACGGATCACCAACCTCAGAGAGGGAAAGAATAATCAATAATTACAGCCATCACATTTTAATAGACACTTTTAGAAGAAACCAAGAAGGTCTCCATGTGAATAAAAACTCATTTTCAAATATATTTATTGTATTAGTACGTACAATAGACTATAAAAGTTTAAGGGCACTTAAACGCTAAAATATTGCTTCTGTTAACCTCGTGCAATGGTTATGAGGGATTTATACAATCTTATCCGTTATAACTTCCACACATTGTCATATATTGTCATTTTTTTCCTACAAATCATACTGCTTCCATTGTGCATGCTAATACTGAATCTTTTAAAGGATTAGTTCACTTTCAAACAAAATTGTCCTGATAATTTACTCACCCCCATGTCATCCAAGATGTCTTTCTTTCTTCAGTTGAAAAGAAATTAAGGTTTTTGATGAAAACATTCCAGGATTATTCTCCATATAGTGGACTTCAGTGGCCTCCAAAATTATAGTTTTAGTGCAGCTTCAAAGGGCATTAAACGATACCAGACGAGGAATAAGGGTCTTATCTAACGAAAAAAAAAAAAAAAAATTATATACTTTTTATCCATAGTGTATTACTGCACTCCACAGGTCAAAGTTTGAACTAATTGTTATATACTTGCACTAGCATATTGTATATGACAATTTAGTTCAAACTTTAACCTGTTGAGGGCAGTAATACACTTAGCAGTGTCTACACTGCCGGAATTCTAATAGAGACGAAGAAGAGAGCTAGTTCAAGATGAGCATTTATGGTTAAAACGTATATAATTTACTTTTTTTTTTTTGTTGTTGTTGAAAATGACTGATCGTTTCGCTAGATAAGACCCTTATTCCTCGTCTGGTATCGTTTAAAGCCCTTTGAAGCTGCATTGAAACTGTAATTTTGACCTTCAACTGTCTGGAGGCCATTGAAGTCCACTATAAGGAGAATAATCATGGAATGTTTTCATCAAAAACCTTAAATTTTTTTGACTGAAGAAAGAAGGACATGATCATCTTGAATGATATGGTGGTGAGTAAATGATCAGGAAAATTTAATTTAAAAGTGGACTAATCCTTTAAGGGAATGTTTTCAGTACTGCCTCAATCTACCAAACTCTTAAACTGTGGTGTCTGTGATTGAAGTCTGATGGCTGAAAAGATCGGTTACTGTAGAAGATAATGTGCTCAAACTCGGTTTGCATTACGTGCATTATATAAAGAGCTAATATGTTAATAAAGAATATACTGATGCTATAATTGATATTACTGATAGACAAAGCGAATTTGCCAAAGCAAACCACACTTCAGTGCTAATAACATGGTCCCCACACCTTCTGACCAATGAATTTCCACCACTTTTTCAGTCTCACGTGATAACTGGACGATTAAAAATAGTTTTATAAAAGATTGTACTCACAAAAGGCTAAGTTGTTTAAGAGCTAATTATATCTAGAAAATGTATTTTACTACAGAAATCATTTCTTTGTTTTCATTAATTTTCTTCACATTTCCAATCACGGAAATCAGAAAATTCCCTGATATCTGCAGGTTTCTAGTGAGATGGGAATCCTGTAATAAAGACTAATCACTTATCTAATGCGGATCAAGAAGAGAAAAAGAAAAATTAATAATCAAGGCCTGGAGCTGGTTTGGTCATAAATGAGAAAAGAAAACATTTTTCATGACATGTAAAGAACAGATATAAAACATTCCTACATTTTATATTGATTCAACTCAATTAATCCTATTAGAGGAGAAGTTAAGCTTTAGGGAGGTTACTTTTGGTCAGTCATGAGGGAATGCGTTTAAAGCTTCATTTTCTCCATATTTGCATGAACATATTCAAATGACATTCATTAAGATTATTATAACACGTAGATGTAACAGTCTTTGCCATGCAATACATATAAACATAAATACAGGAGAGTTACGTGAAAAACAAACATAGATAATAAAAGAATAATGTTCATTTTGGTAATTTTGCAAAGCTTTATGGTGACATTAAGCCTGAAAAAATAGCTGTAAAAGCTCTAGATGAGAAGGCACGACTGGTGTTCCTGATCAGAGGAAAATAAGATTGTGTTCTGCTTTAGAAAGCCACACGCACACACGCACGCACACACGCACACACGCACACACGCACACACGCACACACGCACACACACACACACACACACACACACACACACACACACACACACACACACACACACACACACACACACACACACACAGCTAGAAGTAGAACTATGAAAACACTGCTTGAATAAAATAGTAGCTGTCAATAAACCAATGAAATAAATGGACCTCAATCATTTCACGTTGATTTTATGTGAGCAGTCCCAAACGAGCCAGTTTTGCTGAGAGAAACGAATGAAGCACAAAGACCACAGGCTTCGGCCCCGAGTGAAGCTCAAACACCTACAAAAGAGAAAAGGGGAAAAAAGTGTTTATTTGGTTTTAGTTTCAGTTCTACAAAACATTTCAAACTAGAGTTTAAGCACAACAGTTCACACAAACACACTGTTTTAAAGGTTAGTAGTAGGGCTTGACATTAACACCCGCCAAATGCGGGTAGATTTCAGCTGTGGCGGGTAAGACAGCCACTCCTACTAGCCACTTTGGCGGGTTGAATATAATTTCAGCTTACAGCCAAATGAAAAGTAGCCAAGCTCGTCGTATGACAAAATTACAATTCAATCACAATTCTTTATCGATTAACTTGCCGTTAGTGAAGGCAGGATTGCGCTGAATGACACAACAGAAGCGCTCTGTCGATCGCGCCCGTGATCAGATCTCCTTGTGCCTGAATAATCAAATACACGCACACATAGATATCAAAACGTCCATTGTGTGGAGTATCTCGCTTGAACACAGTCGGTTATGGCTTAAGAGGACGTAAACAGGTGGGTAAAAACTGAATGTGTGTCAGTATATTAGATCCATGCATTCAGCAGCCCCCAAAAAAATACCCGTCGGTCATTAATGTTAATCAAACAACAAAAGATGGTAAATAAATGTATACATGTTAAATAAACCTATGTATCTGAACATTTGTAATTTGCTTCGTTGTTCTTTTTATATAGCCTAACAAAAATAACTGTACATGCCAGCTGATATACAATGTAGTCTTGATTTGAGTGGTCAATCTGCATTTGTAAGCTTGAAAGGGTTGCAAATCAAGAAAATGACTCAAAATCAAGTAATTTAAGCATGCCAAAGTCAACTTTAATCGTATAAATTTCCCAACAGCAAATTGTGGCCAGTGAAAATGCTGAGTGGCTTTGGAAAACCACTAGCCATAGAGGCTGGTGAGCAAAAAAGTTTAATGTCAAGCCCTGGTTAGTAAGCTACACATTATAGAAATAAATGATAAAAACAAAAAGGGCCTTAAAGGGGGCCTATATTGCCGCTTTCACAAGATGTAATCTAAGTCTCTGGTGTCTCCAGAATGTGTCTGTGAAGTTTCAGCTCAAAATACCCCACAGATCATTTATTATAGCTTGTCAAATTTGCCCCTATTTGGGTGTGAGCACAAACACCTTTTTTGTGTGTCCCTTTAAATGCAAATGAGCTGCTGCTCCCGCCCCCTTTCCAGAAGAGGGCGGAGCTTTAACAGCTCAACAACAACAAAGCTGGAGAATCTCACGCAGCCAAAATGAGGATTATCAGTAACGGTGTTCAGCCTTACATTGTTCAAACCGGAGTCGACACTGATGGAGAGACTCAGGAAGAAGTTACAACTTTTACAATGAAACTGGACGTTTCTGAATGGTTAGTGGATAAATTGATGTAGTTGCTGTGGAGTTGATTCAACTCATCCACTAGCATGTGCCGTCATGTTCATCTTTTGTGCAAATCCAGCGTTGAATTGATCCTCATTTGTGAAGCAGTCCGGCGTAAAATGACGACATGATAACACCACTCTACTACAACAACTCTTCCTCTTCTCTAAAGCAGCACAACATAACCTCGCCCCCTTTGTTGCTTGTTCTCGGGGGCGGGGTCTATGTAAATTTCAGGGTTAGCGATGTCACTAATGCTGGAAGAAGCTTGCTGTAATCCCTACCAGCTGTTTGTTTTAGTCATTAAACAGATAATTCTTTAAAGAAAAGACACTATATTGAAAATACACTAAGTTTTGGGACACCTGCACAAACTTTAATGACATCCCATTCTTAATCCGTAGGGTTATGGAGTTTGTCCATCCTTTGCAGCGACAATAGCCTCAACTCTTGAAGGCTTTCCACAAGGTTTAAGAGTGTGTTTATGTGAATTTGTGACCATTCTTCTAGAAGCGCATTTGTGAGGTCAGGCAGTGATGTTGGACGAGGAGGCCTGGCTCACAGTCTCCGCTCTAATTCATCCCACAGTGAGGTCAGGACTCCAGGCCAGTCAAGTTCCTCCACACCAAACTCGCTCATCCATGTCTTTATGGACCTTTCTTTGTGCACTGGTGTGCAGTCAGGTTGGAACAAGAAGGGGTCATCCCCAAACTGTTCCCACAAAGTTGGGAGCATGAAATTGTCCAAAATGTCTTGGTATGCTGAAGCTTCTCCCAATACTTTTGGCAATATAGCTTTGAGCATTGTAACTTTGTAGATGTTGTTTATGCTCAAACAGCAACATTACACACTAACTTAAGTTTTAAAAAAAGTGAAATCATGATCAACCACCCCTTTAAGATATATGCTTCAGATTAATAAACTCTTGAGCTGCAAATTATATCTTCACATTGATTTGAAATTGTCCTATGGCATCCTATGACATGAGAATCATCTAATTTGAAATGTTGATTATAAGTCCATACAAACAAAAGTATTTGGACACCTGACCATCACACCAACAGGGACTGTAAAGGGTTAGTTCACCCAAAAATGGAAATTCTGTCATTTATTACTCCCCCTCATGTCGTTCTACACCCATAAGACTTTTGTTCATCTTCAGAACACAAAGTCACGTGATTTCAGCATTTTGACACATGATCCGAACCACTGATTCAAAACAAAAGAAATCGCCCATCATTAGATATGTATAAAGCAAATATTATAAAGCGACTAGAATATTTAGTTTTTTGGCACACAAAAAGTAAAGACTTTTCAACAATATCTATATGGGCTGATTTCAAAATGCTGCTTCAGAGCTTTACAAATCGAATCAGTGAATCAGAATGCCAAAGTCACGTGATTTCAGCAGTTTAGCTGTTTGATAGGAGATCTGAATCACTAAAAGATTCATAAAGCTCAGAAGCTTCATAAAGCAGTGTTTTGAAATCGGCCCATATAGATGATTATATCATTATATATGAAAAGTCGTTATTTTGGTTTTTTTTTGGTGCACAAAAAGTATTCTTATCGCTTTATAATTTTAAGATAGAAGCACTGAACCCACATGAACTGTTTCAAATATGTTTTGAGTACCTTTATGGACATTGAGAGTTTAAATGGCTTTGCTCTCAATAGACGCCTCACTGAGCCATCGGATTTCATCAACAATATCTTAATTTGTGTTCCGAAGATGAACGAAGGTCTTACAGGTGTACATGAGGGTAAGTAATAAATGACATCATTTTCATTTTTGGTGAACTAACCCTTTATTGACATTGCATTCAAAATAATTTGACATTATTTATATGGATTTTTTACCCTCTTTGCAGCTTATAAAAGCTTCCACTCTTCTGGGAAAGCTTGTTTCTATGTGAATTTTTGCCCTTTTATCTAGTAGAGCATTTGTGAGGTCAGGCACTGATGTTTGATGAAAAGGCCTGGCTTGCAATCTTCATTCCAGTGCATCCCAAAGATGTTTTAATGGGATTGAGGTCAGGGCTCTGTGCTGTCCAGTCAGGTTCTTTCACACCAAACTCATCCAACCATGTCTTTATGGACATTGCTTTGTGCACACAAAATGTCTTGGTATGCTGAAACATTAAAATGTTCTCTTTACTGGAAGAAAGGGTCCTAACCCAACCCCTGAAAACAGCCCTATATCATTATCCCTCCTTTACAGTTGGCACAGTGCAGTCAGGCTGGTAACGTTTTTCTGGCATCCGTCAAACCAAGGCATGCCCATCAGACTGCCAAATAGAGAAGCATGATTCGTCATTCATTCAAACACGTTTCCACTGCTCCAGAGTCCAGTGACACTTGGTATTGAACTTGATGATGTGAAACCCACTCTGTGAAGCTCCCGCCACACAGTTTCTGTGCTGATATTATGGATCTCTTCAGCTGTGGAATCAGCAGAGTTTTGGTGACTTTTGCGCACCATGTGCCTCAGCACTCAGTGACCCGTTCGCTCTGTGACTTTATATGGTCTTCCGCTTTGTGGCCGAGTTGCTGCTGTTCCTAAATGCTTCCACTTTCCTATAATACCACTTACATTTGACCGTGGAATATCTAGCAGGGATGAAATTTCATGAACTGACTTATTGCAAAAGTGGCACCCCATCCCAGCACCACAGGCAATGGGTTTGGTTGAAACCACTGAATCAGATCATTAAGAGGTGTGGCCCAATACTTTTGACCATATAGTGTAAATAATGATCACATGATAGAGGACAGTATAAATATTAACCATGGCAAATTTGAAGTCTCTAACTCAATCCCTCAAGCGCCACCAACTGTCCAAAGTAGTTCCCATGTTTATGCTAATAATTTGGGGCTAGAAACAATTTTTTCCCCCTGTGATTTCCTCTGAATTTTGTTTTTTCCAATTACCTACTTTTTCGAATTTATCCTAGATTGATATCCGGTTCATCCATTTTTCCACCAAAATTGGCTCAAATCAACTCCAGAGCATGCTGCCAAAAAGCTATCAAAAGCTTTTTGATAAAACAAACCGTTCTCAAATAACGCACAAATTAATTTCACAAAGAGCATGTCAAAATGGATAAGAGGCTATTGCTGCATTCCAATTCGCCTACTTATACTACGCCCTAAAAGCATGTACTCTTTATGTGAACAAAAAGTACTTACTTTTGAGTGTGTAGTAAAAGAGTAGACAAGCTTTGGGACATACTAACACGTCATACAATCGCGTCTTTTCTCTCTGTCGCATCCTGTAACACTCCTGTCGCAGTGTTATTTTGTTTTTTTGGCACACCAAAAATATTCTCGTCACTTTAAAATATTAATATTGAACCACTGTACTAACATGAACAGATTTAAATAGTTTTTAGTACATTAATGGATCTTGAGAGAGGAAATGTCATTGCTCCCTATGAAGGCATCACAGAGCCATTGGATTTCAACTAAAATATCTTAATTTGTGTTCTGAAGATGAACGAAGGTCTTAAGGGTGTGGAACGACATGAGGGTGAGTAATAAATGACAGAATTTTCATTTTTGGGTGAACCAACCCTTTAATTATTAATAATGGCTCTTATTATGAATATGTTGAAAACAGTTTTTGCTGCTTAATTTTCATAAACCATTATCTATTTTTTACAGGAGTCTTTGATTAATAGAAAGTTCAAAAGAACAGCATTTATTTGAAATAGAAATCTTCTGTAACATTATAAATGTCTTTACTGTCATTTTTGTCCATTTTAATGCACCCTTGCTGAATAAAAGTATTATTTTTTAAATCTTGTTTACTCCAAACTTTTGAATGGCAGTGTATCATGGTTTCCATACAAATATTAAACAGCACAACTGTTTTCAACACTGACAATCTTCTTGAGCAGCAAATCAGCATATTAAAATGATTTCTGAAGGATCATGTGACACTGAAGACTGGAGTAATGATGCTGAAAATTCAGCTTTGATCACTGGATATAAATTAGTTTACTATATTTTCAAATAGAAAACAGTTTTATACAGATTAAACAATATTACAGTGTTCACTGTATTTGTGATCAAATAAATGCAGCCTTGGTGGGCATAAGTGAAAACTTTAACAATAGTAGTGTGTGTGTGTGTATGAATGTGCATACATCGTAAAAGACTTTCATTCATAATGACATTAAGGCCTTCAGAATTGTATGCCCATTTGACGACATCATCACAGGTAAATATTATTATGTCATACCATTTCGCCCTCTGGAGCACCAAAATCCAGGTAAAGGTTCCTGACTCCATCATCTGCAGACATCTTGAGCCGCTCATAGGGGAAGTGAAACAGCACAGGTTCGCCAGATTCCCGTGTCACAGTGAAACCTCTGTCATAATGCAGAATCAGACGAACATCCTGTCTGTTCAACACACAGCCTGAGGAGTGCAGACAAACATACACACAGATGGGTGAATTAATGTGACTTTATATTTTATGTGCTGGCTGGAACTCAGGAAGGAAAACACTGAACATTTCCAACATTTCCTCCAGCCAGCTATTGTTCCACACCACACAGAGGAAAATAAGATCTCTCAATCCAGCTTTCCACTCAGGTGTCCCTTTGCTAAGCTCATGGTTACTCAGACAGTGTAACAAGTGTTGAAATTGGACTTTTCAATGAACAAAAAGTCAGAATATATTCTGTTTCTTGTAAGATTAATATTCATTCAGTGTGTACAACATTAAAAGTACATTTTAATTAATTAATCCTTAAAAGCATTCTGACTTTTAATTAATTCATTAATTAATTGTTAAATGACAAAGTATTGTGATTAAAAACTGCATTTCATTGTAATTAGTATGATATGGTACTGTGAAATATGTAGCATCAGAACCACAATCAAAACTAAATAAATAAACATTAACCTATTAACATTTCACCCAAGACGGTTGTTGATTGGATGTTAAGATGTGGGTCTGAGGCAAATGAACACAGGCTTGCAGGGGGCGGGGTTTAAGTGAACTAACTGATTGGAGAAGTCCTGCATGTGTCACCAGAAGACAGTTATGAGGTTGAAATAAAAAAAGGAAACTTATATTAATCGTTAACCATTAGATCTATAACATGCATTTAGAAAATCGATAGGGTGAATTTTCATTTCATACTGACTTTAAAATTATGAATTCTATGGACTTGCATAATGAAAAAAAAAAACAATACAAATTTGTCTAATGATAATACAGGAATGACCATGTTTGCTAAGGTAGGACTGGCCAGTAAGGTTTTTAAGGCGGGTCTTAGTGAAGGGTAGATTCCTGTCTTCTTTGTATATTCACAAACACACACCTATGGAAACCTCTTTGATGAGCTCAGCAGCCGAATGTCCGCCCTGCACCAGAGCACGTGTCCATGTGGACAGATCCCAGTGTGTCTCCACGCGAAACACATGAGACTCGATCCCTCGACCTGTGCCTGTACGTGTAGCGAACACCAAATCTCCACCCAGAGCCGGAGAACTGCGGACGCTGCCCGAGTGAACAAGCCTATAGACACAACCAAATACAAAACAGGCAAGGTAGAACAGGTTGAGTTTATTCAAAAAAGATATTTTTTTAAGATGTTAAGCAGCCTGTTTAAATGGAAGGGTCACAGAGAGGGTGGAAACTCTACATTATGAATGATTAAAACTTTGCTCAAGCTGGAGTTTTACCTTGTGGCGAGTAGTGGGTGTGTTAAGAGAGGAGAGGTCCAGCTCTCGTACGTCCACGGCACCGACTGGAACAGCAAGATGTCTTTCTCTGTGAGCGCCATGACGACTCGTCTGTACTGATGCCGCCCACCATCCAGATCAAGCTAAACACAAACAACAATCAGCCACTGAGTTCATAATCCACACATGGAAAGGAACAAAAACATCTAAAAACAACTAATGCTGGAAACTATACAGGCTTGGAACTGTCTCGCTTGGAACATTACTATAGGCAAATATATCATCGCACAGCTTTCTACAAAAATTTGGATATACAAGTACAGTGTATCCAGCTTTACCTGCATACACACCAGTGTTTCCCATTCATTAGATACACTCAGGTGACTCAACACAGTCTAATATTTTTTTAAACTTCTCATAATAACATTAAAAGGTCTCTAATGTAGTGTTTTGCATCATTGCTCTGGCAAAATATGTCAAACAAACTAAAATTGAAAATGTGATATGGATTAGTGCCCTTATCGCAAAAGGCTGCAATTTAATTAAAGGTGGCATAGTTGAATAACAAGAGTTCAGTACTCACATACAGTGAGTCTCAAACTCCATTGTTTCCTCCTTCTTGTGTAAATCTCATTTGTTTAAAAGACCTCCGAAAAATAGGCGAATCTCAACATAACACCGAGTGTTACATAACAGTCGGGATCATTAATATGTACGCCCCCAATATTTGCATATGCCAGCCCATGTTCAAGGCATCAGACAAGAGCAGCCAGTATTAACGTCTGGATGTGCACAGCTGAATCATCCGACTAGGTAAGCAAGAAAGAACAATAGCAAAAAATGGCAGATGAAACAATAATAACTGACATGATCCATGATATCATGATATTTTTAGTGATATTTGTAAATTGTCTTTCTAAATGTTTTGTTAGCATGTTGCTGATGTACTGTTAAATGTGGTTAAAGTTACCATCGTTTCTTACTGCATTAACGGAGACAAGATCATAATAATTATAATAATTATAATGCATAAACACAACTTCATTCTTTATAAATCTCTCCAACAGTGTGTAATGTTAGCTTTAGCCCGTTAGCCACGGAGCACTATCAAACTCATTCAGAATCAAATGTAAACATCCAAATAAATACTACACTCACATGATCCGACACATGCATGCAGCATGCATGATGAACATCTTGTAAAGATCCATTTGAGGGTTATATTAGCTGTGTGAACTTTGTAAATACACTGTTTTATAGTCGAGAGCTTGGGGGGCAGGGAGCGCGTGATTTAAAGGGGCCGCACGTTAAATCGGTGCATAGTTAATCATGCCCCAAAATAGGCAGTTAAAAAAAATTAATTAAAAAAAAATATATGGGGTATTTTGAGCTGAAACTTCACAGACACATTCAGGGGACACCTTAGACATATTACATCTTGTAAAAACTGGTTCTAGGGCACCTTTAAAAGGGGACTTATAATGCATCTTTCACAAGATTTAATATAAGTCTGTGGTGTCCCAGAATGTGTCTGAAGTTTCAGGTCAAAATAACCCACAGATCATTTATTATAGCTTGTCAAATTTGCCCCTATTTGGGTGCAAGTCCCTTTAAATTAAAATGAGCTGCTGCTCCCGGCCCACTTTCCAGAAAAGGGCGGAGCTTTAACAGCTCACGCTTCAGGTGCTCAACAACAACAAAGCTGGAGAATCTCACGCAGCCAGAATGAGAGTTGATTCAACTCATTCACAAGCATGTGCCGTCATGTTCATCTTTTGTGCAAATCGAGCGTTGTATTGACCCTCGTTTGTGAAGCAGTCCGGCGTAAAATGACGGCATGACAACAACACTCTACTACAACAACTCTTCCTCTTCTCTAAAGCAGCCCAACATGGCCTCACCCCCTTTGTTGTGTTATCTCGGAGGCGGGGTTTATGTACATTTTAGGGTTAGTGATGTCACCAACTAGGGAAGAAGCTCAATGTAGTCCCTACCAGCTGTTTGTTGTAGTCCTTAAAAGGTCCAGTGTGTAATATTTAGGAGGATTTATTGACAGAAATGCAATATAATATACATAACTATGTTTTCAGCGGTGTATAAAGACCCTACATAATGAACCGTTATGATTTTATTTTAAGATAGAATGAGCCATTTATATCTACATACAATGCGGGTCACCTTACATGTTAGAGTCGCCATTTTTCGCCGGCATGTTTCTACAGTAGCCCTAAATCAAGGGTAGGCAAGTTCGGTCCTAGAAAGCTGCTGTCCTGCAGAGATTAGCTCCAACCCTGAAAAAAAAACCTTCAGCTGTCTATAGCCTTAGTAATCCTGAAGAGCTTTATTAGCTTGTTCAGGTGTGTTTGATTAAGGTTGGAGCTAAACTCAGCAGGACAGCGGCTCTCTAGGACTGAACTTGCCTACCCCTGCCCTAAATGGACAAACTGCTCTACAGAACGCGCTTCATCACTATGTTTTTCTTCTTCTCCGTTGGTGTTTTTAGAGGCAGCTTGCATCGTCACTATGTAGAATACACACAAGGAAGAAGTAGTAGTAGTAGTAGTCGCCCTTTAAAGTCCAGGCACTGAAAATGGGTTGGAGCTAAATCATTAAATCATTATCAGTATCTAACTTGATGAAAAGCTATTTAGTCAATGTTATCCACATTATATTTCATCTGCAACAGCATTGTGAACTTTTGTAATGATACGTTTGGTCATTGACTTTTAAAAGCATAATTACACAAATTGCAAACACATGAGGAGAGTTCACCGCATGAAAGACCACGACTGGCAGATCAGCGTGAGACTACATTTCTCTCTGATACGGAAGGAAATTAAATTAAATTGAATGTGGCATGACAAGATGACTGAGAGGGAGGTTTAAACACTGACAGGTTGCATGTAATCAAGCAACGGAGCTGCAGGGCTCGAAAACAAGGACTGCCCGATGACCCGGGACCAGTGTAAATGACGCTCGGGACGGTAGACGACACGGTGACTTGCTCGATCGGGCCAGTGATGTTGGGTGTGCATTATATATATCATATATTAAATCGTAATTGTTGATTTAACGATCTGATATTATGGAGTATGTCCCTCACTTTACAAAAAAAAACACACAAACACTCATTGAGTGCACTCATGCACTACATGACGTAGTCTAGTACGTTAGACTAGTGCGCTTGCATATTTAGATTCCAGGCTTTCACTGCATGATTTAGTCTATTGAAATGCCTTTAGAATGCCCCAGAATTCAAGATAAGGGGCAAAAATGTAATTTATATAATGTAATATAGTTAACCAGTATTACACAAAGAGCGTAATTTTTCTCCAAATATTAGCATGATTCCAAATGTGATATTGATTTTATTCAGCGTACAGTTTAATGAACAAGAACTTCATATCAAGTGACTTACATTTCAGACACCAAATAGTCTGTTTCGCTCTATTTCGCCAACAAAAATAGTTCCAAAGTAGACAGCATTGTTTTGCGTCTCTGAGCAACACTTCCTGAATGAATCAGCCATTTGAATGAATCGGTTGAATCTCAATGATTCGCTCATTAACAGTGATTCACTGCCACCTACTGGCGGGTTTAATTTCACAGTTTAAGTGTCTTAATTTTTTTAATAACTTCAAATAACAGTATTTAACGTTTTTTTTTTTTTTTTTCCTTATTATCTGTAACTGCTCTTGACTGAATAACTTTAATAAAGTTTAATCTATTCTATAGTTATATAGTTATACATTAGATTACAATTTCAGTACCTGAAAATCTCCCATTTAAACATGAAAAACTTGAAAAGCACCATTTATTTCATTTATATGCTTGTTCTGTTGTATTTTTTTGTGCTATTACTCGTAATTTGATTATTTACTATTTTGTTACTTACTGTTTATTTGTCGAACAATATTTAAAATAAGTTAATCTAGTAGCTTTTGGTGTCGTAACCCTGTTTATTGAGGTTAAATGTAACAAAGACAACAAAAACGGTAACTATACTTATTTTATAGGCCCATTTTCTTGTCTTTTACTTTTATACATTTTTTTGATTTTTTTTATACATTTTGGCAGGGCAAGAAAAAATTTGAACCACTGGCCCGACCAGGCCAGTAGAAAAAAATCTTAGCATTTAGCCCTGAGCTGTCTGTTAAAGACGCAGTTATGATGAAGTAGTATGTCCTAAAGCTTGCCTACTCGTCTTCTGCTACACACTCAAAAGTATGTACTTTTTCCTTCATAAAAACAGTACATACTTTTAGGGCGTGGTATAAGTAGGCGAATTGAGTCACAGCATATGTTTTGATCATCGTTCCGAATCCATACAAGATAAAACCAGATTTTCTCAGCTTCAAAATGTTATATATTATATTATATTATATTATATTGTAAAAAAATCAAGCTAGAATAAAATGTTATTTGCTGTTGCTTCTTTTGATGCATTGACTGTTCATATATGTAAAGTGACCCATTTACTTCACATGTTTTGGGAGCTGCATGTCGTGACCTCAGAATGCATGAGTCATTCGGTGTCTGTGGGTGTGTGTTTGAGATACCTGCTCTGCCAGCCAGCCGATGTGTTTGAGCGTGCAGTGTGTGTTGGCGCTAGGGTTGCTCAAGAAGGAGTTGATATGGGCTAGCATCTGTGGCAATAGGGCAGCAACATTTGTGTGAATGGCCGTGAACCAGGAGTGAGCAGTGGCCCCGTCTTTACACCGCAACACCACAGTGTGCTGGCCGTCCGGAGAGTGAAGCTCCAACAATCTGAACGAAACAAAGCATTGCTGAAAACATTTATCATTCCAGTTCTGGGATTAGTAATTATATAATCAGCACTTCTTGAAAGTAATGAGTGAAGTATCATTTTACTTTTTGAATTTACAAAATAATACCAGAGTTACTTCTTCAAATAATTTGTATTTATTTCATTTTTATCGTAATTAGCAGATAGTGTCATTATTGCAATATCATGATTAATATTTGGTTGAACTAATAATTCACAGCAAGCCAGTGTTGATTTTGGGGTGAAACATGACCTAGATATGTTTTCATCAGATTCAAATCTAAATGTCTCAAAGGTACAATGACAGCCAACCTCAGGAGAAAAATGCTGCTTTTGGTTACTTCTGAAACATTACACACCCACACACATGTACACACACCTGTTTTCCAGGTCAGGCATGGTGAGGTTTCGGCTGATGAAGCTCATTTTGAGCGGGATGACCTTTCTGTCACGAGTTACGCCGCTCTTGGGTGACTCATCGCTGCTGCTGAGGTTTGGAGACTGAAGACGTCCATCCCAAGGCAGATCTGCACTCATAGAGGACTTCTTGAAGAGTGGAGACACCTCTCTGATGTACTTCACTGCACACAAAACATACAGCCTTAACTGAGAATTCAATATCAGAAACATCAACAAAAAAATATGACAAGGCTCTCATTTCATCACACATAGGTTGCAATGTACAGCCCAGGACTAATAACACATACTAATCCATTTCATGATTATTGCGTTATGTAAACATATTGTAGCTACCGCCAAAGACTTTATATACAGAAAGACTCCTATTACTATGAAATTGAATGAGAGAAAGTGCAACGCGCAATATGGCGGAATAAGTCCCGCCTTCTAAATAAAAGAGCCAATCACTGATCGGTACAGTCACCGTGTTACTGCAGCTGCCGTTAGAAGCTCCGGTTACTATACGGTGCACTCAAGTCCTCCTGGGAAGTTTGTATTTACAAGGTGGGAAGACGTGTTTATGACAGCAGGTGCGTTCAAGTCACTTCTGTTGGAGTAAGATGGCGGTGTACCTTTTCTTTATTAATTACCAAAAAAAAAAAACATTTCTACTTATAGAAAATGAAGAACAAAGAATGTGCATCAGGTGTTTTTTGCTTTTTTATGTTTTTAATTAAATAATGAAGCCAATGTAAACATTATTTTTACATATTATATTGTTATATTATAATGCTACCATATTTTGTGCAGGCAGTTAGCTTACTTCACTGTAAACTGAAAAAATTGACAATGCCACTGCAAAATACCTTTAAGTAGGGGTGTGACGAGATCTCGCGAGACTAATATGTGACGAGATTTCTCGTTGAGGCGAAAAGTAGTCTCGTTATATTGCCATGACAGAGTGGTTAGGATGATTAGGAAAGAATATGCCACTGCTACGTTTACATTACACCTCCACTGTCAATTTGCTTTGTGTTTAAAAACAAAACAAAAAAAACATTTAATTCAGTTGGATAACGGATGCCGCTGCTCCATATTTACATAGTTACGCGCGATCGCTGAAAGTGAAAGCAAACGTGAGCGCGCATTCAAACGCGATCTCAATCGGTCTTTGTCAGACACGTGATTTTGTTGTGTGTGACGTCACCGCGGCGCCATATTTGTGGTATCCCTGCTGACTGTGAGAATGAAAGAGATTACACGAGTTGAGATAACAAGCATATAACTCGCAAATATGAAAAAGCACAAGAACAAAGTTAAAATTTCATATCGCGATAAACTCACCAAAGATGCCAGGGACCGTTATTTGGAGAAATTTCCATCCATTCATAACATAGATCTGTACGAACTGACTGCAGTAAGTTGGAGTGCTACTGACCCCGCATTGCTACCTAAATCATCATACTTAAATATTGTTAACTGTCTTGTTTATGGCATAAACGCATAGTGAACAATTTAAAAACTATAAATCCCTCGAAGCTCACAGATATTTCACTAATGGGTGCAGGATTTATTTATGTTCTGAAGGAAGGACTGCGATAACAGTATAGTAACGATAATGATGATGATGTGTTAACTACCGTATATAACAAATACATGATTAAGGATGGTTTAGTGTTATCAGGAAGAATTTTGAACTAATACTACCCTTTTTTTCATGCATTTTTTTTTCTTTATTGCATTAAGTACATAAACCAATGTATAACACTATAAACATTGTTCCAATAAACAAGGCATCATCAGAGATGTATGTAGAATTTAATAGTGTATTTTATTATAGTACATTCTGATATAGTATACCTTTTAGAGCCAAAATAATTTGTAAATTATTGTCCTCCATCTACCTGTGTTGTCTGGGTCAATGACATTATGAGTCTTTTTTTTTTGTCCAAAAGCCTTAATAATAATAAAAACAAAGATATGTCATGCAAGTTAAATATCTGATTTATAGATTGTGTATATTATTAATTATCCTATTAATACTATAAGTGCATATAACATAAATCTACAAATCACCCTGAAAAATTTTATTATACATGCTTTATTGTTCATGCAAGACTGGATAAAGCATCAGCACATTTTTACACTACAATTCTACAAAAGATTCAAACATGCGCAGAGGCACAAAAAAAAAAAAAAAAAAAAAAATTGTAATAACGCCATAAAGGTTCCCAGGTTTGGCAGACCCGTATAGTACATTAACATCATCTCCAAAACAAACATCAGACATCCTGTACATATCAAGTCGGTTTACTTCTGCACATGCAGATCACCATCTCCTCCAGCCTCCTGCATCTTCTCAGTGTGAAGATGATCACTCTCTCCAGCCTGATGGACCATAGTGTTAGCTGACTGACTTGGGTAAAGTTGGTTTTATATTCGCACATCCGTATTCAATAGCCTTGTTAATCACACTACACTGGACATTCAGTGGACATTCACAAGTAAATATGTCATTAAACAATACTTGCCTATTTTGATCGACTGTGAAAAATGTTATAAGTTGACAATCGTTGGTTGTCAATATCATGTCGCTGCTTAAAATTCGCAAACATTAATTTATTGCATATTTATTGGAAAGTCTCAATTTATCAGAAGTCTGAATGTGCAAATATAAAACCAACTTTACCGAAGTAGCTGACTGGATTGTTTTTCCTTACGTCTGTGTGTGCATCTCAATCAGCTCTGAGCTCTTGAATCAGTATATTGTGTATACAAATTTTGTGACTGAGACCGTCCTGATCAGTGCCCTAACTAATGAACTAGGGAGCTGATTGAGACACAGCCTGTGTTTAATGCTGATGTGGCCTTAATGTAGGGAGGGATGGTGTCCAGTTGGGGTCAGTCTCCATAATCTTTAAGCAGGCTGATCTGCAATGAAATGAAAAGGTCCACAGACCACAGCTGTAAAAAGTAGTCAGAAAATAAGAATCAGTATATGGATACAGAGCAAAAATGTCGTACCTTAAGTATAAAAATGCTGTAGCAAAATTAAGAAAAAATGTAGACATATTCAAGTAAAGGGATTCAGTTTAAATTGACTTGTTTCATAGCACATACAATCCAAAACAATGCGTTGCTATAACGTTTTCTACTTTAGAAAACAGAAACCTCTAACTTACCTTTGTGAAATGTAGAAAGCAAACATACATGAATGGAGATATCTTGACGAAAGTGATGTCTCACCGCGGCAACCCATGCGATCCAGCGCCTGTTATTGCCTCTACATACTCTCCGTACAGCCTTTTTTCAAGTAGGAAACCGACTAAATCTAATCTCGTAGTAAAGTTTTTGACATTTTCTATCGTGGGACATATTATTGCAGCTTTTCACACAACAAAAGTGTGCCATTTTTACAATGAAAAGTAGCCAAAGAAGAAACAACTCTGCACTGATACAGAGATTGTTTGGATACCTCAGAAATGGCGGCGACACCCATAATGCACTTCGGTTTTCACGAGTGTGACGTCACCTGACAAAGACCGATACCCCGCATTTTGAAAGCGGCTCCCTGATGAATACAGATATCTCTCAATATGAAAGCTATTTTAGGCTGGGCAGTGCAGTTGTAACCATCTCTCAGCTCTGTATCAAAGAAAAATTTGGTTTTATTTGCACTTTGAATATTGAGAGAGTGCGATTATGGTTGCACTTATTGTAAAGTGTTACCATGAAAATGAATAACAGTTTTCTCTTAATCTTATTAAGCACAAACAATAAGGTTTCATTTGTTAACATTAGTTAATGCACTGTGAACTATCATGAACTAACAATGAATTACTATTTTTATTAACTAACAAAGATTAATAAATACTGTAGCAAATATATTGCTCATTGTTAGTTGATGTTGGTTAATACATTAAAGTTAATAAATGAGACCTTATTGTAAAGTGTTACCATTTTTAATTATACTGTTTTTATTTCTATGATCAGTTTGTGGAAAGGAGTTCAGTTAGGAGGTCAGAAGTTGTAGAAGTTCATAAATCATCACAGTAAGGTCTGAAGAGACTGAAATCAAACAGAAGAGAAGTCAGTCAGTTGAGTTAGTGGCAAAACCTTTTACAGTACTTCAGTATTGTTGTCTTTTACTGCATATGATAATTCATACTCAGAAAGTAGAACTGAAATGACATTCATTACAAGATGATTAGTGAAAACATTTCAAATACACCTGCAGAATATTTTTTCTAGTCATGTATTTTGCCATTGAGGATTTCTTAAAAATAGTGTGTAAAAATCTTGTCTCGTCTCGTGAACTCAATCTCGAGTCTCATCTCGTGAGATACCCGTCTCGTCACACCCCTACCTTTAAGTATTGTGGTATTCTGCCATGTTTCTCACTGACGCCCCAACTCATACAGATTGGGTCTTAAAAAAAAAAAAATCCCAAACTTCATGAGCATTCAGCTTGTAAATTCAGTCTTTCCGACATCACTTGAAAGCACCAATTGAAACAGTATTCTGAGACGTGCGCTTAGATCTGTGCATGCGCATTAGCTTGATGTAGTTTGTCAGGATTCAAGCATTTAGATTAGTCAATTGTTGTCAGATTTCATTGGCGATTTTAAATATGAAATTGAATCGTAAGCTTGGCAAACAGTTTGAGAATTTGATATTTCTCCATTCAAAGAAATAGGAGTTGCACTTTCATGTCCGAGAGGCATTTCAAAGATGGCCGCTGAGTCAAATTAAGTCTTAAAGGGACTTTGCTACTGCTTAGTTTATTGACATATTAGAGTGCTAAAGAAATATGCATGAATGAGAAAAAGAAAATAAACAACACTATCAAGCTGTGAAAAAAGAATGACAGGGATGTTTGGAGAGAAAAAATCCACTAAACAGTGAGTGAGAAGTAGTTTGGTGAAACAATGTCAGATCATATTGTTGACGCATCCGAGCTTTATAATGGCAGTGAACAGGGGTCACGAGTATGAGCTAAAGAAAGTGCCACATCCATCCATCCATCATAAACATACTCCACACGGCTCTGAGGGGGTTAATAAAGGCCTTCTGAAGCGAAGCGAAAAAATCCATATTTAACAAGTTATGAAGTAAAATATCTAGCTTCTGCCAAACCGCCTTCCGTATTGAAGTTACAATGAAAGCATAAACTGGCGTCATGTCGGTTAAGCTCTTTTCGTAAATTCATAGGACGTAGCGTAAGATTTTTGAACTGCTCATTATCATGAGTTCACTGGCATTATGAAGCTTGGATGCATCAGGATATTTATTAATATTTCTATTATTATGTGTTCATCAGAAAGAAGAAAGTCATATACATCTAGGATGGCTTGAGGGTGAGTAAAGCTTGGGCTAATTTACATTTGAAAGTGAACTAATCCTTTATTAATAATGATATTAGGCAAAAATATTCAAGGTTGGGTTCAGTTTTAAAATTAATGTGTTACAATATTGTGTTACTCCCTAAAAAATAACTAACTGCTTACTTGGATACTTTTCATAGAATGTACTTGAAGTTACAAGTACATTCTTACTTTTTTGTAGTTATTTTTATGATGTAAAGTACAGCTGTGTTTTTGTGTGTTTGCATGCCTTGGAAAGCTTAACATTTAACAGGAAGATCCAAAAGCCACACTGAAATCAATTACCTACTTAAAATACTTACATTATATTTAGATGTTTCAAGCAGACACATTTAACTAATTGTTACAGAAGTTTGAGCAGTTCAGAACTGTATGAAGAAAACACACACACACACACACACACACACACACACACACACACACACACACACACACACACACACACACACACATTTTCTTAATGATACTTGAGCTGAAAAACACTTGGCTGGGCCAGAAGTGTTTGAGGAATTCAGTTTGGAAGGATGAACGAGTGAAAGTATGTGCAGGACAATAATAATGGTTGCTGTATGTGCTTTTTTCAAGCATCAACATTCTGGTGTTTAACTGCATTAGATGGATAATTTCCCTAAATTCTTCTTTAATGGGCATTCACACTGACAGCGATTTACACTGACAAAGTCATTTACTTTTAATAATAGTGGCCAATTTCTGGCAACACAAGAGTTACTGAGGAATTATAATTTTTAAGCAAAAAGAAAGTTACAGTGCTCAGCGTAAATGAGTACACCCCCTTTGAAAAGTAAACTTTGAAACAATATCTCAGTGAACACAAAAACAATTTCCTAAATGTTGTCAAGACTAAGTTTTATATAGCATCTGTTTAACTTATAACATGAAAGTAAGGTTAATAATATAACTTAGAGAACAAAATTTTCTTTTTTACTCAAATTAGGGTGATTCAAAAATGAGCAAACCCCACTGAAAGTCTCTGGAGCAAAGCTAAATTTTAGACTAAAAATGTCTAATTTAACAAGAATTCAACCACAGGCGAGTCTAATACTTCATTACACAAGTGTCCAGCAGACAGTTGACTATAAAGGGGAGTTAAAACCCCTTCCCATTTCATGCTGTCAGAAATGGCACCACAAGGAAGAGAAATGTCACAAGACCTGAGAATGAAATAATTTCTTTACACCAGAAAGGTGAAGGCTACAAGAAGATCAGCAAAGCTTTACTTATTAGTCAGAATACTGTAGCAAAAGTGGTACAGAAGTTAACACCTCAACAGGAGCGTCTTCTGATGAGAAGGGTTGAAGAAAATCAGCATGCAAGTTCACTACAGTTATCTAAAGAAGTAGAAAGCCAAACTTGGGTGACTATTTCCCAGGACACAATACATCATACACTCCAGAGGAATGGCATGCATGGGTGCCGTCCACAAAAGAAGCCTCTCCTAAAGCCCAGGCACAAAAAAGTTTTCCAGGGCCCATGCTGACAAAGATATCTGTATATATACAGATGTTTTATAAAACTTAGTCTTGTCAACATTTAGGAAATTGTTTTTGTGTTCATTGAGATATTGTTTAAAATGTTACTTTTTAAAGGGGGTGTACTCATTTACACCGAGCAATGTACTTCACAATTGTTTCAAAAACTTTCAAAAGCTATGGTCAGGTTAAAAAAAAAAAAAAGAAAAAAAAAAGTTGCAGTTTCAAACCCTTCAAAATTCTTGAACTACCAACATTTCACCACTAAGCATGGCTCTTTACACCAGGATAGAGAGTGAGCATGTCATAAAAAATTGCAAAATTGTCTTTATTGCAAGCTGCTAGTTATGGCTGAATAAATTTCTCTTCACTGTTCCTTCATCATCTTATCACCTTCACCAATCACAGCTGACTTAACCACTCATTGCCGCTTCACCTTAGTGTCACACAACATCTTGATGTTGTATATCTTTCTCAGGTTTTCAGTGGAATATTCCAGTACTGGTATTGTGCAGCATCATGGGATCATTTCTAAGCCATCTCATTAGATCCACCAGGACCATCAAATATAGTTCTCATTTTAATTAGGCCAGTGCCACAGAGGATAATGTATGTGCGAGCCTTGCCCATCTCATGCGGCACTGCTCCACATATTTGACTGTCAGTCTCCACATCTCTCATCATGATGCAGGAGATTCAGCAGCGCTGTAGATCAATGAGTGTGTTGAACAGTGGTGGTCTATTTGATTTGGAATGAATATGTAGGCTATACTTTACAAAATTACTGGTGAGACTAAAGATGATTTTTCCTTCAACCCTCTACGCACACCCTGGAAAAAGAATTGCCATTGGCCAGTACATTTTTTAGTGTAGTCGACTGATATACTATTATATATGTATATTATACATCATTCTACCAAATCAGTTTATCTTTATAAAACGTCAAAGCTCTTAACATCACACAATCAAACATTATATTATGATATTATGATAATCAAGCACTATTTAATGATAAAACTTTATTAACTAGAACTAAAAATTGGTAAACAAGAATGCATATTTGTCATTTTAACTGAACTTTGAACTGGTGGTGGTGCTTAAGATATTGTTGGGCTGCTGGGTTCATGAATATTAAATCACGCTGTCAACGTTCTCTCGAACCGATTTGCTGAAATCAAAACAGACGTAATAGATGTGCATCAGCCAATGAGCCATTTGCACATTAGTTCCCCCCACTACCGGAGAAACCGGCATCTCTTCTGCTTGTTCTTAAAAAGGGAACATCAGATGCAAAATTCACTTTTACATGGTGTTCGGACATAAATGTGTGTTGGCAGTGTGTCTACACAACCACCCTATAAGAATAAAAAAAACACCCAGTGTTTTTTTTTTAATCCCTACAAATAATAAGCACTTTGTCAGATCGAGCCATTCACAGATTCTTGGCAAAATGACGGAAATTTGCACAGGCCCCTCCCATGACTGTTGACGGACACTGGCGTTTTAGCATAGACCTGCCCTAAGTGAGCTGTAAACAGTCCGCCATTGTTTCGATGCCACGAAGGTGTAGACAAGAATGTCTCCTAAACTTTTGTTATTGGACATAAGAATGAACATAGCAGTCGTCCTTTACTCTCGACATCTGAGCCGCTAAAGACACAGTGGCTTAATTTTGTTTTTGAAGGGAATATGCCCCCGGATCTACCTATATGTGTTTATGTCTGTGCTAAAAAGTTTATGTTTTGCTAAAAAGTTCCTGAAGGATGGATCAGTACCTCCAGAAGATGTGAGAAACGTTATAGGTTTTTTTATGAATCTTTGCAAAACACCTTTCCTAATAATGTGCTAGTTAGCAAGTTCCACAACGAATGTGGCTAAAGTTAAAGGAAAACTCCACTTGTTTTGAAAACAGGCTCATTTTCCAACTCCCCTAGAGTTTTACCATTTTCGAATCCATTCAGCCGATCTCCGGGTCTGGCGGTACCACTTTTAGCATAGCTTAGCATAGTTCATTGAATCTGATTAGACCGTTAACATCTCGCTCAAAAATAACCCAAGAGTTTCGATATTTTTCCTACATAAAACTTGACTCTTCTGTAGTTACATCGTGTACTAAGACTGACGGAAAATAAAAAAGTTTAGATTTTTTAGGCCGATATGGCTAAGAACTATACTCTCTTTTCAGCGTAATACTCAAGGAACTTTGCTGCCGTACCATGGGTGCAGCAGGTGCAATGATTTTACGCAGAGCCGGTCACAAAACTCTTTCAAAATCAGATTCAATTAACTATGCTAAGCTATGCTAAACGTGGTACCGCCAGACCTGGAGATCGGCTGAATGGATTCAAAAACGGTAAAACTCAACTGTTTAACTCTAGGGGAGATGGAAAATGAGCCTATTTTCAAAAAAAGTGGAGTGTTCCTTTAAAGGCCAGTTCACACCAAACAGATAAACTCCAACAAACACATCTGTTGGAGTTTGCTGGATCAGGACGCAGCCTCCGAAATGAGACGCAGCTAGTGTGATACCCCTGTCGGCATCTGTTTCTGTTGGTCGGAGTTTGTTTTCACCCGACTGAACATGTTTAATCAGAGTTTGTTGTGAAACCACTGATTCGACATGATGATTCATAACGCTCCGAAGCTTCATGAAGCTGTGTTTTGAAATCGGCCATCGCGATATAAGTCTTTTTTTTTTGGCGCACCAAAAATATTCTTGTCACTTTATAATATTAATATTGAACCACTGTACTCACATGAACTGATTTAAATATGTTTTTAGTACATTAATGGATCTTGAGAGAGGAAATGTCATTGCTCCCTATGCAGGCCTCACTGAGCCATCGGATTTCAACAAAAATATCTTAATTTGTGTTCCAAAGATGAACGAAGGTCTTACGGGTGTGGAACGGCATGAGGGTGATTAATAAATGACAGAAATTTCATTTTTGGGTGAACCAACCCTTTAAGAAATACTGATCACTGTATCGTGTATACATCCAAACAAATCAAATCAAAATGAATCAAGAGCTTGTGATTTTGAAATCTAATTGATTCATGGAATCTGTCAATGTCCATGTTTCCAGAAACAAACAACAACAACAACAACAAAAAGCATTAAGTAGTTTGAACCTGATTTTGTCCATCAAGAATTGATTGGATTGTAAAAAGTTGGTATTGCAAACAAAATTAATGTTATGGTTTTTGGTTAAAGATTACAACAAGGACACATTCATAAATAAAAGAAACAGAGATGTCTTCACAAAAAAATAAATGGTTGATAGCCAAGCAAGTACAGTAACAAACTGTAACTGTCTATCCATCAGTCTCTCTCTTTATCCCATTCCCACACATTCACCTGTGATTTCTGGAGAAACATTAATAAATATCTGCTATTGGAGCAAGATAGATGGTTTGCTTATTACCAGAAAACATTCATGCACTTCTGTAAGTTTCATTATTACTTCTGCAAATGATTTTCATATGTTAATGTAACTCGGACCTCATATCAACCTGAATTATCTTTTAAAAAAAAAAGAGTAAATGCCAAATGAACTACTGTTTACTAGCTGAAAAACAGTTTGAAATCAACAAAATAATCAACTGTGTCATTATCAAACGCTTTGTGCGGGCCTGCAGAATCCCCGCGGCTCGAGTGATCGTCTTACCCTCCAGCGTCACCTCCTTCCCAGCCTTCTTCAGCGCCTGCACCGCCGCGTCGTGCGTGGCATCGCGGAGGTCGCTGCCGTTGACGGACAGGATCGCGTCGCCGACACGCAGAGCTCGACTCTGATCCGCCGCTAAACCGGGGAAGATCTTTGATATGAGGATGGGCATGCGGTTCTCCCGTCCCCCTTTAATACTGATCCCCAGTCCGCCGGACTCCTGCTTGACTATACGGACCCTCCGAACCCCCTCCGGCCCCGCCGGGTCACAATAACCACTAGATTCTGAGTCTGAGCCCGTCCCGTTGACCCGACCCGGACTGTCATATTGCCCGCGGCTGTGATAAACATCTCGGTTCTGTTCGTTGCCATTGGAAACGCCGTTCCTTAAATGAGAGTTGTGCTCCGAATAGCCTGCGGGCCCGCTCGGTTCGCCCTCCGCCGTCAGTGTGAGAGTGTCCCGTGTGAGCTCCGCGGAGACCCGAACCCAGCGATCACTCAACAGCAGGTCCAGATGACCCTGTTTTTCCGCGCGGGTCCACACGGCCATGATCAAACTTTAACTCATCATAAAGTTTAAACTCACTCGACACACCCACTTACACGCACATTTCCCCAGAGGAAGCGAAAGGAGCAGATTTAATGTCGGTTAATAAGTTAAAACATCGGTATATTTCTGCAGCGGGTTGGATTTGCGATCGCAGCACGAAGAAACTATAAAAATAAAAACATCCTTAGATCGGACGGCGGAGATAACCATTCGATTTACGTGATTAATTATTCATGAGAGGGGCGGGGATTAAAAACTATTTCTTTTCCCTCCCCACGAAAGCACAACAAGCCACTCGAGTTTGTGCGTGCAGAGATTTAAGAGGTTCAGACACGAAGGTGAAAACAATGCCGCTTTATTATGGTTAAATCACTGTGTTTAGTGGATTTAGTTCTTTATTTAATATGTGCGTTTTACTTTTAGTATGGGTAGAAAAGTAAAACTTTTTTTAATCCCCGCCTCTCTCATTGATTATTAATTTAATTCAAATCTTTTTTTTTTTTTCTTTTTTTTTTATAAAACGACACAAATACTTATAGGGTAAAACACACTATAGTGTTTTAGTAATGAAAAATAAATAAATAAATAAATAAAGAATAAATAATGCACCAAATAAATAATTAATCTGCCAAGCAATAGAATTCATTAGCCTAACACACGTGTTGCAGAGCAATTTATTATTTATTAGGCATTAGTAGGTCTACAATAAGGTTGTCACAGATTGATGCTGACTATATTAGCTATTTTACAGCATTTTTAATCTAATTACATTTTAGTGCCAAATCTCAATATGTAAATATATCTGGATGTACATAGATATTTGTGATTAAATTGAGAATTAAATAATTATTTCCTCTTCACACTAAAACCAGTCATAATCACTATTGATTTCTATCTGTAATGGAAGGAAATTATGCTTTGTTGTGTTAAAGTCTAATGTTTGGTCAATCTACTGGTCAATGTAACACATATGTGTCAGCTCTAAATAATATTGACTCTTCTCATTTGCTTTAAAGTGTTATCCATACTCTGAATGGCTCACCTCAACTTTTTAATAAAACCCATGTACAGAATTTGAACATATTACAGTCAGCGGTGGTGGACAGTAACAAAGTATTTTTACTTCTTTGCTGTACTTAATTACACCCTTTTTATATAGTAAAAGTGTAGCATATTTCTTTGGCGGATTGATTACCATTTGATAACCACAGTTTTACTACAAATATGGTCAAACTATGGATAGTGTAGTAAAACTATGATTAATTTGTGGCTAACTATATTATTTTAAAAAGTATTTTTATTTTGAGAAACTTTTACTTCACTAAATTCTAAAGCATAATGTTGTATTTTTTACTCCACTACATTTCCTAAAAAAAACAGTTGTTCCTCATTATTTTGAAATGAAGAAATCTTCATCTGCTCCAAGACGCAATAGCAATATCCGATTCCTGAATGAACTGATTCTTTTCAATGCAATCAGTTCTCAAATTGCTCCGAACAATTTATTCACGAATTGGACAGATCCGATTGCAGCTGTGTGTTGGACTTTAAAGGGATAGTTCACCCAAAAGTGAAAATTATCCCATGATTTACTCACCCTTAATCCATGTGTATATGACTATCTTCTTTTAGTCAAACACAATCAAAGTTATATTAATAAATATCCTGGCTCTTCCAAGCTTTGTAATGGTAGTGAATGGCGGGCATGATTTTGAAGCCCAAAAAAGTGCATCCATCCATCATATAAGTAATCCATACCACTCCAGGGGGCCTTCTGAAGCGAAACAATGGGTTTTTGTAAGACAAATCTCCATATTTACAACTTTTAAAACTAAAATAACCAGTTTCCGTCCATGGAGTCATATGGATTACTTCTATAATGGATGGATGCACTTTTTTGAGATTCAAAATCTCAAGCCCCATTCACTATGAAGCTAGGAAGAGCCAGAATATTTTTAAATATAACTCTGATTATGTTCATCAGAAAGAAGATAGTCATATACAACTAGGATGGCTTGAGGGTGAGTAAATCATGGGAAAATTTAAATTTTTGGGTGAACTGTCCCTTTAAGCGATTCGAAAGAAAATGGAGCCATCTGCTCTCTAATCTCTCGCGGTACTTTGATGTCATACACCGATCAGCGGTCTATGTCGACTCTCCAGTTAACAATTCACTGAATTCACAAGTCTGACTCAAAGTGAGCCAAGAACAGGTTCATCCACGTGGCTCGAGTGTGCATGCGACTAATGGCGCGACAAATAAGTTAGCTAGTAATGCCGATTTTTCGGATTGATTATTGTCAATGAAAATATTTAGGTAACAACTGTCAGTTGTTTGTGAACTAAATCTGCTATCAAGGGAGAACTGTTTAAGCCCAGTGTGCTTGAATGTGGACTTGTCCACATTTGTGTATTATCGTCTGAGCGCTGAAGGTTTTAGATAAAAAACGAAACATAACATAAAAATATAGCTGCGAGCAGCGATGGCGGGCCCAAGCCCGGTGGCACCGCCACCCCGGTGGCTTCAGGGCAACTGTGCACAGCGGGCAATAGGCACTTAAAACGGTTAAACATCAAAGGACTATGTCAAATTCACTCCACATTTACTGCACTACAAGGTGCCGCTATAGAGCCCCTCCTCCCTGCCCCATTTTCAAGGATTTACATGTGCCAAGTTTTAACATTATTCTGATGAATTTTGAAGCAAATCAGGTAAAAATAAGAGGGTGATCTCAATGTATGCTGAAAGTGACACATTTTCTGCTTCCAGTTGGTGGCGCTATGACTTTGAATCACAATACTCAAATCCATGTGATCAGCCTTGTACAACGAAGACTAAGCCAAAGTTTCATCAAAATCAATTAATGTATGCAGAAGTTATAACACTTTGTTTCCCTTTTCTTGCCATAAATTCGTTGCCTCGCCACGGCCAAACCGTTTGAGATATCCAAAATCCGTTTGCAATTAAACAACTTCAATGTGTTAGCAACAAGTTAAAAAAAAGCTTGGTGTAAATTGGATAAACCCTGTAGGAGTAGTAGTATAAAATTCATAGCCTGTTTTTTCAAAAAATTAACATTCAAAACAAAATAGCTGACTTCCTGTTGGTCGGAGCTAATGAATGTAAATTAGAAAATTGTACGGCTTGATGAGAATAATATGTGTACCGAGTTTGGTGACTGTAGGAAAAACTAACCCCCTCACTTTTGTCAAAAGGTGGCGCTACTGAGCCCCTCCACCACGCCCATTTCTATGGCTTTGTCCATGTCTACTGGTTGACAATATTGATGTGTGTGTCGAGTTTCATGCAATTTGAAGCATGTTAAGAGCCTCAAAAACACTCAAGAATATTATTACAGTTTGACCTGTTGCCATGGCAACAATATTTCAAATATCAAAAAATCCTGTCATAGGTCTACATCTGCTGTGTATTGACATTACACTGATGAAGTTTGAAGCAAATCAGGTAAAAATAAGAGGGTGATCTCAAAGCATTTTAAAAGTGATACACTTCTTGCTGCCATTTGGTGGCGCTATAACTTTGACTCACAATAGTTACATCCATGTGATCAGACTACTACAACCAACACACTCCTGAAGTTTCATAAACATCAATCAATGTATGCAGAAGTTATAACACATTTCCTGTTTCCCTTTTCTCGCCATAAATTCGTTGCCTCGCCACGGCCAAACCGTTTGAGATATCCAAAATCCGTTTGCAATTAAACAACTTCAATGTGTTCGCAACAAGTTAAAAAAAGCTTGGTGTAAATTGGATAAACCCTGTAGGAGTAGTAGTATAAAATTCATAGCCTGTTTTTTCAAAAAATTAACATTCAAACCAAAATAGCTGACTTCCTGTTGGTCGGAGCTAATGAATGTAAATTAGAAAATTGTCCGGCTTGATGAGAATAATATGTGTACCGAGTTTGGTGACTGTAGGAAAAACTAACCCCCCCACTTTTGTCAAAAGGTGGCGCTACTGAGCCCCTCCACCACGCCCATTTCTATGGCTTTGTCCATGTCTACTGGTTGACAATATTGATGTGTGTGTCGAGTTTCATGCAATTTGAAGCATGTTAAGAGCCTCAAAAACACTCAAGAATATTATTACAGTTTGACCTGTTGCCATGGCAACAATATTTCAAATATCAAAAATCCTGTCATAGGTCTACATCTGCTGTGTATTGACATTACACTGATGAAGTTTGAAGCAAATCAGGTAAAAATAAGAGGGTGATCTCAAAACATTTCAAAAAGTGATACACTTCCTGCTGCCAGTTGGTGGCGCTATAACTTTGACTCACAATAGTCACATCCATGTGATCAGACTCCTATAACGAACACACTCGTGAAGTTTCATAAAGATCAATATATGTATTAAGACGTTATAACACATTTCCTGTTTCCTTTTTTCTCGCCATAAATTCGTTGCCTCGCCACGGCCAAACCGTTCGAGATATCAAAAATCCCCTGGCAATTTTTAATCATCAGTGTCTTGACTTCATGCTGACCGAGTTTGGTGGCGATCGGATTAATCGTCTAGGAGGAGTATATCAAATTCCAGAGCATGCGTTTTTTCAAACAACCCTTAATAGCTGACTTCCTGTTGGCGTGGCGATTAACTTAGAGCGCGAAAGTTGTTCGGCCCGATGAGGTCTATATGTGTACCGAGTTTCATACTAATACGTGCAAGCATGTTTAATATATGGACCAAATTTTCAGACTTTTTTCAAGGGGGCGCTGTCGAGCCCCCCTGCCACGCCCGGGTACCAGCCTCTCCGGCGTCCTAATGGCCGCGGATTCCAATGTGTGTGCCAATTTTCAAGAGTTTTTGAGCATGTTAAGGCCCCCAAAAAGCCCCGGAAGACGAAAAAAAAAAAAAAATAAAAAAAATAAAAATAAAAAAAATAATAAATATAGCTGCGAGCAGCGATGGCGGGCCCAAGCCCGGTGGCACCGCCACCCCGGTGGCTTCAGGGCAACTGTGCACAGCGGGCAATAGGCACTTAAAACGGTTAAACATCAAAGGACTATGTCAAATTCACTCCACATTTACTGCACTACAAGGTGCCGTTATAGAGCCCCTCCTCCCTGCCCATTTTCAAAGGATTACATGTGCCAAGTTTTAACATTATTCTGATGAATTTTGAAGCAAATCAGGTAAAAATAAGAGGGTGATCTCAATGTATGCTGAAAGTGACACATTTTCTGCTTCCAGTTGGTGGCGCTATGACTTTGAATCACAATAGTCAAATCCATGTGATCAGCCTTGTACAACGAAGACTAAGCCAAAGTTTCATCAAAATCAATTAATGTATGCAGAAGTTATAACACTTTGTTTCCCTTTTCTTGCCATAAATTCGTTGCCTCGCCACGGCCAAACCGTTTGAGATATCCAAAATCCGTTTGCAATTAAACAACTTCAATGTGTTAGCAACAAGTTAAAAAAGCTTGGTGTAAATTGGATAAACCCTGTAGGAGTAGTAGTATAAAATTCATAGCCTGTTTTTTCAAAAATTAACATTCAAACCAAAATAGCTGACTTCCTGTTGGTCGGAGCTAATGAATGTAAATTAGAAAATTGTCCGGCTTGATGAGAATAATATGTGTACCGAGTTTGGTGACTGTAGGAAAAACTAACCCCCACTTTTGTCAAAAGGTGGCGCTACTGAGCCCCTCCACCACGCCCATTTCTATGGCTTTGTCCATGTCTACTGGTTGACAATATTGATGTGTGTGTCGAGTTTCATGCAATTTGAAGCATGTTAAGAGCCTCAAAAACACTCAAGAATATTATTACAGTTTGACCTGTTGCCATGGCAACAATATTTCAAATATCAAAAATCCTGTCATAGGTCTACATCTGCTGTGTATTGACATTACACTGATGAAGTTTGAAGCAAATCAGGTAAAAATAAGAGGGTGATCTCAAAGCATTTTAAAAGTGATACACTTCTTGCTGCCATTTGGTGGCGCTATAACTTTGACTCACAATAGTTACATCCATGTGATCAGACTACTACAACCAACACACTCCTGAAGTTTCATAAACATCAATCAATGTATGCAGAAGTTATAACACATTTCCTGTTTCCCTTTTCTCGCCATAAATTCGTTGCCTCGCCACGGCCAAACCGTTTGAGATATCCAAAATCCGTTTGCAATTAAACAACTTCAATGTGTTCGCAACAAGTAAAATTAAGCTTGGTGTAAATTGGATAAACCCTGTAGGAGTAGTAGTATAAAATTCATAGCCTGTTTTTTCAAAAAATTAACATTCAAACCAAAATAGCTGACTTCCTGTTGGTCGGAGCTAATGAATGTAAATTAGAAAATTGTCCGGCTTGATGAGAATAATATGTGTACCGAGTTTGGTGACTGTAGGAAAAACTAACCCCCCACTTTTGTCAAAAGGTGGCGCTACTGAGCCCCTCCACCACGCCCATTTCTATGGCTTTGTCCATGTCTACTGGTTGACAATATTGATGTGTGTGTCGAGTTTCATGCAATTTGAAGCATGTTAAGAGCATCAAAAACACTCAAGAATATTATTACAGTTTGACCTGTTGCCATGGCAACAATATTTCAAATATCAAAAATCCTGTCATAGGTCTACATCTGCTGTGTATTGACATTACACTGATGAAGTTTGAAGCAAATCAGGTAAAAATAAGAGGGTGATCTCAAAACATTTCAAAAAGTGATACACTTCCTGCTGCCAGTTGGTGGCGCTATAAATTTGACTCACAATAGTCACATCCATGTGATCAGACTCCTATAACGAACACACTCGTGAAGTTTCATAAAGATCAATATATGTATTAAGACGTTATAACACATTTCCTGTTTCCTTTTTCTCGCCATAAATTCGTTGCCTCGCCACGGCCAAACCGTTCGAGATATCAAAAATCCCCTGGCAATTTTTAATCATCAGTGTCTTGACTTCATGCTGACCGAGTTTGGTGGCGATCGGATTAATCGTCTAGGAGGAGTATATCAAATTCCAGAGCATGCGTTTTTCAAACAACCCTTAATAGCTGACTTCCTGTTGGCGTGGCGATTAACTTAGAGCGCGAAAGTTGTTCGGCCCGATGAGGTCTATATGTGTACCGAGTTTCATACTAATACGTGCAAGCATGTTTAATATATGGACCAAATTTTCAGACTTTTTTCAAGGGGGCGCTGTCGAGCCCCCTGCCACGCCCGGGTACAAACATCTCCGGGGTCCTAATGGCGGGGTTTTCCTATTTTTGTGCCAATTTTCAAGAGTTTTTGAGCTTGTTAAGGCCCCCAAAAAGCCCCGTAAGACGGAAAAAAAAAAAAAAAAAAAAAAAAAAATAATAATAATAATAATCCTTATTATAACAAAAGGGCCCTGCGCGAAATTTCGCTTGGGCCCTAATAAATATAGCTGCGAGCAGCGATGGCGGGCCCAAGCCCGGTGGCACCGCCACCCCGGTGGCTTCAGGGCAACTGTGCACAGCGGGCAATAGGCACTTAAAACGGTTAAACATCAAAGGACTATGTCAAATTCACTCCACATTTACTGCACTACAAGGTGCCGTTATAGAGCCCCTCCTCCCTGCCCATTTTCAAAGGATTACATGTGCCAAGTTTTAACATTATTCTGTTGAATTTTGAAGCAAATCAGGTAAAAAATAAGAGGGTGATCTCAATGTATGCTGAAAGTGACACATTTTCTGCTTCCAGTTGGTGGCGCTATGACTTTGAATCACAATACTCAAATCCATGTGATCAGCCTTGTACAACGAAGACTAAGCCAAAGTTTCATCAAAATCAATTAATGTATGCAGAAGTTATAACACTTTGTTTCCCTTTTCTTGCCATAAATTCGTTGCCTCGCCACGGCCAAACCGTTTGAGATATCCAAAATCCGTTTGCAATTAAACAACTTCAATGTGTTAGCAACAAGTTAAAAAAAGCTTGGTGTAAATTGGATAAACCCTGTAGGAGTAGTAGTATAAAATTCATAGCCTGTTTTTTCAAAAAATTAACATTCAAACCAAAATAGCTGACTTCCTGTTGGTCGGAGCTAATGAATGTAAATTAGAAAATTGTACGGCTTGATGAGAATAATATGTGCCGAGTTTGGTGTCTGTAGGAAAAACTAACCCCCCACTTTTGTCAAAAGGTGGCGCTACTGAGCCCCTCCACCACGCCCATTTCTATGGCTTTGTCCATGTCTACTGGTTGACAATATTGATGTGTGTGTCGAGTTTCATGCAATTTGAAGCATGTTAAGAGCCTCAAAAACACTCAAGAATATTATTACAGTTTGACCTGTTGCCATGGCAACAATATTTCAAATATCAAAAATCCTGTCATAGGTCTACATCTGCTGTGTATTGACATTACACTGATGAAGTTTGAAGCAAATCAGGTAAAAATAAGAGGGTGATCTCAAAGCATTTTAAAAGTGATACACTTCTTGCTGCCATTTGGTGGCGCTATAACTTTGACTCACAATAGTTACATCCATGTGATCAGACTACTACAACCAACACACTCCTGAAGTTTCATAAACATCAATCAATGTATGCAGAAGTTATAACACATTTCCTGTTTCCTTTTTCTCGCCATAAATTCGTTGCCTCGCCACGGCCAAACCGTTTGAGATATCCAAAATCCGTTTGCAATTAAACAACTTCAATGTGTTCGCAACAAGTTAAAAAAAAGCTTGGTGTAAATTGGATAAACCCTGTAGGAGTAGTAGTATAAAATTCATAGCCTGTTTTTCAAAAAATTAACATTCAAACCAAAATAGCTGACTTCCTGTTGGTCGGAGCTAATGAATGTAAATTAGAAAATTGTCCGGCTTGATGAGAATAATATGTGTACCGAGTTTGGTGACTGTAGGAAAAACTAACCCCCACTTTTGTCAAAAGGTGGCGCTACTGAGCCCCTCCACCACACCCATTTCTATGGCTTTGTCCATGTCTATTGGTTGACAATATTGATGTGTGTCGGAGTTTCATGCAATTTGAAGCATGTTAAGAGCCTCAAAAACACTAAAGAATATTATTACAGTTTGACCTGTTGCCATGGCAACAATATTTCAAATATCAAAAATCCTGTCATAGGTCTACATCTGCTGTGTATTGACATTACACTGATGAAGTTTGAAGCAAATCAGGTAAAAATAAGAGGGTGATCTCAAAACATTTCAAAAAGTGATACACTTCCTGCTGCCAGTTGGTGGCGCTATAACTTTGACTCACAATAGTCACATCCATGTGATCAGACTCCTATAACGAACACACTCGTGAAGTTTCATAAAGATCAATATATGTATTAAGACGTTATAACACATTTCCTGTTTCCTTTTTCTCGCCATAAATTCGTTGCCTCGCCACGGCCAAACCGTTCGAGATATCAAAAATCCCCTGGCAATTTTTAATCATCAGTGTCTTGACTTCATGCTGACCGAGTTTGGTGGCGATCGGATTAATCGTCTAGGAGGAGTATATCAAATTCCAGAGCATGCGTTTTTCAAACAACCCTTAATAGCTGACTTCCTGTTGGCGTGGCGATTAACTTAGAGCGCGAAAGTTGTTCGGCCCGATGAGGTCTATATGTGTACCGAGTTTCATACTAATACGTGCAAGCATGTTTAATATATGGACCAAATTTTCAGACTTTTTTCAAGGGGGCGCTGTCGAGCCCCCCTGCCACGCCCGGGTACCAGCCTCTCCGGCGTCCTAATGGCCGCGGATTCCAATGTGTGTGCCAATTTTCAAGAGTTTTTGAGCATGTTAAGGCCCCCAAAAAGCCCCGGAAGACGGAAAAAAAAAAAAAAAATAATAATAATAATAATAATCCTTAGAAGAACAAGAGGGCCCTGCGCGAATTTTCGCTTGGGCCCTAAAAAAAAAAAAAAAAGCTGCAAGCAGCAATTAACGGGGTTCAAACACTTAAAACACATGCATAAAAAGTTATTATGTTTTATTAAGCAAGCCTGTAATCACTTAGATCATATGGAAAAGACAATTTACAGCCAAAACAGGCAATTTACTAAGGAAATATGTTTTAAAGCTTTTTAACAGTTATCAAGGTTGATCCAAAAACTTAGGACTAGTTCGCAAAAGTAGGTTTTTGAAATAATCTCCCATATTTAACGAAAGATTCGATTGGCAGTGGCGGTCCTAGAGGAAAAGTTGCTCAGAATGAGTTCTACCATATGGTATGTCGAAAAATCACATGATATACATACATGTGAAAAATGCGAAGGTGCCCCTGGTGGCTGATTTCTTTCAAATTTCTCACAGGCCTAGTGAGTTTCGTTCCAATCAGCCATATCATCCATATAGTCTTTTTTTAATAACATATGTAACATAATATATAATACAGTAAATCACCCACAAATGGTCTCCTCTGTCGTTTTGTGGTATTGGTTTTATTGCAGACTTGCAGACCTTACAAAATAAGAGTGAGTTAAACACGAGCTTGAGCTGTGGATCAAAAGGCCACTTTATTCTACTGAGAATAAGATACTTTTATCTGCTTCATTCTGACCTTCACAAATCAGCCTGACTCAGTCCCAAGGTAATTACATAACACTCCGGTGCTAAATAGATCGAATAGCATAAAAATACATTTGCTATTAGAAATATGCATTTACTTATGTACTGTATAAGGATGTCTGTAAGCATGGACAGTCCTGGATCAGTTATATAGCATAATTTTCAAGCTAAAATCAAGCAAACGGATTGTCTTTTTTACCATAAGCCTTCAGCACTCTCAGGGAAAAAAGGTACAAAAGCTGTCACTGGGGCGGTATCCTTTCAAAATGTACACCTTTGTAACTAAAGAGTGCATATTAGTACCTCAAAGGTGTATAATGGTACCAAAAGTGTACATATCAATCCCTAAATGGTACATCACCATCCCAGTGACAGCTTTTGTACCCTTTTTGCTGAGAGTGAAGCATTGCCTCCCTTAATCTATACATACAGTATTGTGGATAGATGTATATGGGTGCAGGAGGCAGAAATGATTCACATCTCTATTGTCTAACACTCACAAATATTTCTGAGGGAAAACCGCTGCTTGCCATTTGTGTGAGGTTTTAGCTTCAGAGATAAAGCTGAGATTCAGACATCTGTTGATACATTCATTTACTCATCCTGTTGAAACCATGTGGTTGTGGTTGTGGATATGTCGAGGATGTCCGTTTATTTCGTTTCGGTGTGTTGTTGATGATGTCCAAACTTCTGCGACTGGAAGAAATGACATCAGCCACAAACTTTGTGCAGTCAGAGCACACATCTCTCAGGTTGCAGCCTGCGGCGTACAGGTGGGGAAACTCTTGCTCAACAGAGTGTCTGGAGAGAGAACACAACGACCTGCAGAGAAACAGACACACAGCCAAGAAATAATGTGTAATGACACGTATTCTGTGAGTTTCATGCAAATCACGACTATTAATTCTGTTTAATACAAGTTAAGCCATCACATTTCACATTGATTTATATAGTGCTTTATACAATAGATTGTTTCAAAACATCTTCAGAGAAAATTAAAGTATGGCAACTTTATTTTAATATAAGATGTCCTCGTTATAATGTAATTATATTAGTGCAGATTAATCGCATCCAAAATAAAAGTTTGTGTTTACATAATATATGAATATATGTGTGTGTACTGTGTATATTTATTATGTATATGTAGCAACCAGGGTGTGCGAGAGCCGTGAGGGAACTGTGCGAGGCCAGTGGCGCGAGAGATAACGAGCTACACCTGGGAGGCACACCGGCCTTGAGTCTCTCACGGAGGAGCTCCGGGAGCATAAAAGGAGGAGCGACAACAGTGAAGGACGAGAGAGGACCAGGCCTGGATATTATTTTATGTTTTATTTTGTTTGTGTGGCCGGAAGACCCTCCGTGAAGGAGGCGGGAACCGGCGAACATTCAACGTAACTTTATCAAATACAAAAAAGTTACATTAAAGTTACATTGAATGTTCGCCGGTTCCCGCCTCCTGCTTCCCATACTTACAAACAGTGTTACATTGGTGCCGACACCCGGGAGGAAGGAGGGACATGCTGTCGGAGAGCCCTCGCTGCTGAAGGGGATTGCGGTGCTGCGCAGTTCGGCCAGCGCAGGAGTGAAGACCGCGAGAGGCTGCCCGAGGCGGTGGTACTGGAGCCTTGTGAAAGGTGGGACGGAAACCCCGATGCCGTGCTACTGGGACGAGGTGGGGTGGCTGCCGTCCAGGAGGGAGCGGAGGAGTCGCCGCCGTGCGCCATGGGCCGGAGCCTGCTGCCGTCCACCATGAAGGGGAGGAGCAGGGGACGGGGGATTCGCTGCCGGCTGCCCTCAGCCGGAGGAGCCATCGCTGGCCGCCAGGAGGATCGGGCCGAGCGGCAGTGTGTCTGGGAACCGGACCCAGAATTTTTCTCTTTCTTTTTCCTCTCTCCCCTCTCTCGTCCTGTCGCTCCCCTTGCTTCCGTCTCCTTTCTCTTGTCTCGTCTGTCCTTACCCCCGGGTGCTGCGGCCGCCGAGACAGGCCCCAGGGGGGAGTAGAGCGCAGTCTTGGAAGTAACCCCCGGCCTGCGAGGGGCGATGGGGGTATGTGGCGAGAGCCGTGAGGGAACGGCGAGAGGCCGGTGGCGCGAGAGTTAACGAGCTACACCTGGACGGCGCACCGGCCTTGAGTCTCTCACGGAGGAGCTCCGGGAGCATAAAAGGAGGAGCGACGACAGTGAAGGACGAGAGAGGACCAGGCCTGGACTTTGTTTTATGTTTTATTATGTTTGTGTGGCCGGAAGACCTCCGCGAGGGTCTGCTGGCATTACTTTCATTTTGTTCTTTGTTTATTTTGGTATTAAAGTTTTGTTGAATGTTCACCGGTTTCCGCCTCCTTTTTCCCCGTATATACGAACTGTGTTACAGTATATATACAGTATCTCACAAAAGTAAGTACACCCCTCACATTTTTGTAAATATTGTATTATATCTTTTCATGTGACACTGAAGAAATGACACTTTGCTACAATGTAAAGTAGTGAGTGTACAGCTTGTATAATAGTTTAAATTTGCTGTCCCCTCAAAATAACTCAATACACAGCCAATAATGTCTAAACCGCTGACCACAAAAGTGAGTACAACCCTAAGTGAAAATGTCCAAATTAGGCCCAAAGAGTCAATATTCTGTGTGGCCACCATTATTTTCCAGTTGTGCCTTAACCCTCTTGGGCATGGAGTTCATCAGAGCTTCACAGGTTGCCACTGGAGTCCTCTTCCACTTGACATCACGGAGCTGGTGGAGGTTAGAGACCTTGCACTCCTCCACCGTCCATTTGAAGATGCCCCACAGATGCTCAATAGGGTTCAGGTCTGGAGACATGCTTAGCCAGTCCATCACCTTTACCTTCAGCTTCTTTAGCAAGGCAGTGGTCATCTTGGAGGTGTGTTTGGGGTTGTTATGTTGGAGTACTGCCCTGCAGCCCAGGTCCGAAGGGAGGGGATCATGCTCTGCTCATTCATGGTTCCCTCAGTGAATTGTAACTCCCCAGTGCCGGCAGCATTCATGCAGCCCCAGACCATGACACTCCCACCACCATGCTTGACTGTAGGCAAGACACACTTGTCTTTGTACTCCTCACCTGGTTGCCACCACACACGCTTGACACCATCTGAACCAAATAAGTTTATCTTGGTCTCATCAGACCACAAGACACGGTTCCAGTAATCCATGTCCTTAGTCTGATTGTCTTCAGCAAAGTGTTTGCAGGCTTTCTTGTGCATCATCTTTAGAAGAGGCTTCCTTCTGGGACAACAGCCATGCAGACCAATTTGATGCCGTGTGCATGAAAATTTTCATGTATAAATGTATATTTTATATATAAATATAATATATTTTTGTTAAATATATACATGCTTGTGTGTATTTATATTATACAGTATTTTCTTGTAAAACATCTCCCAATAATATTTGTTTTATTTACAAGTTTTTTGTACAGAGCACTATGAGAGGAGACAGGGTCGAGTGGCTATCAACATAAGTTAAGAATCTTCCTTATGCAAAGTCGTGTCAAGTTTACCTATAAAACGCTTGGTTATCACCAGAAACTACAGGCCAATAGGTATTTTTAAAGGTGCCGTTGAACGTCTTTTCAAAAGATGTAATATAAGTCTAAGGTGTCCCCTGAATGTGTCTGTGAAGTTTCAGCTCAAAATACCCCATAGATTTTTTTTCTTTTAATTAATTTTTTAACTGCCTATTTTGGGGCATCATTAACTATGCACTGGTTCAGGCGGCGCGGCCCCTTTAAATCTCTCGCTCCCTGCCCTCCCGAGCTCACGACTATAAGTGCAGTTATACAGTGCATAAACAAAGTTCACACAGCTAATATAACCCTCAAATGGATCTTTACAAGATGTTCGTCATTCATGCTGCATGCATGCATGCAGCGATTCCTGTGAGTATAGTATTTATTTGGATGTTTACATTTGATTCTGAATGAGTTTGAGGCTATGCTCCATGGCTAGCAGGCTAATGCTACACTGTTGGAGAGATTTATAAAGAATGAAGTTGTGTTTATGAATTATACAGACTGCAAGTGTTTAAAAATGAAAATAGTGACAGCTCCGCGAATACAGTAATAAACTATGGTAACTTTAACCACATTTAACAGTACATTAGCAACATGCTAACGAAACATTTAGAAAGACAATTTACAAATATCACTAAAAATAACATGTAATCGTGGATCATGTCAGTTATTATTGCTCCATCTGCCATTTTTCGCTATTGTTCTTGCTTGCTTACCTAGTCCTAGTCTAGTTCAGCTGTGCAAAGATCCAGACTTTAATATTGGCTGCCCTTGTGTAATGCCTTGAACATGAGCTGGCATATGCAAATTTGGGGTCATACATATTTATGATCTGTTACGTAACAGTCTGTGTTATGTTGAGATTCGCCTGTTTTCCGGAGGTCTTTTAAACAAATGAGATTTATATAAGAAGGACGAAGCAATGGAGTTTGAAACTCAACGTATGTCTTTTCCATGTACTGAACTCTTGTTATTCAACTATGCCAAGGTAAATTCAATTTTTGATTCTAGGGCACCTTTAAACTGATTTTAACCCAGGTCAAATGCGTACTGGACAAGCCCTGACTGCAGTACTATGTACTGTAAGTATAGGCCTACTATTGGTGATTTAAACTACAAGTAGACAGTTTTTCAGGATGACAGCACAGACTGTCCCAGTGTGGAATGTGACTGTAATCCTTTAGCAGAGACATAGTATATATTTACTCACTTATAGACATCACTCTTGTGACTCTTCGCACTGCTGTGAAATCCCACAGTGTACACTGGAATGTGTGCCATCTTTTTGTAGGGAAACTTCATCTGTTAAAAGGACAAAATAATGCAAAATCAACATTGCTTCTACAGTTGAAATTGTAATGTGTAATTAGAATTAATTGAGAAAAACAGAGTATAGCAAACAATTTTAAACACAAAGCCCTAAAACAGTGGTCTTCAAATGGTGGGAGAGCAGGCAGGAAATAATAGAACACAATACAACCAACCTATCCAACCTAACCAACCAATCTAATCATGCGTAGTTAGCAAAATAAGTAAATGTAGCAACTTTTTCAAGAAATAATATGTTGCTGATTTCAATTTATTTCAATTCAATCAATTTATCATATTTTTAATAAATTCATTCATTACTGGCTAGCAGGCATTTTAGGCAGATTCCAGCATTGGACAGGTTGAGTGATGCGTCCCATTCTCACAAACCATGATCAAAAATACACAGGCTAAAACAAAATATGAGCCATACACATTAAATATGGCTTCACTTGTCGTTATAATGCTATGAAGCTATAATCTAGCTTCAATGGGTGCAGAAAACAATGTTAAATAAATATGTCAACTAAAAAACTATATAAAAATGTCATGAATGATTTCAGGCCAGTAAAGATTTTACTATTTCTGGAATTTATAGGCCACTTAAAAGGTTTTCTCACTGTAGTCCACCGGAAAATGCAATGTCATGCTATTAATTCTGCATACTATTGAATCTATGTAGTTCATGGTCATAAATAAATGTAGCTAAATGCTGAAATCTTTTTTCCCAACAACTTTTACACTGTGTCCAATGTTAAGACTAAAGCTGCGTTTCCTCCAAAATTACCTGGAACAATTTGTCCCAGGAACTTCCCCCCCATACCTATAGCTAGCTGCGTTTACATAGCGGTCTAAAGTCCCCCCCCAACCCAACCCTCCTAATTAAACACATATAAATATTTAACACAATATTATAACACAAATAAATGTTTAGTACCTTTGCACTACAAGAGTTACAGACAGACCTAAAAGAGAAAGAATCACAAGAGAATGTTCAAAACAGCGAATCAGTCCAAGTAAATATTCCTTGTTATTATCTATGATTTATGATATATAATATTTATTTTAATATTTTTTTCAAATTAAACCAAGACCTTTTACACAGGAGGCACGTGGATGGCCATGAAAACAATGGAAACTTTACTCGACAACAGCAGCATATCTAAGAAACAAAGATGAAGAAGACAAAAACCAACACTGTTTTCAGTGGGTTTTGGACTGATGTTAATCAAATTTTCCATCAATCATACAGACATTCACACCTTGCCCTTCTTCAGATTATTATAAAGCTCTTTGTTCTGCATGTATTTCTCCATCTCAGCCCTGACAAGTATCCGGCGCACGTTGATGACCTCATCCACGGTTAAGGCCAGACTGTCGACTGGATGACAGAATTCCTCCTGTGTGGGAGGGAGATAAAGAGGAAGACTCAGGTTATTAACCCTTTTACAACAATGTAGGCCACTTACAATCATTAAAAGCTTTTTGTTAAAATCTTTCCATTTGTTTTAAGACATAAAAAGGAAATAATTGTGCTGATGCACAAAATACAGATGCTGCCCACTATATTCCTTTAAGAACTGGGGCAAAATACAGCACCACTGACCATCCACTGATGTCTAGAGAGCCCATGAGATGCTGCAGCACTTCCTGCCCCATCATTGCTTTTGTCATCTGAGCCAATGGAGTGACAGGTGGACGAGGGCATCCGGTCAAACCCAGGGAATGAGGCTGGACAAAAAAGAAAACAAAAAAACAGTGGAGAAGAGAAAAGGACTATTAGGCATCTTAACTAAGCATAGTGTTCTCAAGCATAGCGTTAGTTCTGGCAGGTCACATCAATCAAGCTCGCATCTGCTGATTCTCAGCTGATCCACGTCTACCTATAGGAATACGACGCCTATCACAGCATCCCTATATATAAGGTGCATGAGCATAGACGTCACTTTCCCGCCGGAACACGCCCCCTCAGCTGGACTGAGTGGCAAAAGAGCTGCTGCATGTCTGGATTTAATGGGGGAAACTGCGAAAACACTCTCAAGTTGTTCCAAACCTGTATAAATGTCTTTCTTCTGTTGAACACAAAGGAAGATATTTTAAAGAAAGTTTGTAACTTGGCTGCTTTGGAGCACCATTGACTTCCATATAGGAAAAAAAAAAAATACTATGGTAGTCAATGGGGGTGAGATCTGCTTGGTTACAAACAATCTTCCAAAAATCTTCCTTTGTGTTCAGTAGAACAAAGAAATTTATACAGGTTTGGTTGAAGGCCAAAATTACAGTTTCAGTGCAGCTTCAAAGGGCTTTAAATGATACCAGACCTAGCGAAATGATCGGTTATTTTCAAAAAAAATGTAAATGTATATGCTTTATATAAACAAATGATCGACTTCCAAGTGGTTCTGCCAAAACCGTACTTTCGTATTCTTCAAAAAGTTTACGCTGTATGTCCTACACCTTCCCTATTCTACTTACAGAACGAACGCATTGCCAGTTCCATTTTTTCCATAAATAGAATAGGGAAGGTGTAGGACATACAGCGTAAGCTTTTTGAAGAATATGGAAATTGGAAGCACGTGCAAGGCAATCAGTTATTTTCAAAAATGACAGATCGTTTCGCTAGAAAAGACCCTTATTCCTCGTCTGGTATCGTTTGAAGCCCTTTGAAGCTGCAATGAAACTGTAATTTTGACCTTCAACCGTCTGGAGGCCATTGAAGTCCACTATAAGGAGAATAATCCTGGAATGTTTTCATCAAAAACCTTAATTTCTTTTCGACCGAAGAAAGAAAGACATGAACATCTTGGATGACATGGGGGTGAGTAAATTATCAGGAAAATTTTATTTGAAAGTGGACTAATCCTTTAATGATAGAGAGTTCTCCCAACTGTTTACGTTCACTTAAGAAATTAAAGGCTATGTTTACGTGAATACTCGCCAAAATGGACATGTTGTGTGTATTTGTCAGTTTAAGCGCAGAAAGACACGAAAGAGAGCTGTTTGAAACCTGCAATTGCAGTCATGTGCGGAACAGTTATCTGTATGTGCGTTGTGCCTCGGCACAGCTCGTCAGCGCAGATGAATCTAATGCTTGCTGTCAGTTACCGCACCGGTGTGGATACTGAACTTCAGAATCACAGATTCTACGTCTTGAAAGTATGACCAATATAAGAATTTTCACTGGAAAATATCATCTGAACAAGTAAGCAACATTTCTGCCACTTTTGTTCTGACCAACTGAGGAAAAAAGCATTAGGCCTACAATAAATCATGCTGCCAATGATGATTAAACCTAACAATCGCTTAGCTCGGATCACGCCAAACCGTGCAAATTATTATTACTGTTATACTTTGCTCTCAAATTGTTAATGTTAACAATATCAGCATTGTGTGACTGAGTGTATTTAGTGTGTATTAGAGTTACCTGTAGATTTCAATTTCTGTAGCCACTCCACAGTCCAAAGTCTTTTGCTTTTTGACTACAGCTGAATCTCAGTTGTCACTGATGATTGTCATTTGGATCTTTCTAGATTACAATCCGCCATCAAAATGATAAGATTTATTATTTCAGCTGCTGTGAAAACAGGCTATAAATGATCCGCTACCAGCTGCGTCCTCACGTGATAAAACCGATTAGCCTGGACTCCTTCCTTTCTGTTTACGGACGTGACATAATGACGCACAGAGGAACTGCTGCATGCTGGAATTTCCCGCGGAAATCCACCATGTCGCTCTTATTATAAAACATTATTACAAGCTTACCATTGTGAATCGAGCTATGATAGTTTTGAGATAGTTTTGAACACTGGCTGGTTATGTACTTGCTCAAATTGATTTTGGATAATTTTTAACCAAAAAAAGTTACGGACTGCAGCTTTAAGTTAAATAAAATAAATACTGTGTTTTTAAGCATTATTAGTTTTATTTAATGTAAATGTATATGTTCAAGTTTAACATTGACACCCTTTTTTTTGTTTTTTGTTTTTTTTAAATTAATTATATATTTGTTTTTTTTTTTGTCTTACAGATGTTTGTCCAGGTCTGACCTTGATAGATGTGTGGTGGTCCGACCCCCGTCAGCGTGTGTGATCGAGGTCTCTCTCCTCTCAGGGGGCCGACACCTGTGAGCTGAGGTAATTCTGAGCGGGATGACATCATTTCCCCTCTGAGCTCATCCAGGTCGTGCTCAGAGAAGGAGCGATCTCTCTTCAGAGGTGTAGGAGAGCTCTCCACCCGCCTGATATCCATTCCATCTGGAGATTCTTCATCCTTCATAAAAAACATAGAGGTGCAGTTATTTAAATTAAAAATACAATTGAAACAAATCGAGTCAGGGAGATCTACCAGAGTTTTCCAACAAAGCAGCTGGTGAAATTCTCATGTGAATCAGAAGTAGTTTTGCTGGCTAAGGTGTACAACTCTTAAAGCCAACTTAAAGTTTTTAATTTTGGAAAATTTTCTCCATGACCATTGTTGCCAAATACACTCAAAAGCGCTGGCTTGGGCCTGTTGGGTCATTTTGTTGGGTTCATTTTTTCATGGTTGGGTAGTTTTTGTGTTACACAGCCAATGGGTTAGAGTAAGGTGCCCAGATTTCTGAAATGGAAACCGGAGACATTTCCTATTTGAGTGGTCAAAATATCACCGAAATCTCATTTGTTATTATCTGTTAATTAAAAAATGGGAAAATACATTTTTTATTGTTTTTGTTTTTTAATTGTGTTTGGGTTCTTTATATATTACATTAAAATTATTAAAATTTAGTTTGATTATTAGGATTTTTGGTCTAATACAATTCCCCCAAAAAAATTACACTATTAATAGTAACCATTGTACAAGCAGTTCGAAATAAATTGCCTATTATAACAGAAGTATGACTTTACAAAAGCATTTTGCATTACAAAAAAAACAAAAACATAAATATAAGAATATAAGATAGATAAAAATGGCATTTAACAGATGTTAACATTTATAATTGAATTGAATATTTTAATTTCCACAAGCTGTTTAAACTGTTTTTAATTATTATTTTTCATTTTAGACTAATTTTAAGCTCAAAGTAAGTTATAAGTGTATTATTTATTTTAATTTATTTTTTATTTATTCATATCTGAGTGTACCTTAACCACGTGACATAGTTAAGATGTGTGTGAACTTTTAAGGATGTTTAAACTTGCAAAACAATCCCGCACCCAGTTAAGGCGATGTTATAAAACACATACAAACGGTATTACTTTAATTTAACATGAATAGTAAGTATGTTACTACCTTGAAGACGATAACGTCTCCGGTTACTATGGTAACCTCGGTTCCCTGAGAGACGGGAACGAGACATGGCGTCAGAAGCTGACGCTTTGGGGACTCCCTTTTCTCCTAATTCTCCTGAAATCCTATTGCACAACGCCAGTGAAGTTGCAACTCTCACTGGCCAATGCCAGCCAAGACGGCGAAAGGGGCGGTACCCGCCTCTATATAATGCGCCGACCTGGCGGCATAAGCTCAGAATCTTCCGACTGAACGAGAGTACAGCAGACCTGAGCGGTGAACACGGCAGTCTACGCCATGTCTCGTTCCCGTCTCTCAGGGAACCGAGGTTACCATAGCAACCGGAGACGTTCCCTTTCGAGAACGGTCTCTCGACATGGCGTCAGAAGCTGACGCTTTGGGGACTGTATAGAACAACGCCGTGGGAACAGCGAAGAAGGAAAGCTCAGCCACTGCGGAGCTACTATGAACAGTAATAAAACATAATCCCCAATGAGTACACACCTACGAAATGCTTATAACGTGGTTACTCATCTAACACTGTATGCATTCAAGAATAATATACAGGCTACATACGGGGTATTGAAGCATGTGGGCGGCCAGGCCGGGCACAGCAAAAAGAACATACACTTAACGAGCAGCTGTTGCTGGCGTAGGTGTAACATGAGAGAATTCATAGTGAGCCCTTGCTCATTGCGAGGACATAGACGAACTACTGGAACTGTGTCCCATATTCCAGGTCGCTTATGGTGGCATAACGTACGCGACAACAACGCGCCTCATACAGCTCGCTCTACCAACATGAAGGGGAGAGCGCCACAGACTGGGTGTGGCGCTGGCTCCGCCCCCAGATTCACTTATATGACCTAGTTGAAACCACCAGCCTCAGCTAATGGGCGGGAACTGCAGGTAGAATATGAGTTGTATTCAACGCCAGGACTTGTGAGGCTAGAGAACACACGTCCAAATTGTAAAACCTGGCGAAGGTGTTCTGCGACGACCAGCCCGCCGCCATACAAATGTCTTTGATGGTGACGCCTTTAGTCCATGCCCACGAGGATGCAATCGCCCTCGTTGAATGCGCTCTGACGCCGATAGGGCATTCCATTCCTTGGTTAGAATAGGCCAAAGTGATCGCATCAACCACCCAATGCGATAGCCGCTGCTTAGAGACGGAACGTCCTTTGGTACTGCCGCCGAAACACACAAACAGCTGCTCAGAGAGCCTGAACTGAGCCGTGCGGTCAATGTAAATTCGCAAAGCTCGCACTGGGCATAACTCCTGATGAGGCGCGTTATCCACTGACTCCTGGGTGAAAGCCGAAAGAGTTATCACTTGAGCTCTGAACGGCGTTGACAGTGATTTAGGCACGTAACCCAGCCTCGGCCTGAGTGTGACGTTACAATCATCTGGCCCAAACTGCAAGCAATCAGCGTTAATAGAAAGCGCTTGCAAATCCCCCACGCGTTTCACTGAAGCGAGGGCGAGTAGCAGCGCGGTTTTAAGTGAGAGCTCCTTTAAGCCGACTGACATGAGCGGCTCAAAAGGCGGCCGAGTCAACGCTTCGAGCACAAGAGCTAAATCCCATGACGGCACCGTGGGGGGGCGAGAGGGTCTTAGTCGCCTTGCACCCCTCAAAAATTTTACCACTAGGTCGTGTCTGCCCACCGAGCGCCCATCGATAAGGACATGAAAAACTGAAATAGCTGCCACATAGACTTTAAGAGTGGAAGGCATACTGCCGCCGTCCAATCGCTGCTGCAAGAAATCTAGAATGCCTGAGACGGGGCAGCTTCCCGGTTCGAGACCATTCAGTTCGCACCATTTCACAAATACTGCCCATTTAGAAGCGTACAGGCGCCTTGTAGAAGGGGCTCGCGCCTCCGTAATCGTGTCCATAACACGGCAAGACAGAACGCTCGGATCTACCGGCTCCCTTGCACTACCCACACATGAAGTTTCCACCATTCGGGGTTGGGGTGCCAAATCGACCCGCCCGCTTGGGACAGAAGGTCTCGTCTCAGTGGAATCATCCACGGGGGAGCCGTTAACAGTTCCAGCAGATCGGGAAACCACGGCCTGTTCGGCCAGTACGGGGCGATTAGAAGCACCGACGCTCTCTCCTCCCTGATCTTGTGCAGCACTTGTGACAATATCTTCAGCGGAGGAAATGCATAAAGGCGAACATTCGGCCATGGCATCGTCAGTGCGTCCCCTCCCAGGGGAGAGCGCGACAGAGAAAAGAACAGAGGACAATGCGTGTTCTCCTCCGTCGCGAATAGGTCCACTTCCGCCTTCCCGAACTGTTCCCAGATCATTCTCACTGTCCCGGGGTTCAATCTCCATTCTCCTTGAGGGATCCCGTCCCTCGACAGCATGTCCGCGCCGCTGTTCAGGTGGCCCGGAACATGCGCCGCTCGGATGGAGAGCAGATGGTGGTCGGCCCACAGTAGAAGCTGCGCAGCCTGCTCGTAAAGGGCTCGCGAGTGCACTCCGCCCTGGCGATTTATGTACGATACCACCGAAACATTGTCCGTACGAACCAATACATGATGGCCCCGGACTTGTATGAGGAAGCTTCGAAGAGCCAGAAAGACCGCCCTCAATTCGAGGCGATTTATATGCCACGTCTTCTCCGATTCCGTCCAGTAGCCCGACGCTGGAACGCCATCGCAATGAGCTCCCCAGCCCGTCGTCGACGCGTCCGTCGTGACCACTTTCCGCCGCGTAACCACGCCCAGCTGGGCGCCGCGTCGGTACAGGTCGGGATTCCGCCACGGCGCGAGCGTGCTCAGGCACCTGCGAGTGACCACAACGCGGGCATAGCCCATTCTCCAAGCCCTCCTTGGTACCTGAGTTTTCAGCCATAACTGGAGGGGGCGCATATAAAGCAACCCGTGGTGGCATACCGCCGCGGCCGCCGCCATCCGTCCCAAGAGCCTCTGATATTCCTTCAGCGCTACAGGACGGCCCAGACTGAAAGCACTCAGGGCGGACATCAAATCGCGAACGCGCTCCTGACCTAGACGCGCTCTCATCGCGACCGAGTCCAACTCCACCCCTAGATACGAGATTGACTGGCTGGGGCATAACATACTCTTTTGTGTATTCACGCATAGACCCAGGTTCTCCAAATGAAGCAATAGAGTGCGTTTGTGGCCGTTGAGCACATCCTTCGAATGGGCTAAAACTAGCCAATCGTCCAAATAATTGAGTATGCGTATTCCGTTCGCTCTCAGGGGGGAAAGCGCTGCATCCACACATTTTGAAAACGTGCGAGGAGCCAGGGCTAATCCGAACGGCAGAACTGTGAACTGATATGCTGTGCCGTCGAACGCAAATCTCAGAAAGCGCCTGTGACGAGGGGCGATCCGAATATGAAAATATGCGTCTTTCAGGTCTACTGAAATAAACCAATCTTCGGGCCGAATTTGCGCGAGGATCTGTTTCAATGTCGTCATTTTGAAAGGGCGCTTGAATAAAGCCCGGTTGATGGGTCTCAGGTCTAATATCGGACGGAGGCCACCGCCTTTCTTTGGAACGACAAAATAGCGGCTGTAGAACCCGCTCTCCCTCTCGCTTGGCGGGACCACTTCTATCGCGCGCTTTGCGAGTAGATTGAGAACTTCTTGCCTCAGCACCGACTCGTTGTGAGCCGGCACTGTCGACATAACCACGCCATTGAAACGGGGCGGTCTGCGCCGAAACTGCAAAGTGTAGCCGTTCTCTATTACGTTCCGCACCCAATCCGAAATACCCGGAACAGCCCGCCAAGCGCTCGCAAATTGGCACAGAGGACGGGGCACCCCGCCTTCTGTATTCAGGACAACGTCGCTGTATACTGGGGTAGCGCGCTGACAGCTCTCTTGACGAACGGGCGCATTGAGAGGCGGCGAGTCGTGTATGTAAGAACTGACACGGGTGTTCCGCTGCGGCGGAGGACCTACATTCGGAGCGCGAGCGCCGCCGATTACACGGGAGAGCTGCGAGCCCGATTGTATCTGCAGCAATTCGCCTGCGTATAGAGTGCGAGAAGCTGCCGCTGCTAGAGGAGGAGAAAAAAGCTCTTTTTGTGAGGTTGTAACATTCTTTATTACATTTACAACAGAAACATTCTCGTAGTCGCCTGCAACCGCCAAGGGGACTTCTCGAGAACACCTCGGACGCTTCGCAGCGGGTCCTTCGCTCAGCGTCCTCCTCCTCTGCACTCTCCCGTCAGGAACGAGGCTTCTGTTCCGAAGAACTAGGAGCAGTGCCGGGGCGGCCGCCTTTCTTAAAGCCGTGACGCGACTTCGGCGGTCTCTGCCAGGGTGCTCTGGTACGTGCAGAAGGCTCCGGGTCTGGCGCCGAAGGGGCGGGAGCAGAGGGAGCTCGCTTCGGCGGCCTGTTTGAAGCCGAAGAAGATCTACTGCGCGCTGGAGGCGGCGCGGGCGCCCGGCGCGGAAGGAAATGACTCATCGCCCTGGAACGCTTCTGTGCTTCAGAGAAGCGCTCTGCAATCGCTTCCACGGCATCCCCAAAAAGGCCGGAGGGAGATAAAGGAGCGTTGAGCAGCGCCTTCCTATCTGCATCTTTTAACTCTGTAAGAGTAAGCCACAAATGACGGTGGAGCACAACCATAAAGCCCATGCTTCGTCCGATCGCCTGGCCCGTTTTCTTCGTTGCCTTCAGGGCAAAATCAGTCGCAGCGCGCAGATCTTTAAACGCCTCGGGGTCTGCCTCCCCCTCGTCCAGGGATTTCAGGAGCTGAGCCTGGAAAACCTGAAGTACCGCCATCGTGTGAAGTGCTGAAACTGCTTCACCTGAGGCGGCGTATGCCTTATCAGCGATATGCGCGGTCACACGGCAGGGTCTTGACGGCAACATAGCGCCTGCCTTCAGGGAAGCTGACGAGGGGCAGAGGTGCGCCGCGATAGATTCCTCGACTGGCGGAATGCGCGTATAACCACGGGCTTCAGCGCCATCAACTTTTGTGAATATTTCCGAGCCGCTGGCGTGGGCGCGAGCCGAGTGGGGCGCGGCCCAGGTGCTAGCGACCTCCTCGTGCAGGTCTGGAAAGAAAGGGGCTCGCTTCCTTGGAGCGGCGGCTCGGCGGCCCAAGTGAAGGAACCACGAATCCAGTTTGCTCTTCGCTGGCTCGTCGGGAGAATCCCATTCAAGACCGAGATCATTCACGGCCCTAGTAAGAACCCTAACAAGCTCGTCTTGAAACGCCACCTGCCCCTCCGGCTCAGAGCGCTCCTCCAAGAGGTTGTCCGCCCAGTCCTTCTCGGACGCCGTTAGGGACATGGCACGGGTTCGTCATCCCTCGCCGCGCCGAACGAAACCATCTCCGACGCGCCGGGGGCGGGTCGAAGACCCTCCTCGGTGAAGTAAACAGGAGGGCGGGGTGGTGAGTCACACCTCATTCCCGCATCATCGCCCCTATGCGGCTGTCCCACCAGCGGCTCGTCAGCGGCAGTGGGACGTTGCCTAGGACAGTCACCAAGGGCGATGCTCCTCCGAGCCCTCAGCACCCGCACTGGGAGATCCTCGCAGTGCGGGCAGCCCGACCCGGTGAGTGCTGCTTCTGCATGGGCGAGTCCCAGGCACAGAATGCAGTACTCGTGGGTGTCCGGAGCCTCGATAGGCCCCGAACACAGCGTGCAGAAGGTAGACATGCTGGAACGCCGAGAGGGTAATCCGTCTACTTCGCGTCTTCTCCACAGCTGTCTCGTAGTAATGTCGAAGTTATTAATTGTTGAAGTGAAAAGGAAGATTCTGAGCTTATGCCGCCAGGTCGGCGCATTATATAGAGGCGGGTACCGCCCCTTTCGCCGTCTTGGCTGGCATTGGCCAGTGAGAGTTGCAACTTCACTGGCGTTGTGCAATAGGATTTCAGGAGAATTAGGAGAAAAGGGAGTCCCCAAAGCGTCAGCTTCTGACGCCATGTCGAGAGACCGTTCTCGAAAGGGAACGATGTTTATTTTGATATCTGACGATATGCTGTAGTCTAGTCCAGTGTATGTTCTTCATGAAGTAGCGGCGCGCGCGCGATCAAGTGTGGCTGCACAGCCCCCCCTGTTGGTGAAAATAATCACTGCATGACTGCTCCGATAACCAACCACAGGGATATTTCGGGAACGGGGACAGCTCCAGTTGGAGACAGAACACCAAACACCGTCTGGTCACCCTAGGCTAGAGACTGGTCAATCTCACTGGCAGTTGAAATAACACACCCCTCCCCCACCCACCGCCCTCCGGGTTACACGGAGCGCGGGCTTTTTGCTTTCTCGTCAGGAGACTGCAGCTCTCAACGCCAAGACTTGGTGCATTTTTTCAGAGGTGGGTAATAACGAAGTACATTTACGTCGTTACATGTACTTGAGTAATTTTTGGAAAATTTGTACTTTTGAATGAATCACTCTTTTGAGCCAATTCTGTTCAAAGACTGTTGGTAAAACTGTCTAAATTGATTCGCGAATCAGTTTGAATGATTTGTTCAGTTCCTGCACGCGCTGAATCGTTTGAAGCGGTTTCTCACTCGGAGCGGATGAAGTAGCATTGGACCTACAGTCAATTAAAAGCAAATCTGCAAATAAATCCAACTGTTTGACAGCGATGAAGACCTTTATTAGTTGAGCTGCGTATGCTGTCTGTGTGAACAATTCCACAGGTAGGCCTATGGATTTCAGGTGATTTCAATTCATGAAACAGCCAATAGCCGACATTTTACAACCAAATAGATTATTACGTCACTATAACAAAAGTATGTAGTATTTCTTTACCGTTTTTATGGACATATATCTTAATTTTTACATTCATTTATACATATAAGTTACTATTGCGCAATGGCGGCGCCAGCGACCTGTTCGTCTTTAAAATGAGCGCCTTCGCGTTGATACAGTTAAGCAGTTACATGCTCCTGCTGAAATTTGATTACAGGAGAACAGACCGAAGAAGATCCGTCAATGTGTATTTAATCATTGTTTGTGTCATGTTTAGATATGAGCGCGAGCACATGTAAAGAGTTTTCTCTCCTTTCAAATGTAACTTTAACTGTATACGTTATTAATATAGTAACAGTTACAGGTGCCAGAAATATGCCTGTCTCTTCTGTGTTTGTTGCAAAGATATCTAATTATGATAAATATATATTTAAATATATATTTTAGTAATAACATGCTATTGTGTGTGTGTGTATGTGTGTATATATATATATATATATATATATATATATATATATATATATATATATATATATAATAAAAGTAGTAACGAGCTATTTGAGTAGATTTTTTATTGGATACTTTTTCACTCTTACTCAAGTAACTATTAGGATTATTACTTTCACTTTTACTTTGAGTAAATATTTCTATAAGTACTTTTACTTGAGTACAGTTTTCGGATACTCTACCCACCTCTGCATTTTTTGGGGGTAAAATAAAGGTTTGTGTACATTTTATTTCACTTATAAAGTCTTTACAGTGCTGTAAATCATTGTATTTAATGCAAGAGCAATATTACAGGGATGAAATGTGTTAGTCAGCATCGGTCATCTTGCATAATGGGAACGTCTTTTTCTTTGAATAGATTCGACATAATGATGAATATTATTAAACTGAATATTAAAATATGTTCTCAGAACTCTGTTCTGTTTGTTTATGCGAAAGTTATATAAGGAGCGATATCTTTCGGCAATGAGAAACGCAGAGCAGCCGTCTGAGGTTTGCAACACACCGCTGCGTTTACTGCAGGAAAATATGTGGGAACAGAAGAAAACTAATAGATTTTTAAAAGAAAATGGCCGATCATTTCGCTAGATAAGACACTTATTCCTCGTCTGGGATCGTGTAGAGCTCTTTGAAACTGCAATTTGGACCTTCAACCCGTTGCACCCAAGTGAAGTCCAAAAATCCTGCAATGTTTTCCTCAAAAACCTTACTTTCTTTTCGACTGAAGTGAGAACGACACAAACATCTTGGATGACATGGAGGTAAGGAAATTTTAATTCTGAAGTGAACTAATCCTTAATAAATGTTCACCTTTTGATTGATCCAGTAATTCTGTGTGTGATTTTAATTTTCAACGTATTTTGGGTTAATTTTAAGCCAGCAACATAGTAATTTTTAATCAATAGCATGTTGGGTCAAACATTCAAAAACAACCAAATGACCCAAAATGGGTTGTTTTTAACCCAGCATGTTTTAGTGTGTAGTAAAAAGATTAAGATCATAGAAGAAATGCTGACTGCACTGAAACCTCTCACCTCAAATATATTCATCTCTTCCATTTCTTCCAGTGTTGGAGCCTTTAGAAGAACACGAATGCGGGACGGTGGGCGGTACCCTGCTCCTGCGACTGACAGGTCAATGCAGGAGGTTGATTTGATGTCACAATGGCAGGTGTGTGCCAGGCATGGTAACGAGCCAAATGCTGAAGAGCGACAAAATATCGCTATGAGTAATCTAACACACGACTGAACAGAACTACAGATCAAGGAGGACTGATAGTGTTAGGACGCTGTTTTTAAAAAAGTGTATTGTTACCGGAGTAATATGTGATTAACATACATCTCTGTGAACTGTGTGGCTCCACAGGTTTCAGTTTGTGATCCTGTCTGATCTCAGCCAGGACTCGATCATGGAGCGACTGCTGTCGCTGAGGAGGAGGCGGCAGGCTTCGTTCAGACACCTGCAGACGTCAATACAGTCTTAAAACAAAACGGTACATACATTTTGGTTGTACACCATTCTTTCTTTCTCTTCTTCAGAGGATCTAGGATCATTGGTTATACTGTATTTTACAGTACTTGTACTTACCCAAGAAAGTACTGTAATATAAGGTAACTACATGGTTTAAAGTTAGGTTTAGGGGTAGGTTTAGGGTTAGTTATTTCCCAGTCATTGTAATTGCTATAATAAGTACACAGTATGTACATGTGGAACAGGACTGTAAAATAAAGTGCTACCAAGCAAAGCAGCAGCTACAGTGTTAAAGTTAGTAGTACACCATTTTCCTTTACCTTAAAATTTAGATAGAGCGAGCTCTGAATGCAATACTGGCAATGATAATTAATATAAATCACCATCAAGGAAAGGCAGACTGATATGTTTGAGAAAAATGACATTTTCACAATCAAACGCAACAGTTTTGAAGTTTTACACTGTGTCCAAACCTGGCACAATGTGATACATTTCTAGTATGTATTGTTGTAACTAAAAGCAAAAAAGCTTTCAATTTTGTTTTTATATTTAAGTGTCTCTACCTACTTTGTATTACATTAAAAAACAGCATTTGATTCAAATTACTTGTACATACTTGTTGTTACATTGTACTTACATTTAGTACCTGCATTTAATCACATTTTTAATATATTAAATAGTAGTTAAAGACACCTATAAAATGGTACATAAAATGGGACCAAACTAACATTTAAAAACAGCACTACCCATAATTGTGAAGAGAGATCAACCAATCAGATAAGTCGCTACTACCTTGAAAACGTAATTAACGGCACAAGAATGTCCCTCTCTTAACAAGCACTGCAAATAACATAATTAAAGTCTCCTTATACTATCTCTTGTCTTCTACTTTTATTTTATGTGAATATTTTCCAAAAACACTTGCCATATTGACATTTTGTCAACCGTTTACTCATTTTGTACTTACGTTTTTGATTCGATTACATTTATTTGCAATGCTTAAAGGGTTAGTTCACCCAAAAATTATGTAATTTATATTTTTGATAAAATCCGATGGCTCAATGATGCCTGCATTCACAGCAATGGTACTTCCTCTCTCAAGATCCATAAAGGTAATAAAAACATATTTAAAACAGTTCATGTGAGTACAGTGGTTCAACTTTAATATTACAAAGCGACGTGAATATTTTTTGTGCGGCAAAAAAAATAAAAAATAAATAAAGATTTTTTTAACAATATCTATTTCAAAACACTGCTTCATGAAGCTTCGGAGCTTTACGAATCGAGTCAGAGATTTGGAGCGCCAAAGTCACATGATTTGAGCAGTTTGGCGGTTTGATACGCGATCCGAATCACTGATTCGATTCGTAAAGCTCCGTAGCTTCATGAAGCAGTGTTTTGAAATTGATATTGTCAAAAAATCGTTATTTTTATTTTTTTTGGCGCAAAAAAGTATTTTCGTCGCTTTAAATCTTGAGAGTTTCAATGGCTTTGCTCCCAATAGAGGCCTCACTGAGCCATCGGATTTCATCAAAATATCTTAATTTGTGTTCCGTAGATGAACAAAGGTCTTACGGGTGTGGAACGACATGAGGGTGAGTAATAAATGACATTAATTTCATTTTTGGGTGAACTAACCCTTTAAGCAGCTCATTGCCTCAAGTAAATCTTATACATTATATTTTCAATTATATTTTAATTTTTTTCTTCAAATCAGTATTTGTAATGTTATGATCCTCACTTAATGTGAAAAATATTTCTGAAACACGGGCAGAGGTCACTGTTTGAATAAACGGTTATGTGGAGTGGAACGATGGATGCTACCCAGTGCAAGACTGCAAAAATAGAAACCAAATGACTAAGTATCCTGCTGCTTGTCATGATTGTGACTAGTAAGAGATTGTATTTGTATGGTACATTGTATTGTGTCTGGTTTGGACATGGTGTTACTGCACGTTAGTTACAAGATATTATGAGTGACTAACTGGTTTAAGAGGGGGTCTTGATCTGATAAAGTCCAAAATCAGCTCGTGAGCGTTTCGTTTAACACACGTGGGAATATTTCCATCTACCTGCAGAAGAAAAAGAGGCATAGATTCATGATATTACAGTTATTATCAAATATAAAAACAATGGTTAATCACTGTCATGCTGCATCAGCTAAAAGGCTTTCCAGAGCCATAATCTCACACATATAGTCTACTTACCGAGTTAGGATAAGATTAATTCGGGGATAAACCACTTAAAATGTGCTTACTACAGCAACCTCAGTGCCTTTTCAGTGCCCCCAGCATGAGTAAGCATAGTAAGAATGGACTCACCACAACTTTGCGAAGTTTATATTTGCGTGAACGAATATCTTGCATGAGCATCTCAAAGGGCGTGAGGCTGAACTCCGTTGGCAGAGGGTTAAAGGGCTGTTCCTCTACCTTCTTGAGCTTCACACCCTGCCTCAACTCCTTCATCAGCTGCACCCATAGCCGAGTCTAAAGGAACAAAAGACAAACCCACACAGTTTCCTTCATTACATTAACCATAGCTCATACACTGCTGGAAATTACAAAGACAAATATGAGTAAATGAAACTACCATTTCAACTACTGTTATAATAAGTATGTCTTTTACCCAGTCAGTGTGTTGAAGAGCATCAAGCTCAGCAGTGGAATTTTCTTTCTGCGGTTCCTCCGTTCTGATCTTCTTCAGCATCTACAGGAAAATATCAGATACTTATCAGAACATAAGAGAAGAGGGTATGAAGCTTTGAATATTAAATTATCACAAAAACAATATAATTTGGTGTTTTATGTGACATAAAGGAGCGTTTTTATCCTCAAACCAGTAAAGAAAAACCCCACCTTCAGCTGATTCTAAAGTCATGACAATCACAGGCTGATTGCCTACACAACACTGCAACAAATACTAACCCCTAAACCCTAACCTTAATCTTAGTATAGTGTTGGTAGAACATCCTGATAGATATCTGTCTCAACCTGATCCATTCATTATATTTCTGACCTCTGAACTGAATCCATGAAGACTTTACTTGAAAGGTGACCATGTAATTGAGTTGACCACTGAAATAGGCTGTGTTTGCAGGTTTTGCTCTTGACTAGTTTGGGAGAAAAAATCATGAAACATAAAAATGTTGCCTGGGCGCAATTTACACCATTTATATATTCCCAGCCAATGGATCTCTACTGGTATTGCTACACTGGACATCAAGTGACACCAAACATTACCAAATTGTTGATTGCAGTGGTTTTCAAACTTTTCAGGACACGTCTCTTTAAGAGCAAGTACATTTAAGGACATTCAGCAACATACACTATATTTTGACTAATATCATATTTTGATTAATACCGATATTCCTGTAGTTCAAATAAGTCATAATACTATGAAGCGACGACCTTGCAGAAAGCCAAAAATGGATCTCAGAGAGGTCATTTCAAACACTTAAGCTCTTATGGAGTTAATTTGCGAGTCATTTGCAAGACAATGTGTGAGGGCATTGAGCTGTTTTCACCATTCACACATCATTCCCTCACACTCTCGCTCTTCTGTCACTCCCCCGACCCCACACACACACTATACATTTTTTGTAGTGGTTGTGTCACTTCTATTATCTGTTGCCCTCTCCATATTTGTGATGGAGCTAGTATAAATGTGTTTTTCAGATGGAAGAGTGGTTTGATCACTACAGAAGCATTCTGCTCCATTATCAGTCGTTAAGGCTGTTACAGAAGAGGTTGAAGGGGTAATTATATACCACTCCCTCATCTCATACCCCTAGCTATGGATGGATTGATGTGCACCTCTTATATCACATAATTATTAGGGCTGTCAAAATAACATGTTCATTTCGATGAATTAATCTGAGAAAAAATAACACGTTAAAAAAAATAACGCAGATTAATCCATTCTGTATTGACCTTTGAACCTGGAGCCATTCTTGTGTGCGTGAGCTCTCTCTCTCTTCAAAGTAAGCACCGTCTTTGCACTCTCTCTACCTCACATATAATAATCTAAATCAACTGACACGATGCTAAAAGTTCGTAAGACCAAATCCATGTTTCACAAGGCGCATTCGGGGAATGTTTTTCCTGAATAACCGCTGGGAGTGAATAGTGCTCAAAAGAACGTCACCTCATCTTCTCTGACAGGCGCCCTGCACGTGCAGCTGACAAACCACACTTTCAGTAAACAAAAAGAAAATCCTATCCAGTGGTGAAGTGTTTTCTGTGTTGACAAATGTCCTATGATGTCCTAATAATCGCGATTCGCACGCAATACGTCAACATGGATCCGCTAATGTCCAATTCGCGACCTAATGACTCATTTGAACAGATTCATTTTAATTAATCATGACAACAACTGATCTGTCTGTCCCCATGGTCTATAATGAATAATTTACTCAAACAACTCTGAAATGAGAACATAAGTGTGCTTACCCCATTTAGCAAGAGTAAAATTAGTAAGATTAATAATCCACAGTATTTTCAGGTTATTTAAATGACAATGTGTAGTAAATTAGGCCTACCTATAAAATCAGTTAATTTAGACTGGAATGAGGTGAAACCAGAACAAAGCAAGTTGTTGTTAGCTAGGTGCATTCAATTGTATATGGTAGAAAATTATATTATCAGTTAATATAACTTCTAAATGCTACTTTTTAATACTTTTCAGGTGTAGCAAAAAAGCATCTTCTCTTACAAAGCTTTTTTTTTTGCAAAGAGTGAAAAAAAGAATTACAGTGAGAGTGACGGGTACTTTATTGTCCGTATCGGGCTCGCAGATCACGTGGGTAGGGCACTTTTTACAGTTTGTGTGGATGACCATTTTTGACCCAGGAAAAACCCTGCATTGATTCATTTGAATTTAAATATTTAATACTTTCACAGCAAAAATTATGTATGCGATTAATTTAGATTAATTAATCACAGAGTATGTAATTGATCAGATTTTTAATCGATTGACAGCCCTAATAATTATATAGCGGTGGATGAGAGAGACTGGGCATTACCACCACTCTCATCCAATTCTTTCCATGGGCCGCTTTTCTAGTAAGGGGATATTAAGTTTTATGCACATAGTATGTGCTGTTTTCGGAGAGAAAGTGGATGTAGCTATTGCGTCCTCTTTTCATCTGTTGCCCTTTCCAGTATGGAGCTGATATTGATGTGCTTTCTTTTGTATCATTTTGCAGAGATGCAATTGAAGAGATTGGGCAATGGAGCCATTTGCATCCCACTCTTTTTCTGTTGCCCTCTCAAATACAAGATAGGAAGATGGTATCCGTATTCTCCCCATTTTGCTATAGGAGCGAATACAGAACAAAAGAATGGGCAGTTTCACCACTTGTATCTCATTCCCTCATCTGTCACCTCTTTGCTACTGGGAATACAGAGGCTGGAGTGATATTATGCTCTCCTTGCTTTTGTAGTTTGTCCACTTTGAAAAGGAACATCTAAGTTACTTATGTAAATTGGTTCCCTAAAAAGGGAAACAAGATGCTGCATCGCATTGCCATACTTTAGGCATGGCTGTATGTCTTCCTACAGACAATCTGAAGCTGATGACATTTTCTCTAGGCGCCCTTTTATAACCCATTGGTGCGCCTGTGACGTCACCTGACTGGGTTAGCCAATCAAGTTTGGAGTGAATTGACACGTGCTTCAGACACCGGCTCACATGAAGCGTTCCCATAGCGTCAACTCCATAACACAGCGTCTCGTTCCCCTTCTCGGGGAACTGGGTTACACACAGTGGCAAGGAACCCAAACTCCATCAGGTGACAGAATGGAGAAAAAAACCTTGAGAGAAACCAGGCTCAGTGAGGGAGCCAGTTCTCCTCTGGCCAATTCTCCCTCCATGCCTTTTGTGTCACCCTGGGTAATATCACGGTCATTTCATGTTTAGTTTCATTATCATGTCTTGTTTAGTGTAATAGTTTCATTGGCATGCTCTGTTATAGTTTATAGGTCATGGCTTTGTTTGTCACCATCTTTACCTGACTTCTCATTCAATTGTTTCTAGGGATTCTAATTAATTGCTAAATTTAATTACACTAAAACTTTGATAACAAAAACAAACACTTTCTCCTCCCTTTTATACAATGTTTATTTGGCTATTTTGACTATGCATATGTTTACTTATGTGTAATTGCATTTAGAATTTTTTTTTCTCTACAGTACGAGATCAGAAATGAATGACATATAATCAATTTTGGTTTTGCAACCCACCATTTCAGAACCTACTTAAATAGGCCACAAATAGGTGTTTTTTTTTCTCTCATTTCAGTGTTTCATATTTTATTAAAGATGCATTCATTGAAGGATTAGTCCACTTTTAAATAAACTTTTCCTTATAATTTACTCACCCCCATGTCATCCAAGATGTTCATTTCAGAAAATGAGTGATGGTTTCACTAGATAAGACCCTTATTTCTCATTTGGGATCGTGTAGAACAATTTGAAGCTGCAGTGAAACTAATTTTGATCTTCAACTGTTTGGTGCCCATTGAAGTCCACTATAAGGAGAATAATCCTGGAATGTTTTCCTCAAAAACCTTAATTTCTTTTCGACTAAAGAAAGAAAGACATGGACATCTTGGATGACATGGGGGTGAGTAAATTATCAGGAAAAGTTTATTTAAAAGTGGACTAATCCTTTAACAAAAATATGATCACAGACGTAACCCATGTGAGCACCATGGTTCCATCAGTATGGCTTCTCACCTCTTTGGCATCTCTTATCCTGCTGAGAAAGGTCTGAAGCTCAAGGGTCTCCAGGAAAAGTGCCCGACACACAGCCTGGTAGTGCTCTGGTGCCAAAGCTGGATTTGCCAGTCTGTCGGCACAAAGCGTCATCACCTGATGAACAGTATGAATGCCATGCACTGTGCCTTCTTCCTCATCTTCTTCATCCTCCTCTTGGCCACTGTAGCCCTCATCTTTAGCTGCATTACCACCACAATGTTTAGATTCGCTACAGTCCTGACCACCGACCATAAACTCAATGAGCTGTTCAAGCTGAGGGCTCAATTCCCGTTCCTCACTGTCATCCAGACCCCAGTCCAAAGCACGGTAGATTGCAACACCCATGGACTGGACCAGCTGCACACATGTAGGGTGAAGAGATGGGGTTTGTTAGGGGATGGAGACTGCAAATATGACATAATTATATAGTGTGCCATAATTGTCTCACCTTTCCATCAGCAGCAGAACCACAAGTAGCATTATTGTCTACTAGAGAAGAAAAGCAGATTAGCGGAAGAAAACTGCCAATTAAATTTAGACATTCATGACAGTACTAGTGTCACAAACCATCCAAGTGAATGAAAATACAAGAAATGCTAATGATTTAAAAGTTTTATGCTTGCTATGCCACATTTTACTATGTGGAATTGCTCTCTCTCAACTATGTAAGCTAAAATCTGTGCAAGCTATGCATATTATCATGTATTCTCTCTTTGCTTACCTTTCAGATTAGCAAACTGTACCAAAATTGATAGCACTTAATACAGTTTCATTAAATATGGGTTAAAATATATAACCAGATTTAAAATGTATCATTGTAAAAAGCAGGAAATTATTTACAATTTGAATATTGTTTTTCACAAATCTTCTAAGAATCTGACATTGTAATGTTTTTTAATGAATCACAAACATGTTTAGCAGCAGAAAATGTTGACATTCCAAAAGTATAAACCTGTAAATTACATTTTTCTGAATGTCATGCTGAAATTCAGCAGTCTTAGTTGTCCACATATTTTATTTTGCAATACTTATCACTTTTAGTAAATCTCTGATGCCGTTATTTTGACATATTGTAGCCTACCTAAATTGTAGATAGACAAGGGCTGCTCTGACCTAAACATACTGAAGATTTAAGCTTATTCTTACTAGGAAGGTTTTTACAGTGAGTGCAACTGCACTGTAGGCCTCTCAATATGCAATTTCAGGCACTTTAAGGGGGTCAGTGAAGTGTATATATATTCCAAGACCATGAAAATTTAATCATAACAAAGGTAAAAGCTTGCTACAATTCACCCAAAACAAAAAAATGTAAAACCATTTTCACTTCCATCATAAAACTTATGCCATAAGGACTAGTTGATGATCAGACAACAGTGCCCTCTGGCGACATAATAATGGTATGGTAGAAGTGTCCCCAACAAGCACATCCAAGGTCTTCCTTATGTCTAGATGTGGATAAGATGGTCTCTGTGGAAGACATTAGGTAATTAAAGACATCTTCAAGTCTCTAGTTAGGTCCTTTCACTTGACCATTCAACTAAAGATGCCAGACGTGAGACTAATAGCTATATTTAATGACTGCAGAAATCTCTAGTTACTCTAGGACTCCATGACACACAAAACAAGTGAGCTGTGGCTTTAACTATACTGGCCAATATAAATAGGGTTCAGCCCTGGTCCTGGAGTTCATCCAACAGTACACATTTTGGATGTCACTCTGTAATCTGACACAAACATTTCTGTTCTTGAAGTCTCTACTATCGAGCTGATGAGTTGAATAAGGTGTGTTTGATTAGGTGCAGAGTTGTAGTAGGGTTGGGAACTACTGGACTAGAGGCCCCCTGTTTGATATAATGTCCTTGGAAGAGGGCTCAACAATAAGGATGGCCTGCTGGCTCGAGCCAGGTTGAGAAAGTCCCAGGCCACTTGACAGAACCAAGTGATGGTTTATTTTTAAAATAAAAATATGGATCAAATAGAAATATAATAGAATAGTAAGCAGGGATGCACCAAAATGGTGTAATAGAATGTTAAACAGATTAAATATTTATGATAAGAAAACGTGGAGTTGATTGCACAGTGGCACAGACCCATGAGCTTGACGAGCTTATAAAGCATATAAAGTAAAATGAGCATATTACAAACGTTAACTGACGGTAAAGAGAGAGAGAGCGTGCACTTCTGTTGCATGCTCTTTATTGCTGATCATTCACTCAGCACACGTGTGATATCTGAATTAAAACTAAATCGTATGTGCAAGTAAAAACATGAACTGTTGCATTATTTTTGTATAATGAGTGGTTCCATGCATTATTACAGGAAGGCGGTACAGTAAACATATGACGTTTTCAGGAAGTTTTTTTCCGAAGTGCATGCCCAGAAAGCTGCCTCTCAGACAGTATGTGAATAGCCTATTAAATTTGAGTTCTCTTGCAACAACTTCACAGACAAATTCACACAAAATTATGTCAAAATGCCTGTATAGGCAAGTATCCTTGTAAAACATAGTCGGTTATGTCTTAAGTGAACATAAACATTTGGGAAAGAAAACGTGTAGTAGTATGTTGGATACGTGGAGCTCTTAACGTGACAGCAGCCTAATAAACGTACTGCTGTCTTTGTCCTCAATGTTAATCTAATAACAAAAGACAAACTGCTCTTGACTGTTTGAGCCCTGCTGGAGCAGCTAATAATATTCACTGTGCTATTAAATCAAAGATAAATTATGATAGAGCAATAATATGAACAGTGAAAGTAAAGGTAGCTCCTACAGTACATTTTAACAGGCATAATTAGGCATAAAAACAACTGAAGGAAACATCTATTTGCTAAGTCAACTAATTTGATTCATATTCTTTTGGTTTCTCTGCCCAATATTTAAATCGGTATTGGTACTCGCCTCGGTATTGGCAAGTACTAAAAATAAAAGTATCAGTATCAAACTCGTTCTGGAAAAAGTGGTATAGGTGCATCCCTAATAGTAAGTGTTAGTATTCACGAGTCAAATGTTGTCAAAAAAGAAAAGATTGGGTTGAGTTAGGCATTTCATTCCACCAGCAGGAAACTTTTTTTTGTGCCTCTTTGGGATGGCACCACAAGGCGTTGCATTTAAAAAACGTAAAGAAACCATTTTTAAATATTATATATATTTAAATATATGATATGAATAATTTCTAAATATGTATTTACAAAAATGTGAACAACTGGCCCAAGCAGGAAAAATCTTGTGTTGACCCCTGTGAATATTCCTCTGATTTTGTCTGGCCAGGTGAAATCATTGTCTCAAGTCTCTCAATATCTCGTCTCTGCAGACAGTATCGTCCTGTTTGACCTCAGCGTTCTTATGTGACAACTGCGACATTTCCTACTTCTAAAGAGTTTGTCACATTCCAGTGATTTGTTGTTGGAAAGGATAGGAATCAATTTAATTCTTGCCTATTTCTGTCTAAAATGTACTGAAGATATTTAGTCAATATCCACGTTTGAATAAAATGTAGCATCCCATTTGTTGACAACCATAAACATTATATGCTCTTGTGTACAATGACCATGTTATCCACTTGTTAAGTCATAACGTTGCCAAATAAATGATGTTTTCGCTTTTTAAAATACATATATATATAAAATACATATATGAAATGGATATTTATATATGTAAATATACATGACTGTACTGTAGGTGTTGTGGTAAAAACAGTTTTTACAGCAATGGTTCTCTTTTCCGGCATATTTAAAAATGATGGCCCGCTCAACTCGGAAACTGGGGTATCAAAATGATCTCAGAGTTTCTCAGTCATAAATATGACTTGAGAGGCCGTTCATATCCAATTTCTGACTAGGAAAAGCATAATTACGATAATTGCCATAGCATGTGAATGCAGCATTACAGCAGAGAAGGTTGCTGTTTTTACTTTTGCATTGGCATCCTGTATGTTCTTCTTCTCATTCTTCTTCTTCATCTCTACAATCCCTAAATTCACTAGCTGCCAGGACTAGTAGAAGCAGAACTGGTTACGCTGGATGGGCCTAGAAACTTCACTTCTGTCCACCCGCTGAAGGAGATGACTATTTGATGAGCTTTACCAGTGCATATTAGATCCAAGTGTTTCTACTGAACTCCTTAACTTTGTGTGGGGGAGATTTTTAATTGACAATGAGGCAACCTGTGAGTCACTTGGGTTGTCATCCGTCTGTGAATCAGCTGACTGTACATTTTCTCCCATTACGACTCAGCAATTAGCAACTTCAGTGTTGTTGGGTAGGCAAAATGGATAGACGCTCTTATGTCTGCGATCTCCTCCCCTAGCAAATGTGACTCAAATGCAGAGATAAAGAACCCCAATAATAGTTTTAGTTTTTAAACAAGATTGCAAAAAATGACACAAGACAAAAGATAAGTTAAAAAAAAACAACAACTGGAGAACTTTGTAAAAGTCTGTTATACCGGACAATGTTGGACAACACAGGGAAGCTAATAAAAGTTGGCATTAATCTTCTTTCTATAGATTGCACATTCACACTTAAATTCACATATAAAAAGATATTTGCACAGTGCTACAAAAAAAAAAAAAAACACTTCTGTTATCTAGGACCAGGTTTCACAACCTATAAGGGTTTTGCAGGGCTTGACATTAACTTGTTTTGCTCACCAGCCACTGTGACTAATGTTTTTCCAAAGTTACTAGCCACTCAGCATTTTCACTGGCCACAATATTGACATTGATACCCTGGGGGAAAAAAGCCATATAGATATTTTTAATATTATCTAATAATTTGGCAGCAGATATATTAGGCTGCTGTCACTTTAAGACCTGACGCAAACTGTTACACATGCGTTTTCTTTCTCAACTGTTTACGTTCACTTAAAACATAACTGACTGTGTTTACATGAATACTCAAAAAAACCTGGCATTCTGACATTATTTTGTGTGTATTTGACAGTTTAAGCGTAATAAGCAGCAAAAAAGGACTAAATGTAGTACTGAGAGGCGCTCTTTGGGTGTAGGAATGAGTAAAATAATCGCAATATGATGCTGAAATTCAGGCCCTGTAACACCAACAACATTCATCCGTAGTAAATGAAACAAGTGAGCGAGGGAAGGTGGGTTTGTGTGTCAATTCACTGTCGCCAAAGTGGCTAGTAGGAGTGACTGTTACACACCACTGCTGAAATACACCCACATTTGGCAGATGATAATGTCAAGCCCTGGTGTAAGCATGATTCGGATCGCATGTGAAACTGCCAAAGGCTGAAATCACGTGACTTTGGCGCTCCGAACTGCTGATTTGTCACACTGATTCATAACGTTGCGAAGCTTCCTGAAGCTGTGTTTTGAAATCGGTCATCACTATATAAGACGTTATTTAGTTTTTTTGGCGCACAAAAAATATTCTCGTCGCTTTATAATATTAATATTGAACCACTGTACTCACATGAACTGATTTAAATATATTTTTAGTACCTTTATGGATCTCGAGAGAGGAAATGTCATTGCTCCCACTGGAGGCCTCACTGAGCCATCGGATTTCAACTAAAATATCTTAATTTGTGTTCCGAAGATGAACGAAGGTGTGGAACGGCATGAAGGTGATTAATAAATGACATTATTTTCATTTTTGGGTGAACGAACCCTTTAAGATATTTTGATTAAATCCGATGGCTCAGTGAGGCCTGCATTCAAAGCAATGACATTTCCTCTCTCAAGATTCATAAAGGTACTAAAACATATTTGAAACAGTTCATGCAAGTTCAGTGGTTCAACATTAATATTATAAAGCAACAAGAATAGAACCACTGTACTCACATGAACTGTTTTGAATATGTTTTTAGTACCTTTATGAATCTTGAGAGAGGAAATGTCATTGCTGTGAATGCAGGCCTCACTGAGCCATCGGATTTAATAAAAATACCTTAATTTGTGTTCCAAAGATGAATGAAGGCCTTACAGGTGTGGAATGACATGAGGGTGAGTAATAAATGACATTATTTTCATTTTTGGGCGAACTAACCCTTTAATTGTTTTTAATCACTGAATATAAACTACATTGGCACAATCATCAGAGATGTAGCAGTTTCTAACCATTGCATCCCTAATTGCGTATATTTGTTTGCTTTTGTTGTGGGCCACATGAGGAGCTACGGAGACCCTTAAGGTACATGATGATGGAAAACATATGAGATGGCAAGAAAATATTTGAATGCTTTCACGTTGTTGTATAAATGTTTTGCGTTCCCCAAGGAAACTTTGCATTCCCTCTCAAAACTAATTCACAAGTGACTTTTTTAGGGGAATGCAAAACTTTTGCAAGAGAACTCAAAAGCATTGAAATATATAATTTTTTCTCCCATCTCATATATTATCACCATGTTTAGTGCCTCCATATAGGTCTGACTGGAAACTAAAAATGTTGTTCTTTTCATACTTAGTAGTCTACATTGTGAAATGTAACACCATTTGGAGCATTGGTAATGTGAAAAAGTTTGTATCTGGATCAGGGTGATCTGATCCATTTTGCTTTGAAAAACAAAAGTTATATGGATTACCTGATACAGTGGATAGCAAAACATGGGATTTACCAAACTATATAATTCTGATACAGATTAAACTTTTTGATGACTGAGCCCTTTCTCATTCGAGCCAAAACAATGCTCATGTGGTATTATTTCTTATATATATGTCATCCTTAAACAATAAGTGCTAAATAATACTAGTGTAAAAACCGTTAGCGTCAGTCTCTGCCTGTGAATCCATGAATCCATACACGTGTTAGAATGTTTTGAAACGAGTGAAGGGTGAGGGTTAAGCCTAAAAACAATCATAGCAGCGCCACCTGGTGCTAGATTCTGTCAGTCCAACAACACTCCTGATGCTGAAGTATTTTAGAGTGAAACAACTGCTAAGTTTTAATGCTGTTTACAGCATCTCAAATCAAATTCAAAAACAATGTTTACAAGACAAAGGCTTCAGCAAAGCAACACGAGACACCCACTTAATAATTAATAAACACAGAGCCAGCCATAATGCAGAAGCTTCAGGAATCAATAAGAAGATAAACTATATATATAAAAAAAAAATGACTATGGGGATTGAAAGAACCAAATACAACAACCCGGATGCATTTAAGTGCTGTCTTAGCGTCAACATCAAATGCCTAACTTTATTATATTATTTTGATGTAAACAATCTTTTAAATGCAGGTTTATCTCATTTAAGGACGTGAAACTCCCAAGAATCCATGTAAAATAGAATAATATAAATATTCAGGGACTAAAAATAAACTCTTTAACCTGGACTATTCTTGAGCCTGTTGAAGGACACCGCTGGGCTCTCGGAAAGTTTCAGTAAATTAATGTCAAGTCCTTACCGCTGCTCTCCAGATGTGCCGTGACGGTTCCGTCCCTGTGCAGGATTATGGAAGACAGATCTCGGATCAGAAACTCTTCGGCAGGCTGCGTGTCCGGGCGCGGCGCTCTCAGCCCTCTGCAGCACTGAAAACACACTGCCCAAGCCTGCTCCTCATTGATGGGCTGCTCATAAGACTTCAGCACCTCCTCCAGAGACAGTTCCCTGATCTCACCTCTCTCCGCGGGAGCGGATACCCTTGAGTCTCCGTCCTTGCCGCTTCTGTTTGCTGATCTTGCCATGACGAGGCCGAGGTTTAGCCTACAGTTTCCTCAGGATCCGCTCGAATCTGTCTGGGAACAGAATGATGATTCTGCGGTTCATTCCGGGAACCGCGAGAGACGCGTCTGCAGTAACGTCAGTCAGTGATGGGCAGAGGAGCGGAGGCGGGCGGACATCTCTCAATGCGCAATTGTAGCAAAGATAGAGCATAAGAGTGGGGAAAAGGCTTCTTGACAATATATTGCCTACATGTATGCTGTGTTATGCATCTTTCGCATCGGTCAAGTTTCCTGCATCATGTCTGGATGGGTGTCGTATTCTGCATCCTCTGCAAAGTGCTCTCTGAGCTCCACCCACACACTGGACCAATGAAACAGATGAGATCAACTTGCAGAGGAACTAGTTGGGATACATAAATAACCGAAGGTTATCTCGAATGGCGAATATTGCTTAGGTTATATCCGTTTTAAAAAATGACAAGATAATAAGCGTTATTAATAAGTTTATATAAGAATCTAAAAATTTAAGTCAAAACAAAAACAAAGTGCGCTGTTACAACAACTCGAGTGGTTTCTAACACTCAGTGCTGGGTGGATTCATTTAGTAATCCATTGCATTACAAGTTTAAGGTAAACTACTTTTCCCCTAACTCATCACATTGATTTGAATAGGATCATTTTGTATCATATTGATATAAAGAGAGAAAATATATTCAATTCTTTGTTATTAACAACATAAAGTACATTAAATTTTTCATCACGTCAGGGTTTCCTAGACTGTGGTTTGTGAGTTTAATGAAAAGCAATTAAATAATAAAAACATAAACATGTAAAATTAAAATAACTAGCCTAATTAAAAAACAATTACTGAAAAAGATACCGATGCAAAAACTTGAGAAAATGAGATCCAGGCTATTGATGACGTTGAAAAATGATTTATTCATTTCAATTAAATTTAGCCTCACTTTAATCGATAATGAAAATATTTAATAAAACCAAAAGGTAAAATAACAATCAGAAAGAAGTAATTAATAGTTAATAATAAAATTTACAGTATCACAAAATCCAGAGTATTATCTAATGAGCCCGATCACACGAAAATGCGTAAAATTGATAAATCTTAAGCCATAAATGATTAACATGAATGTTAATAAAATGCATTAATATGACTATTGACCATTTTGGATACACCAGACCAGATAAACAATATTAAATGTTTTTACCTGCATGTCATGTGACCATTAAAGGTACAATATGTAATATTTTTTAAGTAAAATATCCAAAAACACTAGGCCAGTGTCTCCCGCTATTCTCTCCGGTTGAAGACGTCACTGAACCACGTCCCCCCTCGCCACAGTTATATATTTTGCTCACTTGAGTACGTACAATATCCCAAATGTTTGCAACTATTTGTAAATCGTAAGAAAATTGCAATTTTAACCAAGGCTCTGGGACGTGTGAGGAGTTGCCTGTCAGTTGCGTCATACCCGCGTTACCCTCAGTTTCCGGTTTTATTTTGTAGAAACCATGGAAACACCAAAGACACTTTTTAATAGACAAGGGAACAGCTGTTTTGATATATTTATAGACAGAAAACTAATTATTGTTATATAGATCAACACTCAGTCCTGCTCTGCTTCATACTACAGTAATGTTAATAATCGCATCCATGAACATGATTTCTTTCAGAGTTCTATCTATATATATATATTGTTGACTTAAAGGGGTCATGAACTGCATTGTTTTATTGTTATAATGTTTCCTGGGGTGGATTTATAATGTTAGTATGCTTTTTACATCATAAATGGTCATAATTTAGAAATAAAAGGCATTTTTTACCCTGATTTTAGCACTCTTATTTGAATGTTTTAAAGGGCGTGTCTGCTGTGTGACTTCAGTGTAAATGCCCACTGTTGTGACTAACATATTTCCATTTGAAATAGCTAAGTATTGCTCTCTCAAAAACTTTTAGCACATTTTTACTATTACATCAGTGCATGAAAACAGTGATCTCGTCATTACAACTCAATTTCTATACACTAACAAATGCTTGAATCATAACTAAATGTGCAAACGAAATGTAACTAAGAGATTTGTTGAATAAAATGGGAGTTTTGGCACGAATCCTGATAAACTTGCGCCGTTTGATTGACAGGTCTAGCGATTGTAAAGGGAGCGTTCTTGGATCGTTTTCTATTAGTTAATCACCGTTTAAATAACAGATTATTTTCATCCTACTAAGAGAAACAACGTGAAGTTGAGCATTTAGTCACTGGTTTGATTTACGGACACACAGACAAAGAACATCTGACTGTACATGAATCATTAATATCAGATCAGGCATTAGAATTAACACAGTTACTGACATGTTGTTGCATTACTGTCGGGATAATAGCATAAGCTTTTATTGGACTAACAAGTAAGTTTTCAGTTCTGAAACTTACAGGATATTCATATAGTACGATAACCTCTTATATATCAAAAGCTCAAGGAAAAGTTGATTTTTCAATTCATGACCCCTTTAATTTATTATTGACCTAACTTATTAACTTAAAATAAGGGCTTACTTCAAGTAAATATATTAGGTCAAAGAGACAGCTGACAAAAAAGTTGTATTCCATTCAAAAATGAAATTATTTGTACTTTTTTAATGTATTTGAAAGACAAAAGCCAGCAAAACATGGTTAAATGACTCAATGAGTGATAATTCAAATAATAATTAATTTGTTCATCAGGAGCTGATTAGATATGCAGTTGAGAAAAAGAAAACATTAAAAGTGATATGATTTCTGTAAATCCAGTGATCAAATGCTGTGTTTTGCTCAGTTTTCAGTGATAGTCCCATAAGTGGCTGATCTGAGTGTGTGATTACACAAACCTGGAAGACCTTCTGAACGGATATAAGCAGTAGGCTTTTTTGGAAAGGAAAATGTAAAGGATAAAAAAGTAGTAGCAGGTAGAATCAATGAATTATGAATAATTTACAGCCATTGTGTGAATAACATGTAATCAAGTAATCAATAAAAAAAACTGTAGTCTGGTTGTGAGTACTTAAAAAGTGCTTAATATTTGGAATCTGATTATGTAACCCAAATTACATGTAATTACATGTTGCTTCCCAGCACTGATACCACTAATAAAAACCTGGATGATTTAAGTACAGTGCTCTGCATAAATGAGTACACCCCCTTTGAAAAGTAACATTTTAAATATTTTAATATCACAATGAACACAAAAACAATGTTGTCAATACTAAGTTTTATATAGCATCTGTTTAACTTATAACATGAAAGTAAGATTAATAATATAACTTAGAGAACAAAAATTTCAGTTTTACTCAAATTAGGGTGATGCAAAATTGAGTACACCCCTGAAGGTCTCTGGAGCAAAGCTACATTTTTAGACTAAAAATGTCTAATTTAACAAGAATTCAACACAGGCGAGTCTAATTATTCATTACACAGGTGTCCAGCAGACAGCTGACTATAAAAGGGTGTTAAAACCCCTTCCTATTTCATGCTGTCAGCAATGGCACCACATGGAAGAGAAATGACCTGAGAAAGAAAGAAAATAATTTCTTTACACCAGAAAGGTGAAGGCTACAAGAAGATCAGCAAAGCTTTACTTATCAGTCAGAATACTGTAGCAAAAGTGGTTCAAAAATGTAAAAATGATGGAACTGCAACCATCTTACAGAGACGTCCAGGTCGTCCACGGAAGTTAACACCTCGACAGAAGCGTCTTCTGATGAGAAGGGTTGAAGAAAATCGGCATGCAAGTTGACTACAGTTATCTAAAGAAGTAGAAAGCCAAACTGGGGTGACTATTTCCCATGACACAAAATGGCATACACTCCAGAGGAATGGCATGTATTGGTGCCGTCCACAAAAGAAGCCTCTCCTAAAGCACAGGCACAAAAAAGCCAGAATAGAGTTTTCCAGGGCCCATGCTGACAAAGATGAAGATTACTGGGACTCTATACTCTGGAGTGATGAGACCAAGATAAATGTTTTTGGAACTGATGGCTTCAACACTAACTGGTGTCGCAAAGGTGAGGAATACAAAAAAAAAAAAAAAAAAAAAAAATGCATGGTGCCCACATGGTGACATGGTGGTGGCAGTGTCCTTATGTGGGGCTGCATGAGTGCTGCTGGTGTCGGGGAGCTGCATTTCATTGAAGGCATCGTGAATCACAGATGTACTGCTCTATACTTAAAGAGAAGATGCTACCATCACTCCATGCCCTTGGTCGTCATGCACTCTTCCAACATGACAGTGATCCTAAACACACATCTAAGGCCACTGTTGGATTTCTGAAGAAGAACAGGGTGAAAGTGATTCAGTGGCTCCTGATCTGAACCCAATCAAACACCTGAACAGACAAGTTGAGCATCACTCTCCATCCAAAAGATGTTATATTAAACTTAGTCTTGTAAACATTTAGGAAATTGTTTTTGTGTTCATTGAGATATTGTTTAAAATGTTTCTTTTCAAAGGGGGTGTACTCATTTACGCAGAGCACTGTATATGAATTTATTGTGGTAATACTCATGTAATTCCCCTTCACCACCCAACCCATCCCAATTTCATAATTTTAAAGGTAAACAAATAGAAAACATTTTATTTCAAAACAGCAAATATTAGTGAAAACAAATACCAAATAATAAACATATAACAACTAACTTAAACAGATGTGAAATTTTATCCTATTTCAGTTATTTCTAGTGCTGTAAATCCTTATTTTAAAACAGCAACGTTTACTGTCACCTCAGAAGGGCAGTGTTGGGTCAGATATAATAATGTATTTTAAAGTAAATTTATGGCATTACAGATCTCCCTTATGACTAAAAACCCTTTGGATATACACTATGTTGCGTGACAATCTCCTATATAGAGGGATATTCTTTTACCTGTATTATTTTTCAAAGGTCATCTAATTTGTCTAATACCTCCTGCCAATTAACTTTTTATAGCTTTAGCTTTGTGAATGAAAGCAGTGTTAGAAGCCTCTAACCCTGGCTTAAACATTAACTGTTGACATTAACTGACATTATCCCTCAAATTTGAATGGAATGTTTTTTTTCCATGATCAACAAGGATGTTCATCCAGGAACATGTTCTGTTTGGTGTAATCCCATTCACCTGCTTTCATGCGTCATGTCATGGTACTTGCTTGCGTTGGTTTAAATAGCATCTCAAATCAGTCACTTATGAGGTTCATTTCAACAGCAGGCTTTAAGTTGCCCATGCATGCAGCAGAGCCTGTTTTTAAGCTACTGCAACCAGATTTCTTCTAGAAACATTTGTTCAGGATCACTGATAACGTATAACATAATGTGATGATGCAAGAGTTTATATGTTAATATAGTCCTTGAATAGAAGCAAAGGTAAACTGACTAAGAACAAGAATGCAAACAGCATTCAGGTAGCAGTCAGTATCTTGTGTGGCCAGCAGCTGCTTTAAAGGGATAGATCACCCAAAAATGAAAATTGTCTCATTGCAAATAAAGATCTTTTTGATGAAATCTGAGAGCTGGTCTATAGTGATCTATATGTTTAAAATCTTAACATGTTTATAAAGCCACCAAGAGTATGTGATTTTTGCGTACAAGTGGTTTCAGTTGTTCCTACGGTTTTTCGTAATTTAGAATAATATTTAGAATGAAAGTTATTGATGAATCATGTAAAAGTGCTTGACCCGATCGACGCGGGTTCAAATCCGCCTTTTGCCAAACTCGCTCTTCTCCCTTTTCCTATCACAAATCAGATCGGAAAGGTATTTATAGTTAATAAAAACAAAGAAAATATTTGAAAAGTTGAAATAAAGTGTCTAACAAGTGTTTATAATAAAGTATTTATTGGGTTGGCATTGAGAATAAAGTCATTAAATTATGAGAAAAAAAGTCGTTAAATTACAAGAACAAATTCGTTAAATTACGAATTTGTTCTCATAATTTAATGACTTTTTTCTTGTAATTTAGTGACTTTATTCTCATAATTTAATGAGTTTATTCTCAACATCTTATCTCAACATTTTTCTTGAAATTTAACAAGTTTTTTCTCATAATTTAATGAGTTTATTCTCAACATTTTTTTTTTTTACTTTTTTCTCGAAATTTTACGAGTTTTTTCTTGAAATTTAACAACTTTAATCTCGAGATGGTTTTATTTTTTTATTATTGCTTGGTCCTAATCCTCTTCCGTAGTCACCTCAGAAGGGCGGTGTTGGGTCAGATATAATAATGATAACACTGTAACACTTTTCTAATTAAAACTTGTAGTTTAAAGTAAATTGATGGCATTACAGATCTCCCTCATGACTAAAAACCTTTTGTAAATTTGCTCCACTCTGATTGGTTTCTGCCACGTTGCCCTAATTACCCTCTGTCTCACCAGGTTGCCTGTTGGCGGCAGCAACATTGCTCAAAAAGTTGCCCTGTGTATCATCACCTTCATGGTTCCATATTTGCCAAATGTTTTGTGATAGAAGTGACATTTGGTCAGAAATGTTTCAATTTGTAACAGGAGAATGCATAAAAATTCAATAGCATATCGATGACACCCGGTGGCTATTTTTGGTACAGTGTCTAAACAAAATCTCATAGGAACTTCAATTTTTGTAACATCAACTTCAAATTTGGAACACAACTTAGTTAGACATATGCTTTCATTTGATAGCAATTTTAGAGTCAAATATATTTGATAAAATATACATTTTATATAAAATAAAAAATGTTTAGTACAGTGCATTTGATTTACAGTAAATTTAAACTTAAACTTCAGCAATAATCTGCTGGGTGTCTTCTTTAAAACTTAGGTCTGTACTCCAACGCATTCTTGAATTATAATCATTTTAGTTTGGAGAGTGCATTTTCATGTCTATTCTCAAAAATGGGGGTGACACTTAAGGGGTTAAAAACACAACAACAAAAACAACAAAAAGAAAAGACACAAAAATTAAGCAAATAATGTTTTGTTTTTTATAAATTGTAAAAATTCAGTTTTCTGTGAGGGGGTTAGGGTGTGGGTTTCGGGTCCTCACTTTCTGATACTCCTTTCAAGTGTGTGATAATGTAGGTAGTTTATTATCTTCCAACATATGCACATTACTACAGCAGGGTTTTTTTTAATGATCAGTTGTCAAAGAAAGTGTGTAAGGTAAAAAGTGGAGAAAAACATTCACAGTTTTACCTAATTTCACCAAACATGCAACATTGATCAATTAGACAGATTCAAACAAACCAGGTATAATGTTTATACATTGAACATGTGCAAACAACCACAACACCAGCAGTAATCATAAATCTAGAGATGACTTATTAACACCAAGCATAAATACTGACATTCTAAATGAGTACCATGATTCATTTTTCTTATTTCCTAAAGTCTGTATCTATATATTAACAACAACATGGATTTCGATGGATACATTGTCAGACTTCCCTCCTGAGCACATCAAGTAATAAAATCTATTTTGTTATGTGAAGAGACTCTTGATCTTTACCTTTATTTACACTTCAACTAATCAAAGTCATGGCTTGACATGTTGAATATAAATCAATGTGATTCAAACTTCAATAAAATACCAGCTCCCATTGTAATCAAACAATCTCATGAAACGGCAACACCTCAATCAATGATAATTAAAAAAAAAAAAAAAAAAGCTTACATTTGATCAAATAAGGTTCAGTAAGTGTACAGAGAAATTCTAGAGCACAAGCACATAGAATAATAAAAGCCCTTTATGTAAATGACAAACAAAGCAGTACCGTAGTACTGTAAAATGTAAAAGTGTGTCTGACATCCAGGTCCAGGTCCCAGACTTTATCACATACTGCTTTATCACAAACAAACATGTAATAAAATAATCACACAAAAAACCCTTTGTGTCTGTATAACACTTCATCAACACTTTTTTCTCGATGGTTAGTGATGGCTGAGCAGCACATATGGCACAGTAGTTTTGTTAAATTATTTCTGGGGGGTTTGGGGGCAATTATACATTTTCCAGTATATCAAGGCTATTCTTTTCAAGTATGTGGTGAAAAAAGTTTTATCACTTTTCTGAATTTGTTAGATAATATATTCAAGATTTTTAAGAGCTCAAAACATCTTTTGTTCTCGAGTCATGCGACTTTATGGCGTATACTAAAATGTATTTTATGTCTACGCTTTGAAAAATCCTGTATATAGGAGCTTTGTGGCATTGCTGCCAATTGATTTCAGTTGAAAGTAGCTAAAAAAACTGATCGCTAAATGTTGCTAGATGGTGTCATACTGGCGCATACACAGATCTTTATGTAACCCCTCTACCCAGGTCCTACTCGCCCCGCTCTGCACGGGCCTCAAACATGGGTCTCCAGCATGGGAGTTGGACGCTGTAACGAGGAAGCTAAAGACTGCAACCTCCAGCATCTGTCGCTAGAGCATCTCTTGAGATCAGAGGAGAGAGGTTTACTTGCACAGCAAATACTGCTGGCCTCCGTTACACTCACCCCCCAAACCTCACTCCCATCTGGGTCACGGCACCAATGAAACCCCTCTACCCAGGTCTTACTCGCCCCGCTCTGCACGGGCCTCAAACATGGGTCTCCAGCATGGGAGTTGGACGCTGTAACGAGGAGGCTAAAGACTGCAACCTCCAGCATCTGTCGCTAGAGCATCTCTTGAGATCAGAGGAGTGAGGTTTACTTGCACAGCGACTACTAGCTGGCCTCCGTTACATATATTAATATAAATATAGATCAGTGTCCAAGTTTGTCCAATAAGTTGCTAGATTTATTGCTAGGCTTTTGAAAAAAAAAGTCTCAAAGGGGGTGGGGTGGGGTAGTTGCTAAATCTACTGACAAAATCGCCAAATTGGCAGCACTGCTCTGTGGGGACTTTCTAGGGCCGTTTCAGGTCCTTTTTTTATGCTACATTTTTATTTCTGGTTCTTTCACCCATATATATTGTTGGATGTGTGTCTTTTTCTGTTTGTTTAGTTAAAAGCCATTAAGTAAAGTGCTTTTCAGCAACTTGTAGCAAGGATTCGACTTCAAAAACATCACATTTTTAAGAGTTGCATTTTGTTTTTTGGGGTCCAAGTCTGATTAAAGTGTAAATCCAGTGAGAACATAGACACGACGTAGTCTACAATCAACAAAACTCTTAAAAAAGCATAACACTACCATAAATCTATACATACAATCAAATATTAACTGCTTTATTCACAAGGACATTGATACTCAGCTTAATGCAGTAAAGTCTGCAGATAGCTGAACGTTTTGACGTTTGTCCTATCATAGATGCCTTCAACCCACATCTACTACGCCATTTTGAAATGCAGTTTCTTTTTAAACAAAAACAACAACACCATCATCATAATAGTTTTCTTGTCAATAAATACATTTTGAAGTTAATTATTGGACCATAATTTCTTCAAAAACAGCATCCAGTGGTAAAAGTTGTGTTAAGAAAGCGCTTCTAGTCTTGTTTAACAGAGAAGCTGGTCACTAGAACACTGCGGCGTCCACAAACGTTTTCCAACGTTTCCAACGAAATTGATTGTTCCAAGTTGATTTTACTTGACGCGAAGGAGAACAAAACTGTTGAACAAACTCCCCACGATTCTTCAGTCTTTAGGCATTTGATTACTGGGGCAACTCTATACTTTAGCGGTAGTGCTTTTAGAAGGTAGCCAGCTAAACTGATAGCGTTCCCGTGGTTTCATGAGGTCTAAATCCAGCATCTTTTGCTCTTTCTCACTATCCACCATCTGATAGCCAAGCAGAGACATGGCTCCTTTGCACACGTCCTGGATGCGCTGGACTTTTTCAAACGGTAAAGTGGTTCGCCAAGCCAAGGAGACGTCCTCTGCATTACGCGAAGTGATTTTGAAGGCCTCCTTCTTAGTTCCCTTGCCCTTGCCGTGAGTGATGCGGTAGATCCACTCCTGTAAAGATTCAGTCAGCTCCAGACCCACAAACTCATACATGGCTTCAATCTCTGCCAGCGTGTTGCGCACTAGATCCTCGTAACGTACCATTTTGTAGCGCCCCCGTAGGAAATCGGGTGGCTTCAGCATGGCAGTCTCATAAATGCGCACATGACTGCGGCAAATCTCCTGTAAGACACGGTAGGATCTATCCTTCTCCGGAATATCAGCCTGTTCAAGTACTACGGCGTTGTCTTTCAGCAAGGCTTTGACCGACTGCTCCCTGGAACGAAGTACCGCTCGCGGATCACGGACAAGATGGATGATGCGCAGATCCAGCGACTGGTCCCTCAGTAGAGGGTAAAGGGACTCCAACTCGAAGAAGCGAACCTCTTTTAACACTACGTGGCTATAAGTCTTACACGCTGCCTGCGCGAGCATCAAACCCCTTGTGTCACAGTGCTTTTTGCATTCTGGTTCATTGCTAATCTCATCGCGAGATGTGAGTAAACACGCGGGCGGAGAGCAGAGCGCGCGACTGTGGCTCCACATGAAGATGCGGGAGACGTTTTGTGGTTGGGGGATGTAGGAGTCCATCACTGACAAGTCGCACTGGAAGACGCTGCGAATCATATCACGCACTGCCATTCGCAAGCTACGTGCGCCGGTTTTCTGTATAGACATCCACACGTGCCAGGCTGGCTCCATCAAATAAAAGACATCGGGATGCTGGTTAAACACCTGGCCCAGGAAGGATGAGCCAGATCTCCAAGATGATAGCAGCAACACGTGCACCTTGCCCTCAGACAGAGAGATGTTTTGAACGGGTTGACGGCTGTACCAGCCATACAGAAGCACCCCTGCCACAGCCGGAATTAGCAAAAGGCTCAAAACAGTAGGCTTTGGCGCTCTCCACCGCAGCATACTGTGAACTTTATTCACCTACGAAAGAAAGCACAGCGACACTTCAATGGATCATTCATGACTGGCATTTCAATTTATCTATTCCTTAAAACCTTAGGGTTAGTTCACCCAAAAAATGAAATTTCTGTCATTAATTACTCACCCTAAAACCTGAGAGCTTTCGGTCCTTTGATTGACTGCCACGTAATTGCCACATTCAAGGTCCAGAAAGGTACTAAAAGACATTAAAATAGTCCACGTGACTGCAGTGGTTTAACCTTAATGTTATGAAGCGAGAAAAATAAAAATAAAATAATAATAATAATAAATATTTATATATTTATATATATATATATATATATATATATATATATATATATATATATATATATATATATATATATATATATATATATATATATATATAAAAAAATTTATTCAACAATTGCTTCTCTTATTGGCCAGCTCCTGTATCAGCATCAAATGCATGCGTCCTGCTGCTCACATGAACAGCGGTGGCCAAAACTGAGCCAGCATCTGATGTAGAACCTGGAAGCGCTGTATTGTGTTTACAATGTAAACAGCATAGGAGACTGACATGGAAGAGAAGAAATTGTTGCATAAAGTCATAAGTCATTATTTTTTTGTTTTTGCGCACAAAAGGTATTCTGGTCACTTTATAACATTAAGGTTGAACCACTGGAGTCATATGGACTATTTTAACGATGTCTTTACTACCTTTCTGGACCTTGAAACTGTTAATTATGTTGCAGTCTATCAAAGGACATAGAGTTCTTGGATTTCATCAAAAATATCTTAATTTGTGTTCTGAAGATAAACGAAGGTCTTATGGGTCTGGAACGACATAAGGGTGAGTGACTCTTTCCCTGCTAAACAAGGATTTTTCCGTTATTTATAAGAAAACGCTTCCCTGCTGAATACGGAATTATCTGGTTTCCATGTTTTCACTGTTACACACTCTGGGCACTATTACACATCTTCTCATTCAGTACAGAATCTCCCAAACGAAAACACAGACGAGGGAGATGCATAAATGAGCAATCTCATATGCAAGATGCATATGAAAAATAATGCAATCATAAACAATAAACAGCACATAAATAAAAACTGCGTTAAATTACGAATTTGTTCTCGTAATTTAATGACTTTATTCTCAACATTTTATCTAAACTTTTTTCTCATAATTTAATGAGTTTATTCTCAACATTTTATCTAAACTTTTTTCTCGATATTTAACAAGTTTTTTTTCTCAAAATTTAACAACTTTAATCTCGAGATGTTTTTGGTTTTTTTTTGTTTTTATTGCTTGGCCCTAATCCCAACTGGGCCTTTAATACAAAGGCCCAGTTGTTCAAAAAGTTTAATCAGAATTAGGGGCCATTTACACTACACAGTTTTCAACTAAAAACTTTTAATAAGTTTTGGCTGTTCATTTACACAACAACAGCGTTTTAGGTGCCTGAAAATGGGTTTCAAAAGTGCAAGTTTTTGAAAACGGTTTCTGTGTAAACAACAAAAATGCAAATCTGTGGAAAAGAATACAGCATTTTTAGTCATTTTTCGCAGATCTGTCTGTACTCAGAAAACTCAGTTGTTCAAAAAGTTTAATTTGGATCAGAATGATTTGGATTTGGAAATCCCATGTTTTCCTATCCAGGATCAGTTGATCATCTTACTTTTGTGCTGGATTTTCAAAGCAAAATTGGATTGGATCATCCTGATCCAGATGCACACTTTTTCAAAGCTGGATGACTAATGCTCTACGGAGCCCCTAAAGGGACATGGTGATAGAAAGATAGAATGTTTCACCTGAGAAACTTTGCGTTCACTCGCACAGAACCTTTGACTGGTTCATCTCTTATGATTGTGATAATGTAGTTTCCAAACAGTGATAAAAAAACCCACAACACTATTTTGAATCAAATAAAATATTTACTGCTGTTTGAGGATTATTTTATGGCACCAAAATCTTTTTAACTTTACAGTAGGTTACCGAAATGCTAAATAGCCTAATGTCAACTTCTAATTTATTACTTTAACAGTTAAACTAATCAAGAGCAAAAAAAAAAAAAAAATTATATATATATATATATATGTTTGTTTGTTTTTTTTTAATGTGTGTGTCCATTTTACATGATAAAAGTTTTATTACATTACATTTTTGTTCCTGGAATCCATCCTTCTGATGGAACCAGTATAATCCAATTTTTTTGGACCATAGCAATCCCAATCTTACAAAAAAAGTTTTAAACACTACATAATGATAATTTTATCCAGATCAAATCCAAAATTTGATTTTGTGATCTAATCTGATTTCAGAATCCTTTTGTCCTTTTTTGAACAACCCATAATCAAGATCTGATCCTATCTGACAGCCAAAATCTGATCAGATTACTTTTGAACAACTGGCCCTAAGAGATAAAAACAGCCCACTAGCAAGTTAACAGTTAGCTTCTCTGTCACACACCTAAATTCTACCTCAGCGAAACGATTCAGCTAGGATTAACCTTTTTTGTGAAAATTCTCTGCACAGTTCTCCTACTAACACTAACCAGCAGATGGCAGTGAGTCTACAAATGAGGACATAAAGTGAACACTGGTCATTAAAATAAGATTCAATGGGCTATATTGTCTAATGAATCCATCTAGGTTAAAATTAAACTAAATCTGTATCTAGGTTAAAATTAAACTAAATCTGTGAGATTTTGTTTACTTTTAACAACAGCAACAACAAAACAGACAAAGAAAGCTATAAAAAATATTTCCGATATTGCATTCAATCATATTCAAAAAAGAGAAAACAATTTAAATCATTGTGTTAAAAGCTGGCAAAAAGTGTAGAGGAACTCCAGAA